>NC_086447.1:264038311-264345811 GCF_028390025.1 Pseudophryne corroboree | reverse complement strand
TGATGGGTCACACCACCCAGCACACGCCCCTTTCCTTTCCTCATTGTTGGCTCCACCTCCTCAAACTGCTGTGGAACTATGCTGCTGCGGATCCCGACTCCCGCTCCTCCTCCACGGCGTCCACCATACTTGGAGACTTGAGCAAGGAACGGAACCCTAACTTCGGTAACGTTACATGCTGTCTTTCTGACCCTGCTGTGTGGCTGTCTCTGTCTGTCCCTCTCTGCCACTCTATAGCAATGCTGTCTCTCTTTCCCCACTGCCTTTCTCTCTCTGCTGACTCTCTCTGGCCATGCTGTCTCTCTCTCTCTGTCCCTGTCTACCACTCTATATCCCTGCTGTCTCTTTCTGACCCTGCTGTCTTTCTCTCTTTGTGCATGTCTGCCACTCTATATCACTGCTGTCTCTCTCTCTGTCTGCCACCTACATCCTTGCTGTCTCTCTCTGTCCCTGTCTACCACTCTATATACCTGCTGTCTCTCTTTCTGTCTTCCACTCTATCCCTGCTGTCTCTCTCTCTGTCTGCCACTCTATACCCCTGCTGTCTCTCTCTGTCCCTGCTGTCTCTCCCTCTGTCCCCACCGTAACTAGATAGGAACAAGCAGCACATATTCCCTTGGTGCCATGGCAGGGTCGGCAGAGGGGGTCGACGTCGACCAGGAACTGTGCACCAGATCACCAATTGCCGATCCGCCATGTTCACCCAGTCAGGATTCACCCGCCCTGATTACGCCTTATTTACAAGCAAGACCTGTCTTCTAGTGAATAAAATCTGCCTCTTGTGATGACCTCACCTGTGCGTGCCCCATAGAGTCAGGAGAAGAACCTTGGTGGAGCTGCAGACCCATGCAGGAGAATGGAGGTCACCACACAGTCGAGAGGGAATGCTGGCAGCTTCCTGTCCCTGGCAGAGGAGAGTGATCCAGTTACAGAAGCCTTAGATTTCAGGTGAGTATATTTTTCATCTGGCTTTTTTGAATGTATTTTTCTCTGCTCTTCCTGTCCCCACCCAAGTCATTTGCTCTGTTCCTGGTCACCCCAATCACACTGACCTCACTCACAGACTGTCACCTCACACCTGCTACTTACAGCCTGTCACCCCACACCCGCTACTCCCCCTTCAAGCTCACAGCCTGTCACCCCACTTCCATTGACCCCACTCACTGCCTGTCATCCCATTCCTGCTACCCCCACTCACAGCCTGTCACCCCACACCCGCTACTCCCCCTTCTCAATCACAGCCTGTCACCCCACACCCGCTATTCCCCCTTCTCAATCACAGCCTGTCACCCCACACCTGCTACTCCCACTCACAACCTGTTACCCCACACCCATTGTCACCACTAACAGCCTGTCACCCCACACCCACTAGCTCAACTCACAGCCTGTCACCCCACACCCATTGTCACCACTAACAGCCTGTCACCCTACACCCGCTAAACCCACTCATCCCATGTCAGTGACGTAGCTATAGAGGGTGAAAGGGATGCTAATGCTATGGGGCCCAGCCACTTGGGGTGCCAGCTGGGCCAGCAAGCAATCCCACTGCACTTTTTAAAAAATTTTTTATTAGTGTTGAGCCATCCTTGTTTTCCAGGCTGGCAACTTACATCTTGGTAGGAAAGGGGGTGTCACTGTACAGAGCCTCACTGTGTGCCCGGAGCTGCCTGTTGTAGAGAAACACTTGTACAGCTGACCATACAGTCCTGCTGACCCCCTCCAAGTTGGGCCAGGGATGCTTGTTGACTGGGTCGTGCCGCAGCAGCAGGGACACAGTCTGTATTGCCACAGCACACTGCGAACAGTCCTTCCCTCATTGTTGGCTCCTCCTCCTCCTCCTCACAGTGCAGCGGAACTTGGAAGCCGTCTGCAGATCCAACTCCTGTATGGCATCCACTATGCTCGGGTGTGACCAGAAGACTTCCGCAATCAGCAGCACCGCAGTTCCTTACCTAGAAGTTTAGTAATCGTATTCTGCTGCCTCTCTATCCCTACTGTATGTCCCTGCTACCTCTCTCTGTCCCTGTTGCCTCTCTTTCTCTCTGTCCTTATGTCCTAGCTGCTTCTCTCTCTGTCCCTACATCCCTGCTGCCTCTTTCTCTCTGTACATACCTCCCTGCTGCCTCTCTCTGTCCCTGCTGCCTCTCTCTCTGTCCCTACATCCCTGCTGCCACTCTCCCTCTGTCCCTACTGCCTCTCTACCTCTGTCCCTACTGCCACTCTCCCTCTGTCCCTGCTGCTTCTCTACCTCTGTCCATATGTACCTGCTGCCTCTCTCGGTCCCTGCTCCCTCTGTCCCTGCTGCTGTTCTCCCTCTGTCCCTACTGCTGTTCTCCCTCTGTCCCTACTGCTGCACTCCATCTGTCCCTGCTGCCTCTCTCTCTCTATACCTACATCCCTGCTGCCTCTCCCTCTCTGACCCTTCATCCCTTCTGCCTCTCTCCCTCTGTGCCTACTGCAGCTCTACCTTTGTCCCTGCTTCCTCTCTACCTCTCCCCCTACTGCCCCTCTTCCCCTACATCCCTGCTGCCTCTTCCTCTGTCCCTACTGCCACTCTCCCTCCATCCCTGGTGCCTCTCTACCTCTGTCCCTACTGTCTCTGTCTATCTGTTCCTACATCCCTGCTGCCTCTCTCCCTCTGTCCCTACATCCCTGCTGTCTCTCTCCCTCTGACCCTACATCCCTGATCTCTCTCCCTCCGTTCCTACATCCCTGCTGCCTCTCTCGTTCTGTCTCTGCTGCCTCTCTATCCCTACATACCTGGTGCCACTCTCCCTCTGTCCCTGCTGCCACTCTCCCTCTATCCCTGCTGCAACTCTTCCTGTCCCTGCTGCCACTCTCCCTCCGTCGCTGCTGCCACTCTCCCTCCATCCCTGCTGCCTCTCTACCTCTGTCCCTACTGTCTCTATCTGTCCCTACATCCCTGTTGCCTCTCTCCATCTGTCCCTATGTCACTGCAGTGTCTCTCTCCCTACGTCCCTGCTGACTCTGTCCCTGCTGCATCTCTCTGTCCCTGCCACCACTCTGTATCCCTGCTGCTCTATCCCTGCTGTTACTTTCTTTGTCTCTGTGTCCCTTCTGCCACTCTCTTTGTCTCTATGTCCCTTCTGCCACTCTTTTTGTCTCTGTGCTCCTGCTCCCACTCTCTCTGTGTCTACGTCCCTGCTGCCTCTCTCTCTGTGTCTGGGTCCCTGCTCCCTCTCGCTCTCTTTCTCTGGGTCTTTTCTGCCACTCTCTGTGTCCCTGCTGTCAAACTCACTATCGTTTGCGGACATCTCTGATGGTGAGGGGCATGTGATATTTAGTGAACATCTCAGATGGTGAGGTGCCTGCGATGGTTTGTTAACATCTCCCATGGGGGGAAGATGCCTGCGATGGTATGCATATATATCTGATTATTACAATTATGGCCCAACAAGAGATCTGCCCCTTACAGAATACATAAACAAATGAGCAAAAAGTACTTACAGTTCAAGACAAGTATGGAAAACCAGGGGTTAGGTGCCATCAAAAGGAGAGTGGAGTATAATATACTGTAGTTTAAGTAAAGGCACATGAGGGGAGAAGGCCCTGCTCTTGTGAGCTTGCAATCTAAAAGGTAAGGTGCAAACAAACCGGGATAACACAGAAGGGGTAGACTGTGAACATAGACAAGAGGGTTAGGAGGAGAGTTTGATGGGATTGGTGAAGAAGTGGGTCTTGAGAGTCCGTTTGAAGTGGAGAGTCAGATGGGGAGAGGTAGAGAAGTCCATATATAGGAAGCAGCACGTGCAAAATCTTATAGGTAGGAGTGGGAGGGGGTAATCAGTTGGCAGAAGAGGCATTAGCACAGCGAAGAGGATGGGTGGTAGTGTAAAGATAGATAAGGTCAGAGTTGTAAGAGGGAGAAGAGAGGGTGAGGGCTTTGTAGGTGAGTGAAGGGTAACCAGTGAAGGTCCTGCAAAAGAGGGGAGATGGATGTAGTGCTTTGGTAAATAAGATGAGACAAGCAGCAGCATTGAGGATAGATTGGAGTGAAGAGAGACATTTGACAGGGAGGCCAGATAGGAGAAGATTACAGTAGTCCAATCTGGAGATGACCAGTGAGTGGATGATTGTTTTAGTGGCATCCTGTGGCAGAAAGGATCTGATCCTGAAAATGTTTTTGAGATGGAAATGGCTCTTTTGTGAGAGGTACTGAACGTGTGGTTTGAAGGAGAGGGTGGAGTCAAGGATTACTCCAAGACAGTGCACGTGGGGGCAACAGGAGATAGTAGTGCCATAAATGGATAATAAATTTGTGGTAGGTAAGCAGTGGCATAACTATAGAGGGTGCAGGGGATGCAGCTGCTATGGGGCCCAGCGGCTTGGGGGGACCCAAAGGCAATCCCAATGCACCCACTAAAAAAACATTTTTGTCTTAATATTTTATGATTGTTGCTGCGGAGGGTTTGGGGCTCAGCAGTACAGTAACTGGTAGGAAGGAGGGAGGTGCAGCCAGCTGGGGGATAACAAGGCAGGGATTAGATTTTGGGAGACTATCATTACTAATGTTGTCCCTGGTCTGACCCTGCAGTGTGGTGTAACCCTGTGAATGTGTGCCCCTGCAGTGTAGTGTAACCCTGTGTGTGTGCTGGTGCAGTGTGGTTTAACCCTATTTGTGTGCTGGTGCAGTGAGGGAAAGGAAAGAGGAATGATGATAAGAATAACTGATGAGAAACAAGGAGAAGGAGGGGATCTACCATGGTATAATGTGCATAATAGGCTCTTCTTTGGCGTAATGTGTATAAGCAGCTCTACTGTGTTGTAACATGTATAAGGAGTACTACTGTATGGCATAACGTGTATAAGGGGCTCTTCTGTGGTGTAATGTGTATAAGTGTCTCTACTGTGCAGGGGCACATTTAGAGAAGAGGAGGCCCGTGTGCAGGCTCCCTCTACTCTATGGCCAGCAGCGCTGTAGCTCTGGGCACTTGGGTAACTAGAGGACCCTAGCGCTGTCCCTGAGTCTAGTGCGCATGCCCAGGTCTCTGGGAAAATGGCAGCCACCATTTTCCCAGAGACCTGCGCATGCGCACCAGATTTCCTTACTGAACATGCACAAAACACTGGTAAAATGTCAGCCGCGCCATTTCTAGTGATTTCTATAGTGCTGACATGGAAATCTGGAGGGCAAATATTGGAAAAAATGGGTGTATGGTGTGCGGTGTAGGTCACCCTGGACCCCGGGGGACTGTGTGCACCGCACACACTGTAACAATTATAAATACGCCAGTACTACTGTGGTGTAACATGTATAAGGGGTACTACTGTGTGGTGCAATGTGACTAATGGACACTACATGTTAATGTGTAATGTGTGCAGGGTAATGTGTAATGTGCCTTGTATTTGTGCCGCTGCTCTGTCACTTAGTTTAAACAGCAAGCTCGCTGCAGCCTTTGGCTAATATTGGTGAAAAGATTACAACAATATTGTGAGCAGTGAGTTGGAGCTTCAAAACCAAAACACGTGAGGGCAGTTTTGGTAAAACCAACACCAAAACAAGAAGTTAGTACAGATCCAAAACCAAAATAAGGGTACGGCGCATATCTCATTTATAACTTAAGACTCATACAAGCAGAAGTTACAGTAGGGTGGCTTTGATTGGCTGTGTCTTATCTCGGAGACAAGACAAAGCACAATTGGATTTATGGCTATTTACGGGCTAGTATGCTTCATTTGAATTAATTACTTTGCTGAGGCTGTTTGGTGCAAGTCACGTTCGAGCCATGATTTTTTTTTTGCTATTCCCATTGGACCACAGTACATTGGATGAAGACAAGAATGAAGAAACAGGCAAGTTATAAATTAGGAATGTTATTTTTCTACAAATGTGTTAGTATTTTATATGTTTTAATCAAAGGAGGCAAAATTGTATTATTACTTTTCTAAGGGAGACAATATTTTATAATTAATTTTTAAAGAACAAATATTAGGATAGTAATATTATTTACTATTCATTTTACTGTAATGGCCACCATTATTATAAAGGGAGCATACTATGATTATTGTACTGGTCCTATATGACCAGGATATGACTTTTCTCATGCCTATTGGAGGAAGGAGGAACTGTACACCTTTATGGTTTTAAAAAAAAGGTTTCAACAAAAGCCGCCAAGCCGCCAGAGATGCAGTATGTGGGCTTTCAACCTTCCATACCTTGGATACTCTCATAATTGCTGGGTATTACATATTACATATGGTCATTTGGAGGGCTAAATAGATGTAAGCTTGCAGGCTACTACATTCTGTCCTTAGTGTCCTCGTATGTTTTATTTAGTGCACCAATTCTATCTAATAATTCCTCTGTAACCCTAAGTTCAGTATACAGTACTTATTGACTTGTACTACTGCTGTATAAAATACATACTGTAATTGTAATAGATTCAGGCATATATTGGATTTATACCTTTATAAACTGCAAACCTCATCATCATCATCATCATCATCATCTGTCTGTGATACAAGAGTTCCAGGTCTAGGTATTTAAGTAACAGGGAATTCTCTCTTACGGTACCCCCTGAAAAGACAACAGTTATTTTTTTCCTTGTTATTTCTAGGGCTGTACGGGTAATACCCCCTGTTTTTATTTTGGTAAAGCAAGACTCATTGACAAAAGGGAATTAACAAAAATGTAAAGAATTAAAAGTCAAATGAGAAAAAAGTTAGAATTTTGTGAAGTTCACTAGTCTGGTTTTAGAGAGAAACTCTAAGCTGTTTTCTGACTACTACTACTACTGCTACTCTAATGCTGGGCAGCACTGGCCTATATACAGTATCAGCCATTCAATTGTACGGCTGATATATCTTGGGCGCGTTGGTGGGTGTGTATCAGCAATGTGTGTGTGAATGACATTGTTCACAGATATATCGCGTCAGCCCTGTAGAACTGCAATGTTGGCTCATTGTGCTCTGTGTACAGCGGTGACTGACATCACAACTGAGCGGGTACATGTACATGCCCATCCAGTTGTGACATCAGGCACGACACATTGGGCCAACGATTGGTAAGTGTGTATGCACTTACAATCGTCAGATAGGTTGGCGCGGCCGATCTGTCGTCCTAGTGCGTACCGAGCTTTAGTCCTACAATTTCAGTGGTTGACCACTTATTTAGTAGGGCTACAGAGATAGGCAGCTTTGTGCTGCTTAATTTGTACTTGGAATTGTAGTTCTGTAGCTTATCAGTAACACATGTTGCATGCCTCTGAACTTATTTAATGCTCTTAAAATGAAAGCTCTTAATATTTCAATGTAAAAATTATTATGCATACAGTACTGTATGGAAAATACAGTTAATTTAAAAAAACACGCAATTAAAAATGCAATAACTGAATTAGGAGAAAACAAACAGCTGTCATATAAAATCATTGAAGCACATGTATTTGAAAGGACTTTTTAAATCTAGCCTCTAACTGTGGAACTGGAGAGTCCTAAACATTGTTAGTTCCAGCCTGAATAATAAAGCATAAAACATCCATTTAAACAGAATAATTATGAAAACTGTTCCACATTATATTACATAGTCATACTTCACCAGGGGCAAATACAAGTTCCGGAGACAGAATATCACATCCAAATAATGACTGAGTGAGACCACCAGTAATATTAAATCATGGAATGCTATATAACAGTAATCTCAGTTGTTGCTTTAGGGATAATTTCTCCCACATCCAGACTTGTCTGTGGTCCACAATTGCTCCAGACAAACATTTCAATAAAATTATCTGTATTCAATATATTGTTTATTCTTCTGTGACTGACGCGTTTCCTTACTGCACTGACATTTTCAAATGCATACAATCTGTTCAAAGATCTGCTGTGATTAAATAACCTGGACATCTGTGCCTCCTTATCTAACCAACTTTCAGCTATATTCACATAGATTTAAATAGCCTGATGTATGTTTCAAGTGCAAACTTCAGTGTTAACTTTAATTTGAGGGTCTTCACATTCAAATTGGAGGTAGAGTTTAGGAATTACGTCTGTTTAACAAATAGCTCTCAATGCAAGTGAAACAAGCCTTCATATGGCTGCAAAAACAAAACAAAATAATCCATCAGAGATATAGTGGGAACTTTAGGAGTGTCCAAATCAACAGTCTTAGAATAAAAGAACATACTGGTGAACTTAGCAACGTAAAAAGGCCTAGCCATCTATTGAAGACAACAGTGGTGGATGATCTCAGGATCCTTCTCCATTGTAAAGAAAAAAACGCTGCCCAATATCCAGCCAAGTGAAGGACACTCTCCGGGAGGTAGGGATATTATTATCCAAGCATACCATAAAGAGAAGACTTCACAAAAGCAAACACAGAGGGTACACCACAAGGTGCAAACCATTCATAAACATCAAAAATAGAATGGCCAGATTAGCCAAAGAACATCTAAAAAAGCCATCTCAATTCTAGAACAGCATTCTTTGGACAGATGAAACCAAGATCAACCTGTACCAGAATGATCGGAAGAAAAAATTATGGAGAAAGCTTGGAATGATACATGAATGATAGAACATGTTGAAAGCAGTGTGAAGACATATTCCTGCATGGTTTCCAATGGCACTGGGTCACTGACAGAAAACAAAAGTAGGATGAATTCTGAAGTATACAGAGATATACTGTCTGCTTAGATTCAATTGAATTCTGAAAAGTTGGATGGTGCTTCACAGTATAGATAGACAATGACCCAAGACAAACTGCAAAATCAACCCAGGAATTTTGTAAGGCAAAGAAGTGGAATATTCTGCAATGGTCGATTGATGTCAACCCAATCAAGCATGCATTTCACTTGTTGAAGACAATACTAAAGGCACAAAGAACCATTAACAAACAACAACTGAAGACATCTGCAGCAAAGGCCTAGTAAAGCATAACAAAGGAGGAAACCCAGCAGTTGGTGATGTCCACAGGTTCCAGACTTCAGGCAGCCATTGCCTGCAAAGGATTTTCAACATTTTATTTATGATTATGTTGATTTGTCCAATTACATTTCACCTCCTGAAAACAGTTGCAATTCCTAAATGTTTCATATATATTTTTTGTCTAACCCCTTGAATTAAAGCTAAAAGTCTGCATTTCAGTTGCATCTCCATTGTTACTAATCTTTTTGTAATCACCTGTATTTATTGCTCTAACTATTGTACCATCGCTCTCCTCCCTTTTGCCTCCAAGCACCTTGAGAGGATTGTTTACCTTCAAATAACCTCATTCCTTTTTTCCCACTTCCTTCTTGATCCTCTTCATTCTGGATTTTATCTCCTTCACACTACAGAATTCACCTTAACTAATGTTACCAGACTTTCTCACGGCCAAAGCTGGTAATCACTTCTCAATTCTTATCCTTCTTGATCTGTCTGCTGCCTTTGATACTGTTAATCACTCACTCCTCTGCATATTCTTCATTGTAGTGGTCTCCATAACTCTGCCCTCTCATGTTTCACCTCATACCTCACTGACACTGCAGTTTTTTGGAAGTGAAGACATTGCCCATAGCAACCAATCAGATTCTAATAATCATTTACCTAGCACCTTCTAGAAGATAGTTAGAATCTGATTGATTGCTATAGGCAACATCTCCAGTTCTATAAATTTAAACTTTAGTAAATATACCCCCCCCCCCTCCATAGTTCTCACTCAGGTCTATTCATGCCTTTCTGGTATCTCACGGGATGTCCCAGTGTTTTCTCAAATGAAACATATCCCAAACTAAACTCATCATCTTCCCCCAATTATGGGCCCCATCCTTTTCTTATCTTTCACTTTCTGCCCATAAGTTGTTTCTGTGTGTTATCCTTTCAGCTCATCACCCTGCACATTCAATATACAGTATACCACACTCTTGCCACTTTTACCGCTGCATTGTTTGTAAGATCAGGTCCTTTCTCACCCCTGATGCCACCAAAACTCTTGTTCACACAATTATCTCTCAGCTTGCCTACTATGGTGCCTCTCCCTTCTACTATTGTGCCTCTCAGAACTTTTGTTGCGGTGCACCTCCAACTGGGGTTCACTGGACTGATTGTTGTTTGGTTTCGGGTTTGGAACTGTAGAACCTAGACTCTTCGCCACTTATGATCTCCCAGACAGAGTTTGAGTGACCACCATCAAACTTGGCAGAGAAATAACCAAACAGAAGGGTGTTTGGAAAGTAGACTCTTTTTTGGGAGCACTCTAATTCAGAGGTTTACGATTATAACATCACTGGTAAAATCGATTTAATTAAATAGTATTTTCAAGTTGAATTTAAGGAGTACAAATATAAAGTGAAATTGCCTTGCGAACATATGAGCGTAAATATTCAACATAAGTGATCAGAATGTCACAATTTACTAACTGCCAGAAATTAATGGCTGTGGTGCAAAGAATGTAATGTCATTGCATGGTATTTCTCGTATAAAGTATGACCATCATTTATTCTGCATCTGTCCATTAGGGATCATTTTGATCGCAGAGAATTAAATCATTGGTCATGTAAAGAATTTATACCTTGTGGCATTAGTCTAGGTGACAATCTATTCGGGAGTCAATTTTTTTTTTTTTGCAGTACCAGGGTGTTCAAAGGTGGTCTCCCATCCTATTACTGACCCGGCCTTTCACTGCTTAGCTTCCAAGGTCAGAAGAGATTGGGCATCTCCAGTGAGGTATGACCGCAAATATTGAACTCACTTCTTTAGTCACCTATGTGTTAATAATAAAATTACTGTATATCCACATTGGTAAATTACTTTAAAGATATGAGGCACAAGGCACAAATGCCATACACCCTATGAGAAATGAATGCAAATGTCCTGACTTGGTCACTGAGTGATATGTCAGGCACACAACAAGAGTAGAAAAATTAGAAAAAATCACTGTGCGAAGAAATTATTCTAGACCACACAGCATGCTCATTTAGCAGTACCTTGTAATTAGAGTATAGGTGACAATTGATCTGAGAGCCAATTTATTGCAGTACCAGGGTGTTCATAGGTGGTCTCCCATCCTGTTACTGACCCGGCCATTCACTGCTTAGCTTCCAAGGTCAGAAGAGATTGGGCATCTCCAGTGAGGTATGACCGCAATTATTGTGCTCTCCTTTTTTTTCTTTCGTCACCCTAGTCTTTATAATATGATCACAGTGTGTCCGTATGTACATACATGATACCAGCGCTCGACAACATCTGAAAAGAATATAGTGAAGACAGTCACCTGATCCCGTCACAGATCGACATGTCAGGCACAACAACACAGGCACGTGGATAATCTTTGTATAATCTAGTCACAGTATGTCCACATGCACATGTATTGCACCAATGCCTGACAGCATGTGAACGAATAAAAAATAAAGACAGACACCTGATCTAGTCACACGTTGACATGTCAGGTGTAGCATTACAGGTACGTAAATGAGTAACAATTAATGGGCAGGAGACTTTTTCATGCCCACGCCGTATCCACAATTAGGACACATTTTCTACTCATGAAAGGAAATTTGGAGACATTAAATATGGCCGCATCAGAAAAAACGCAATATAGTGATGAATATAATTACTCCTAAATTTACACCTGGGTACTATGGTAAAAAGCACCGAGATATATTGTCTGCACCCAGATATATATTCACTGACAATGTACTGGTATACAAATAAACAGGATAGAAAGGAAGATTTGTGCTCGATGCTATCTTATATATGTTTTTTGTGGTGATAGCATCGTGGGTTTTATCCAGCACTGTGTTCCTCTTAATTGTTAAGGCTCAATCAGAATATGACCTTCCTCTGTGAGAGAAATAATTCAAGGATTACTCCTGAACCTCTTTGAAAGGCAACAGTTACTGTTGGTATGTTACAGTTAATCCTCCTAAGTAAATACAATGTTGCGAGGACATCACACAGTGGCTAATGTTATTTGTATAGCAATTGTTTTAACTGGGTACAGTTCTGTTGTGCGTGCACTTGAGTCTGTGTCAGAATAAAGGATAATACCGCATTTTAATATCTGACAATTGCAGGCAGCCCAAAATTGATTGTGGGCAAGTTGATAAGTTAAAGGGGTAATGCGGGGTATGTATACGATACCACTTCCAAAATTATGCCTTTTGAGAAGTCCCGTTCCTCATCATGCCGGAGCTCCGAGAGTTGCGGCAGCGTGGAGTCGTGGAATCGTGATGCCCGCCGTTGGTGAAGCGTAGCGTGGCTGATGCGGCCGATGCCTCCTAAGGTTTCCGGCTAGTATGATCACGTGTGTACATCACGTGATCGGGTTTTCCTGACGTACGTTTCGCATTAATCAGCTTGATCACAGGGCATAGAATGATTGCTGCTGGTTCCAGTTTATAAAGAGCAAAGCTAGTATTTGATTGGATATTCCAATTATTGCTCTTTATATCCAATCAAATACTAGCTTTGCTCTTTATAAACTGTTGTTTTCGGTGATGGTGAATACAGGCTGGCCACAGTACTCCTCATCTTCCAAGGACTGTCTCCCATCCCAAAATTTTGCAAACCACTTAAACACAGTGCTTCCTCCCCAAAAGAAGCTCACAGTCGGTCAAAACTCTGCTGCTGTCACAGATCACTCTTGTAGTCTTAGAAGATCATTGCTCTTTAGTGGCATCTGGAGCTCACTCCCACACCAAGTCAGACTTTCTGCCAGTTGCACTGTAAAGACTAACTTAGTGAGGGAGTGAGGATTCAAAATGAGGAGTTTCCGAATACTTGATTTTAGAACATCTGTGGCCAGCCCATAAGCAGGGCATTATTATGACTTAACAAGCTACAGGGGGTAATTCAGAGTTGATCCTAGATGTACAGACACCTGATCTAGTCACACGTTGACATGTCAGGTGTAGCATTACAGGTACGTAAATGAGTAACAATTAATGGGCAGGAGACTTTTTCATGCCCACGCCGTATCCACAATTAGGACACATTTTCTACTCATGAAAGGAAATTTGGAGACATTAAATATGGCCGCATCAGAAAAAACGCAATATAGTGATGAATATAATTACTCCTAAATTTACACCTGGGTACTATGGTAAAAAGCACCGAGATATATTGTCTGCACCCAGATATATATTCACTGACAATGTACTGGTATACAAATAAACAGGATAGAAAGGAAGATTTGTGCTCGATGCTATCTTATATATGTTTTTTGTGGTGATAGCATCGTGGGTTTTATCCAGCACTGTGTTCCTCTTAATTGTTAAGGCTCAATCAGAATATGACCTTCCTCTGTGAGAGAAATAATTCAAGGATTACTCCTGAACCTCTTTGAAAGGCAACAGTTACTGTTGGTATGTTACAGTTAATCCTCCTAAGTAAATACAATGTTGCGAGGACATCACACAGTGGCTAATGTTATTTGTATAGCAATTGTTTTAACTGGGTACAGTTCTGTTGTGCGTGCACTTGAGTCTGTGTCAGAATAAAGGATAATACCGCATTTTAATATCTGACAATTGCAGGCAGCCCAAAATTGATTGTGGGCAAGTTGATAAGTTAAAGGGGTAATGCGGGGTATGTATACGATACCACTTCCAAAATTATGCCTTTTGAGAAGTCCCGTTCCTCATCATGCCGGAGCTCCGAGAGTTGCGGCAGCGTGGAGTCGTGGAATCGTGATGCCCGCCGTTGGTGAAGCGTAGCGTGGCTGATGCGGCCGATGCCTCCTAAGGTTTCCGGCTAGTATGATCACGTGTGTACATCACGTGATCGGGTTTTCCTGACGTACGTTTCGCATTAATCAGCTTGATCACAGGGCATAGAATGATTGCTGCTGGTTCCAGTTTATAAAGAGCAAAGCTAGTATTTGATTGGATATTCCAATTATTGCTCTTTATATCCAATCAAATACTAGCTTTGCTCTTTATAAACTGTTGTTTTCGGTGATGGTGAATACAGGCTGGCCACAGTACTCCTCATCTTCCAAGGACTGTCTCCCATCCCAAAATTTTGCAAACCACTTAAACACAGTGCTTCCTCCCCAAAAGAAGCTCACAGTCGGTCAAAACTCTGCTGCTGTCACAGATCACTCTTGTAGTCTTAGAAGATCATTGCTCTTTAGTGGCATCTGGAGCTCACTCCCACACCAAGTCAGACTTTCTGCCAGTTGCACTGTAAAGACTAACTTAGTGAGGGAGTGAGGATTCAAAATGAGGAGTTTCCGAATACTTGATTTTAGAACATCTGTGGCCAGCCCATAAGCAGGGCATTATTATGACTTAACAAGCTACAGGGGGTAATTCAGAGTTGATCCTAGATGTGCAAAATTTAGCACATCTACGATCATTTAGTCCACCCCACATGTCAGGCCCTGCCCCCCCCCCCCCACACACAGGTACAAAAGCACTGCACAGCGGCGATGCTTCTGCACCCAGTGAGTAGGTCCCTACCTGCGCAGCCCCTGCGCGCTGGCAGGGAGCTACCGGCCACGTTCCGGAGAGCTGCAGTTGCGTGAGATGTCACGCACCCGCCACGGCCTGCCCCCCAATGGTCTGGACACGCCTCTGTTGTCCAGACCACGACCTGCCAATGGCGTTCTAATGCTGTTGGCACACCCCCTCCCAACCCTGATAGCATCTCACTGGGCTCCCGGGGTGCACACACGCAGTGCGGCTGCTGTGTGTACGCACTCCACAAAGTAATTTAGACTGATCACTGCCGCTGCAGCGATAGAGTCTGAATTACCCCCATAGTCTGCCTCTGCAAGAATTGAAACAAGACCGGGAATCTTGTGCACTGGCAGAAAAACTTAGCACAGTCCTTGGATTTACATGTAAACATTGGTCTCCTTATACACATTACGGTTTATGTATCTCCTATATATTTGCCCAGATCTGTGACTTTGTGACTCATTTGCTAACGCTGGGTGGAGTCTCAACGCTGGGCAGAGTCAAGTCACAGATCTGCCCAAATATATAGGAGAGAATAGGAAAATACACTGGACAAATATATAGGAGAGAATAGGAGAACATTTACCAGTACATGGTGATAACAGTACATACATAATTAGCGCAGGAGAGACAGCAGCAGCAGGTTAAAGCTCCGTATAAGCACCGCCCCCAGCCGCCAGCTATTGGACACATGTTAAAGCTCCGTACAAGCACCACCCCCAGCCGCCAGCTATTGGACACATGTTAAAGCTCCATACAAGCACCGCCCCCAGCCGCCAGCTATTGGACACATGGCTGAGGGGTGCGCTGTGATTGGCCGCCAATGCAACTAGCACCTGGGTCCCCGCTCACACAGGGAGACACTGGCGGACACTACAATGCCAGGCAGTAAGATGCCTGTGTGCTCCATCCCCTGGCAGTGAGCCCTGCTTCGTACCCGCCCTCACCCCGCATCCCCGCTATATGTAGGGAGTTGGGGATGCTCTCTACCATGGGGGCAGCAGCAGTAGCTACATCCCATCACACCCACTGGCGGTCAATCACAGCGCACCCTTCAGCATGTGTCCAATGACTGGCGCCTGAGGGCGGTGCTTGTACGTCACGTTAACATGCTGCTGCTGCCTTTCCTGCACTCACTATGTATGTACTGTTATCACAATGTACTGTTATGTGTTCTCCTATTCTCTCCTATATATTTGCCCAGTGTGTTCTCCTATTCTCTCCTATATATTTGGCCAGTGTGTTTTCCTATTCTCTCCTATATATTTGGCCAGTGTGTTTTCCTTCTCTCTCCTATATATTTGGCCGGTGTGTTCTCCTATTCTCTCCTATATATTTGGCCAGTGTGTTCTCCTATTCTCTCCTATATATTTGGCCAGTGTGTTCTCCTATTCTCTCCTATATATTTGGCCAGTGTGTTTTCCTATTCTCTCCTATATATTTGGCCAGTGTGTTCTCCTATTCTCTCCTATATATTTGGCCAGTGTGTTTTCCTATTCTCTCCTATATATTTGGCCAGTGTGTTCTCCCATTTTCTCCTATGCTTCTCCTATATATTTGGCCAGATCTGTAACTTGACTCCGCCCAGCGTTATGACTCCACCCAGCTTTAGCAATGAGTCACAAAGTCACAGATCTGTCCTAATATATAGGAGATACCTACCTCCATCCCACCCACAGCAAACCCACGACTGCCCTTACACCACCTACGGACCTCTTCCACCATCCACTACACCCCCTACACCTCCCCCACCCAATGAACAACAGCCCCTCACCCACCCTCGACACCACCGGACCCCCAACACCACCCGCAAGTACACCCACCCCTTACCCACCCACAACACTTCCAGAACCCCTCCCACATCCACGAGAGCCTTGCACCGACCCCTCCCCCACCCCCTCCAACGCTAACCCACCCACATCGCATCCAGACCCAATCCAACACCCCCACTCCCCTGCCCCTCCCCCACCCACATCACCTCCCACCCCCCTCTCCCATCCGCACACCCCCCCGGCATCCGCCCCACCTCCACCCACAGACACCCTCCCCCATACGCGGTCACCCTGCACCCACTACATTCTGTACATCGTGCTCTGCAGCCACTGTTCACACCCACTAAAGGGCCTACGCCCCCTTCACCATCAAACGCACTTTCGTTGTGCAATATTTACCCACTCACAATACTACGTGCAGGGGTTACGGGGGCGTAGCCCCCTCCGACGGTGTGAAGAGCACCCGTAGGGCGCGATGAATCACCTAGTTATAATATATGTGTTGTAATTCAACATTACTAACATCATACAGTAGATGGGCTATATTATATGCTTTAATAATGGGAGTCTATAATAATGACCTTATTCTATAAAACATATTTATGTCATATAAATAACTTAAATGGTCTGGAAAAGGTTAAACATCCCATAATAAATATATGTACATAATATACAGTAATCAGCAGGTTACAGAACTGAGCATTCTAAGCACACATTCTCCAACCTCATGTTAAGATGTCTGCCTCTTCTTACTGGCAGTTCCTCTCTGGCATTTCTTATTCAGTATGCTAAGTGCTCAAATACGCACGCACATGAAGGCCAGACTTGTATGAAAAATTAAGTGTCATGGCGGCGCCCATGCTGTGCAGATGGCCGGTACACAGGAGGGCACCCGCAGAATGGACTTCAGGGGTTCACCACAATAGTGGGTACTGCACTCCACAGACAGGATGCTCATACAGCCGCAGACTGGGGCCGTGACCTCCGGAGGCCTGCACACCAGCGCGTCGGTAAGTGAGACATCACTGAATGCTGATTCCTGACAGTAACACTGTAATCAGTAGCTGGGTGCTGCAGCTACCTAGCATGGACACACATTGTGGTACGGACCTGTGGGTGCTACCTGCGGTTCTGCACCCACAGTGCATATGCGTTGTGTGCCCAACACCGCTGGCACACACCTAGTTACGGAACTGGCTACTGTACATATACAGTTGCTCCATTCCATGCCTTATACTACATGTTGTGACTGAAGAGTATGGATCATTAGGTCAACCCTAATTAGATCAAAAGTCAGTAGGTCGACCCCATATGATCAACATGGTCAAATGGTTGAGAGCTAAAAGGTAGACAATAAAAAAGGTTAACAGGTACAAAAGGTCAACACATGAAAAGGTTGACATGTAAATTGGCCAACACAAAAAAGGTCAACAATGCATTTTTTGGTTTTGTGTGTGTTATTTTCACTGTCATAGCACAGGAAACCACAATTAGTGTACCATGTTCCCTTGCATGGCTTGCTTCACTCGCCATGCTGTGGGCAAGCCAATCACAGGTTACTGTTCCCAATCGTAGTCCACGTGGATGGTAATGTATGACAAAGTTGAAATATATGCAAAAAAAGTGAAAAAGTTGTGTCGGCCATACTCGTATCGCCCTTTGTCATGTCAACCAATTGAACCGGTCGACCCTTTGTACAATAAGCATTGTTGACCTTTTACATGTTGACCTAATGCATGACAATCATTAGTGGTCAACCTATTGACAGTCAACTGTCAAAGTCGGAAAAATATCATGCTACAATTTGCCATATATTCACCTCATGCGCGTGCCTGCTGCACGTGCACATTCTCTCCCGTGCGTGCGGATACTCGCAGCTGCGTAATGGAGCTTCTACGGCCGTGCGCATTGGCGCGTGGTATGTGCATTTACGGTAGAGTTTGTGTGCGTCTAGCGGGCGACTCAAATGTTAAATAATAAAACCAAATAGTATGTTTTATAGATAATGTTCCCCTTAATAATGACTGTAAGTTTGTTTAATGTAAAGGGTCGCTGGACAGAGGAATTCCTCTTTGCATGGTACGAAGGGTCAGACAGGGTTTGAGCAGCTGTGTCTGGTACCTAACTAAAGAACATTTTATTAGAAACAATCCGGTGCTGGTTAGGTAAAGATTAATCGCTCCTGCGTATAGTTATGGCCATTAGTATTTTCTGGACATTTACTATATTTGCGATTCATTACCCATGCGGCGGGAATCTTCAGATTCCCTCCCACCTGAGCAGTTTGATATAGTCACAGCCCACCTGTTCAAACTAACCTATGACCTTTTGTTATGATGCGAGGAGACATTCCTGTGTCCAATGAACAATGAGATTATAGGTCCCTTTGTAGTGTACTGTATGCAGTGTATATAAGATCAGCCAGCCTGGGCAGCTCTCTCACTCTCCACAAACGGTTTTCATCTTGACTAACTTGGAGCTGGTACCAGAAGCTGCGCAGCGATCGTTCCCAGTGTGTGTAAGTTATTCTCTGTAACCATTCTAAATCTCTGTTTGTATTTGCCATATTCTCTCTCTCTGTTATTGTATAAGATTGTGACGATATTGTATATTTATGTGTAGTTAGCCTGCTTAGATATTGATGTTAGCCTGTAGTGTATGAACTGTTAACTGTTTTAACTTTTACATAGCTAGACATTGTTAGTAAAGGTGTTGGAACCTTAGCAAGGTATTGTGTGTTTATTACATTGCTGAGAGTATTCAGAGTGTCTCGATCGCTCAAGAGGCTTTCATACAATAGAGGTTAATTAGCATTGCATTGTGCTCACATTACAAAACCAAGGTTTACAGTACAAACTCAGTCTTTCACTGTGTTGCATACAAGGTTTACTGAGTGTCATCCCGTGAGCGTCTGCGCCGCTCGTGTTCTCCTCGTGGTCACGAGCGTACGCTACGCTAGTAGCGTAGCAAGTTGTGAGCGAGCGTGTCGCATGTGCGTCTCGACCATGGCTAAGCGTCTGCTACGCTAAGTGCGTACCCTTACGGTACCCCATACGCCAATCGCGTACTGAGTCTCTTACCCATTTTATAGTGAATGTAATAAGATAAATAGTTAGCTTTAACAATTGACGGCTCGTCCGTCCTCCACATATCCGCACTAGCGAACACAGACTTTATCTGTCAGCAAGGGCGGGAAGGCAGTATCCCTTCGTATCGGGATACAGTAGTGCTGGCTAGATAAGCGTCTGTTTCGCTACGTTGAAGGAGTGCTGGTGGAATCCGGAACCGGAGGTAAGAACAATACGCTATTGTCTTTTAAAACTGTTTATTTCTGTTTTGCGTACACACGCACGCACGCACACACCTGTATTTCTTTTCATTTGTGTATTTTCACATATCACTTTCCTGTTTGCCATTTCACAATTGATAACGTGCTGAGAAAGATTTGTTGCTATTGGTAGTTAAAAGTAATATTAATACGTTAAGGAATAATTTGTAAAACACGCACACGGCTTGCCTAAAGATACAAGGAAGTTCGGTGTGGTGTTCAGTAGATGATTACAGTTAAAGATCATCTACATTGATATAAACGTGTTAATTGTATTTCTGTGGATATACCTGGCTTGCGTACATGTGTCTCTAGCAAAGGGCGGGACTAGCGTACTCGACGCAAGGGCCGACGCACGGAGCGTATATTACGCAACGGAGCATCTGGGTACGCCCACATAATACAAATCACATGATAGTATTGTTTTAGTTAGGCGATAATAGCGCAAATCGATCTCAGTGTCCAAAATTTTAAGCTAATAGATCCTTCTCTAGTTGCAACTCCTCGGGATTAGCCTGCGATACTGAATTAAAGGGATTTCTGCGCAGAAACGAAAGTAAAGAGTATATGAGGTGAAAGAGTGTGTATATATATATATAAGTTTCTAATTTTTAGGGTTGAACCACAGGAAATCATCGAGTTCTCGTGAGGTACATACGTGTAAGTGACTGCACGGTGGCTTGGGAGGCATCCCTTGTTAAACATTTTTAAAAAAAAAGAGCATTAGAGTATAGCAGACCAGGAGGTCTACTGTAGCACAGACCAGGAGGTCCAGACAGACCAGGAGGTCTAGGTACAGCAGACTAGGAAGTCCGCTATAGATAAAGAGTAAAGGAGCACAACACCAGGAAGGGTTGGTGCGGTACCCATATAGGCCATTAAGCTCTGGCTGAAGGAATTCGCAGCCACAATTTTCGATTCCACTGGTCGCTCCACACATAAGATTAGTTGCTTATGTGCAGAATGATTGTACCGCACGTAATTGTGTGCATTAGTTAGTAACTTGACCCAGTACCATTTGCGTACGCTAGAGGGGTCATAAACGCTATTTGTACATTCTAACGTGATTTGTGTAATTTTTTTTTATTTTAAGGGAGGTTCGCTGGTCACTTGGGAACTATCCAACAACCAATAGTTACTGGAAAGGGTTAAGTGCTCTTCGGATCACACCCACATGTTCCAGTAAATAGAGGTTCAGGTCGCAGGGGCCCTAGGTCGAGTACGCCAGCGCTAGGGCAGTGTGTGGGCGTATTGGTCGACGTGGGCGACTGAGTGGAGTACTCGGTAAACTTCCGCCGCCGGCCTACCCCGGACATCTTGGTTTTTGTAAGGGTTAGCTGAAGACCCTGATTTGACGGTCAGAGGTAGTGAAAGCAACACCTGCAAAGATGGGGGCCAGTTGTTCAGGTAGGGGGCGATCAACCTCGGTTCGGGTTGACTTAGTAAACCGACCAATCGGGTCGGCAAGGTATGTAATGTGTGAGAAATACGGTTCACACACAGAAGTTTTGTGCAATGAATGGGAAAGAATGACTGTGCATGATGGGGAAAAGTTCCCACGGGTAGGCAGTTTTAGTCCCGAGGTGTTACAGAATCTAAGGAGAAGGATATGTCTCATTAAATCTGCAAAGAGACGGATCAAACATTATGATTATTTACAGTTATGGCAACAGGAAGGTGAAATACAAAGAGGATTGGCTCAAGCGGCTGGATCTAACCCTATCAGAAAACTGATAGCCACCGCGCCACCACCACCATACATAACGGGAGAGAAGGTGGTTACAGAGAATGGCACACTGGTGAATGATAAACATGCACTTAGTAACTGTATAAATGTTAAGAATAATGTAACCAAGATTGTTGATGCTAATATTAACCCGTGCAAGCTGTACCATGTTTTAAACTTTCCCCAGGATTGTGACCAAGAGGATGAGCCAACAACAATATCGGCACTCTCTCTAGCAGCCACTATAGCAGAAACAACAGTGGGCACGTCCCAACCAGTAAGAGCAGTATCAAAGGCCCCTAGTTGAGGGACAGGTGAGGTCGTATCAACTGGTAAGTACGGCACCATACACTATGCTGAAACCATTTCACCACATGCTGTAGAATCCACTCAGGATGATGTTATTGAACTTAATCCTGTTAGGGTAATTGCAGTGCCAAATGGGAAAACTGACACTTCAGGAGTCACTCCTCTCAGACACATCGCCATGCACTGCCCCTTTTCCCGAATGGAATTAAGATCAATGGTGTCTGAATTCCCTGATCCCAGGAAAGATCTAGTTGCAAGCCAGAAATACATTAGAGAGCTAGGAAATACTGTGGAGCCCAATAACAAAGACTGGCAGATATTGCTGAGGGCATGTTTACCCTCCAATGTCGACTCAGCGAGATTTATAGCTGACTGTAAATTAGATGAAGAGGTACCCCTTACGGATGTGTACAACCAAGATAATGTAAAGAGAATAAATTTACAGTTAAAAGAGTATTTTCCAGCTGTTGTCAAATGGAACAAAATTTTCTCCATCAAACAAAAAGAGGGAGAAACAGCTGCTGATTATTTTCATCAGGCACTACAGGATATGGCTAAATATACAGGCATAGAAGACATTAAGACAAATCTGAATCATAGAGAAGTAGCAGTATCTGTGTTAATGGATGGTTTAAAGGAAGTATTGAGGACGAGGGTACAGACCACCCAACCATGTTGGCGAGGTCTGTCGGTGGCTACTTTGAGAGAGGCCGCTATTGATCATGATCGGAATATCACCAGACACAGGGAGTCACAAAGTGATAAATTAATGGCCGTAAGTATACAGGCCCTGACCACAAGGCCACCTCTGTATAAATCTTCGACCCCTGTGGGTAAGTCAAATGTGGTAACTTGTTATTACTGTCATAAAGAGGGACATTTTGCACGAGATTGTAGATCGAAAAATGCACAAAGATCATATCAACCCCCTAGACAACGACATGACACACGAAATTGGGATCAAGGACCGCAGAGACGGAGTTATGAGCCACACGCAGGGGAAACAAAAAGGTATCCCCCAAAAAGAGACTGGCAAGTCACTGATAGTTCCCATTTACCCCCTTCACAGGTAATAGCTGCCAGCACAATGCAGGGAGGTCACCACGCACCATAGGGGCGGGGCCACACCTGTAATCTGCAGCCAGTAAAATTAATTGCGAGCCTTGGAAGTGAACCCGAGGTCACAATTGATGTAGCTGGTAAATCTCTAAATTTCCTTGTAGATACGGGGGCGGCTAAGTCAGTGATAAATTCTAGGGAGAGATTTACTGTGCAAAATGGGATGTGTCATATACTGTACTCCTGAAGGCGTGTTCTTGGACATACCCGAAAACCACGCTCAGGAAGCGCAGGATATGCTAGACTCCCCAACAAGATTAATGTCACACACTGTTGTTGAAAATAGGTGTCCGTCCAAGGTAGAGGAAATGATTTCCCAGATACCGGAATCACTTTGGACCAAGGATGGACAAGACACTGGATTGATGGCAAACGTAGCCCCAGTAGTTGTGCAAGTAAAAGATGGTAGGATAGCTCCAAAAATCCCACAATACCCTCTGAAGCCAGAGGTGGAGTTAGGAGTTTACCCTGTAATAGAGCACTTGCTACAACAGGGCATTCTGGTAAGAACGTCCAGCACTGCCAATAGTCCCATCTTCCCTGTTAAAAAGAGTGGGGGGAGGGGTTACAGATTAGTGCAGGATCTAAGAGGGATCAACAAAATAGTTGAGAGTCAATTCCCCGTAGTGCCAAATCCAGCTGTCATCCTTATGCAAATCCCTCCCACTGCCAAATTTTTCACTGTGATTGACCTCTGCTCCACTTTCTTCTCGGCACCTCTGCACCCTGACAGTCAATACTTATTCGCATTCACATACAGAGGAGTTCAGTACACTTGGACTCGATTACCACAAGGTTTCATAGACAGTCCAAGTATTTTCTCACAGGCCCTGCATGATTGTTTACAGTCTTTCCAACCAGAGAGTGGATCAATATTGATACAGTATGTGGATGATTTACTGCTGTGTTCAGATTCACTGGAAGCGTCCCTGAGAGATACGAAACAACTCCTGTTTCATCTTTCAGACACAGGACACAAGGTTTCCAAGGACAAGTTACAATTATGCCAGACCCGTGTGAGGTATTTGGGACACTGTCTAACACAAGGACTGAGACACCTTACCGCTGATAGAATTCAAGCAATTCGTGACATGACCCTGCCACAAACCCAGCAACAGATTAGAATATTTTTAGGAATGTGTGGGTATTGCCGTAACTGGATCCCAGGTTTTTCCATACTAGCCCTACCTTTGCAGGAGATGGTCTCCTCAAACAAACCTGATCGGATTTCGCACACAGACAAATCTGAGATGGCATTTGAGAGACTTAAACAGTGCCTAACGCAGGCACCAGCATTAGGTATGCCTGACTATGGGAAACCCTTTGAGCTGTACGGAACAGAGAGTGCTGGGTGCGCAGCAGGTGTCTTAACCCAGAAGCATGGTGATGCCAGCAGGCCGGTAGCCTACTATAGCGCTCAGCTAGATACGGTAGCGCGATCCCTCCCCACATGCTTGCGAAGCATTGCAGCAATAGCATTGCTAGTCACAAAGAGCGAAGATGTAGTGCTAGGACACAACCTCACAATTCATACACCACATGCAGTGTCAGCCTTACTGAATTCGGCCCAAACCAGACACGTCTCATCAGCGCGGTTTACAAGATGGGAATTGGCATTGATGGCCCCCGTAAACATCACCATAAGGAGATGCAGCGCATTAAATCCTGCAACGTATCTCCCAGGTGTGCCTGGACAGGCACAAAGGGTGGAGGATGAGAGTGATGGTGAAGGAGGATTTAATACAGGGGATGACACGCATGATTGTATGGAATATTTGACCCAAAATTTCACGGCAAGGCCTGACATCAGTGACAACCCACTGGAAGATGTAGATTATACCTTCTACACTGACGGTAGTTGTCACAGACAGACGGACTCGGGAGACTTGTGTACTGGATACGCAGTCGTAGATGACCAAGGTACCATAGAAGCAGAACCGCTAGGCCCACCACACTCAGCACAAGTTGCTGAACTGGTTGCCCTAACCAGAGCATGTGAATTGGCTAAGGGCAAATCAGCCAATATTTACACAGATTCTAGGTACGCCTTCGGAGTAGTCCATGATTTCGGGGCCCTATGGCGCCTCAGAAATTTCATGACGGCAGCTGGCACACCCGTAGCGCATGCAGCCCACATCAAAAGACTTCTAACAACGATACAGGAACCCGACAGAGTGGCTGTTATCAAGTGTAAAGCTCACACATATAGCCAAGACCCGGTATCACTTGGTAACAGCCGAGCAGATGAAGCTGCTAAATCAGCAGCCGGTAACCCCATACAAACAGATAGTACACGACTGATGGTATTTAATACTGTAAACACACAGAAATTGTGTGAAATGCAAAATTTGTGTTCCCCATAGGAAAAGGCAGTCTGGAGGTCAAAAGGATATGGCCAGGAGTCCACAGGACTCTGGACAGATGGACATGGTAAGCCAGTGGCACCCAGAGCATACCTTCCAAGTCTAGCGGAAGCAGCACACGGGCTGACTCATCTAGGCAAAGAAGGAATGTGTAAGCTAGTAAGAGCTTATTGGTGCGCCCCAGGATTTTCCTCCCATGCGGGTAAAAGAGCAATGACATGTCTCACCTGCTTGAGGAAGAATATCGGAAAGGCAATACCGACAGAGCCATCCCATATCCCTCCGACAGATGGCCCTTTCCAGGTAATACAGATTGATTTCATACAATTGCCACCTTGTAGAAATTTAAAATATGTATTGGTCTGTATTGATGTGTTCTCAAATTGGGTCGAAGCATTTCCCGCGGCCACAAATACCGCTGTGTTTACTGCAAAGAAAATTGTGCAGGAATTTGTGTGTAGGTATGGTATCCCTAGAATCATTGAAAGTGATAGGGGTACCCATTTCACAGGTGAAGTCTTTCAAACAATGTGTAAGTTGATGGGAATTAATAGTAAGCTGCACACTCCGTATCGCCCCCAGGCGAGTGCAAAGGTGGAAAGAGTAAACAGCACTATTAAAAATAAATTGAGCAAGGTAATGACTGAAACAGGACTGTTATGGCCTGAAGCTTTGCCAATCGTATTATACAGCATCAGAACCACTCCCAGGTCCCCTCTTAATCTGTCTCCTTTTGAAATTCTGTTTGGTCGACAACCTCATGTTATGATTAACCCCCAGGATGATTTGAAATGTAACAATGAAGTAACTGTAAAGTACTTGGTTAAGATGAGTAAGCAATTGAGGAATCAGAATGATAATCTAAAGTTGGTGATTCCTGATCTGCCAGACAGTAATTGTCATGACATTGAACCTGGGGATTATGTAATGATACGGAATTTTCTACGCTCAGGTTGCCTTATTGACAGATGGGAAGGGCCATATCAAGTCTTATTGACCAGCACAACAGCATTGAAGGTTGCCGAGAGAGAGACTTGGGTCCATTCGTCTCATTGTAAAAAGGTCACTGACCCAGAGAGGTCCCGTGATAAAGAACAGACGGTAGAGGTTGTATCACTAGAGTGTCTGTTCAGGGAGGATTGAGACGACACCCGAGCGCTGAGAATAATAAGACCGGAAGCTTGTCGAGCCAGAATTCTTTTTCCCATTTGTTATTTTCTCCAGTTCCCACCTCCCTCCTATTTCCTTTCCCCCTTCTTATTTTTCTCCTTTTACTCCTCTAAGATGGACTTGCCCCAAGAGACTGTGATCCGGATTTTCCTGTTGACCATGATGTTGACCAGAGCAGTCTGTTTCGGTGAGAGTACCATGGAGGTCGAGAAAGGATCGGGAATGGGTTCTGATGACCAGGATGCAGGCGTAGATTTCCAAGAACAACATAATCACCGAGTAAAGGCGAGTATCAGAAAACGATCTGGTAGCATTGACAATAGAAGGAATTGTGAAGGATTGTTAGCTGAAGAGAACTGCATCTGTAGGCATTGTGACAATATAGTTGAGGATGGGTGCATAAAGAAATGTCAGTCCAGTTTTAATGTCCACATGGACCGGCATCCATTGAGTGACTATCACTCCTTAGTGGGTAAAGTGTTAAATCAGACAGACTGTTGGGTATGCTCTCAAGTACCTCAAGGCCATAGCAAATCAGGACTAGTACTATTCCCTTTAACTGTAGGAGAGGTACTTGAGCTAAGTGGTGGGAGGCCGGTGGACAAGAGGTTTAATATCTCTAGTCCTCCTAGTTTGAAGCTCCACCAATATCATGTGGATAGGTCCTTACTGTGCTTTAACATTTCCAATCCCCGAAAGCCGGGAAATTGGGAAGTGTCATGGAGTAATCAAACCATGACCTTTTCATACAGACCCGACAGAATGCCCATAGACACAGAACTTATACGCCAGATAGCCGACCATAGGAAATTTTTCCGGTATAGGTACACCTTAGGAAGTAGGACCATGCGAGTTGGAGAAGTATCACCAGGATACTGTGCACAGATCGTACAAACTGATACGTGTACTAAACAGATGGGAGAGTTAGGGTTAGGAGATTTCACATGGAAAATTTGTAACATGATAATGTCATACTCCGTCCCATATGTTCTCCCCGATGATGCATATTTCATATGCGGGAGGAAGGCGTATAAGTGGCTTGCCCCAAACTCAGAGGGATTGTGCTATATTGGAAAAGTACTGCCTGAAGTAATGACTGTAACCCATAACAAAATGAAAGATATTCACCGCAGTGCCCAAGCTCCTTATACTCATACTCATTACGAGCACGTCGTTAAACGGCACCTGATAGAGAGGACAGAGCATTCAGCCTCTGATCTGATCCATGAATCCACCGGGATTCAATTCCTACTCGCGTTAGATATCACTCGTACCGCCAGAGGAGTGATAAATTATAAATATATATCTGCGCTTGCAAATTTATTAGACAATATCACCGAAATGTATGACGACACATTCAGGTACACTGGGAAAGAGTTACAAGCCTACAAAACAGAACTGGTTCAGCATAGGATGATTCTCAATTACCTCACAGCTGTGACAGGCGGGTATTGTGTTACCCTAGCAACTCAATATGGAATAAAGTGCTGCACGTACATTACAAACAGCACGGAAGACCCAGCCGAGGTCATAGACCAAAAGATGGATGACATTTTACAATTAAAGTGGGAGTTTCGAAGGAAACACAATCTCACACTCGCTACTGTGGGTAATGAGCTGACCAGTTGGGTGTCATGGTTGAACCCACGAAATTGGTTCTCGGGCTTAGGAGAATGGGCCCAAGGTATTATTATGGATGTAGGGAAATTTCTTTTGTGTATTCTGGGAGTCGTCATATTGGTTGGCCTGATATTTAGATGCGTTCGGGTTTTAGCGAAGCGTAAAGGTAGTACCAGGGTGATGAGTCTGAGGAGCGAGGACACTGTACTAACAACAACTAATCTGATTTATGACCCAACGATAGAGACAATGTTGTGATGAAAATGTGATTCCACGGTCCGTTTCTTTCACCCGTTTCTCCTTTGTTTTCCTCCAAGGTACAAAGACATCCGCTTGGAAGAAGAATTTGACAACTTCTTTTATACAGACCATTGATGAACTATGCTACAAGCCCCAAATATCCCTAGTGACTTTAAATTTTACAATAGCCCAAACATTTGAGTGACTAACTTTCTGGACAATGGAAAAACTTTTGCCGTCATTTACAGCAAAAGCATCAGGAGACTACAGTCAACATGTACATCGAGACAAGACTTCAGACAAGACCTCAATCGGCAAATGTATATTAAACTCACATAGTTTATGACTGCATTTACCAGAATTGCTTCTTATCTTCATTTCTACAACCTTCAGGTAATGACACACATAGTCAATAGGGAATATAGGCACAGATATCAGCACTCACATATCCCCCCATTCATGTATCATCAACTAAAATGTGCTCCCCCATTTTGTTACAACCAAAAGCCGAAAAGAGCTCGGTAAAGTTTGACAGCCCATCCACAGACCCGTAATACGGGATAAGAAGGAATTCAAATGTATACTTCGCAATACCTCGAAGCTTGATTTAAAACACGTACGGCACGATGATACATGACCCCTCAAACATGGATTCATACACACATGCTTCTACTATCTCACTAGGTCATACCTTTTTCCCACCTGCTCCTCTCCTCCCTTTACCCAATCATAAAATTGTATTTGCATTATGACATATATTTTTCTTTTTGAACTGTTTTAGGAAATGGCAGTTATTGATGACTGCCAAAGGGTGGACTGTCAAAGTCGGAAAAATATCATGCTACACGTTGCCATATATTCACCTCATGCGCGTGCCTGCGGCACGTGCACATTCTCTCCCGTGCGTGTGGATACTCGCAGCTGCGTAATGGAGCTTCTACGGCTGTGCGCATTGGCGCGTGGTATGTGCATTTACGGTAGAGTTTGTGTGCGTCTAGCGGGCGACTCAAATGTTAAATAATAAAACCAAATAGTATGTTTTATAGATAATGTTCCCCTTAATAATGACTGTAAGTTTGTTTAATGTAAAGGGTTGCTGGACAGAGGAATTCCTCTTTGCATGGTACGAAGGGTCAGACAGGGTTTGAGCAGCTGTGTCTGGTACCTAACTAAAGAACATTTTATTAGAAACAATCCGGTGCTGGTTAGGTAAAGATTAATCGCTCCTGCGTATAGTTATGGCCATTAGTATTTTCTGGACATTTACTATATTTGCGATTCATTACCCATGCGGCTGGAATCTTCAGATTCCCTCCCACCTGAGCAGTTTGATATAGTCACAGCCCACCTGTTCAAACTAACCTATGACCTTTTGTTATGATGCGAGGAGACATTCCTGTGTCCAATGAACAATGAGATTATAGGTCCCTTTGTAGTGTACTGTACGCAGTGTATATAAGATCAGCCAGCCTGGGCAGCTCTCTCACTTTCCACAAACGGTTTTCATCTTGACTAACTTGGAGATGGTACCAGAAGCTGCGCAGCGATCGTTCCCAGTGTGTGTAAGTTATTCTCTGTAACCATTCTAAATCTCTGTTTGTATTTGCCATATTCTCTCTCTCTGTTATTGTATAAGATTGTGACGATATTGTATATTTATGTGTAGTTAGCCTGCTTAGATATTGATGTTAGCCTGTAGTGTATGAACTGTTAACTGTTCTAACTTTTACATAGCTAGACATTGTTAGTAAAGGTGTTGGAACCTTAGCAAGGTATTGTGTGTTTATTACATTGCTGAGAGTATTCAGAGTGTCTCGATCGCTCAAGAGGCTTTCATACAATAGAGGTTAATTAGCATTGCATTGTGCTCACATTACAAAACCAAGGTTTACAGTACAAACTCAGTCTTTCACTGTGTTGCATACAAGGTTTACTGAGTGTCATCCCGTGAGCGTCTGCGCCGCTCGTGTTCTCCTCGTGGTCACGAGCGTACGCTACGCTAGTAGCGTAGCAAGTTGTGAGCGAGCGTGTCGCATGTGTGTCTCGACCACGGCTAAGCGTCTGCTACGCTAAGTGCGTACCCTTACGGTACCCCATACGCCAATCGCGTACTGAGTCTCTTAACCATTTTATAGTGAATGTAATAAGATAAATAGTTAGCTTTAACACAACCTATAGTCCAGATACTGTGGCACTAGCTCAAGTCAAATAATATTACTACTGCTCACTCAAAATCTACCTCTCCTCCTAAATCTTTAATCCACTGACCTTCTCCAGGGCAAGGCTTCCTTCATCGTTTCATCACCAGTGATCTTTGTCCCTTGACTCGTGGTCCATTTCAGCAGCACTGACTCTATGCTCTACCTTTGTTGAATATACAATCTCACTGAGTCTTCGGGGTATATGCAATTCCGGACGAATTGCGCCTTTTTTCCGTCCGTTTTAAAATTTGCCTGTACTCGACAGCCGCAGCCCTGCCGCCGGGACCATGAATTCACCATATGCAATACAAAACACATTCGACACTCCCCTTGGCGAATAACGGACCAATCGGCGAGTAGTGGGCGTCCTGAATTCGACTTCCCGCCGTTTGCAGCCCTTTATTAGGACTTGTTTGCTGCGTGCTCAGCAGCCATTTTGTGAACCTGCAGAGAGGTGTGAGGAGGTGCAGAGCTAGCAAATTAGTTGTTTGCTGTGGTATCGTTTGGACACCCAGCAGGCTTTATTCCAGGACAGACAGGAGGATACCTGTTACCCCGGAGGAGAGTCGTTTTTGGAGCTATTTCTACATTTTTAGGTAAGTACCACATGTGGGTCTGGTGTTGCATGTATGCATTTGTGTAGTGGGGGTTGCCATGAGGTGTACATGGGGTGTTTGGGGTATGTCTTTGGGGTGTTTGGGGTATGTATATATATGTGTGCAGGTATGTGTATAGCTCCTGCTTGTATTGCTGCATTATTTTTGGGAGTTTTGTGTTTTGGGGTAGTTTTTCACGTGTTTTTTTTTTCTTAAAATTACTATTTAGGTCATGCTTTTGCATTGGTGTACCTCCAGCATGTGCAGGGATGTTTTTTGTCTTGTTTGGGTGATTTTAGTGCGTGTCGATATCAAAGTGGTCGACATGTGATGTCGTTTGTTTGCTAAAACAGGTTTTTTCCCTCCTATTTTAGCACTGGTCTACCTCCAGAGTGTGCAGGGATGCTTTTTGGCTAGTTTGTGGTGATTTGGAGCAAGTTTGTGTCAGCCATGCGGTCGACATGTCATGTCGTTTGTTTGCCAAACATGTTTTTTCCCTCCTATTTTAGCACTGGTGTACCTCCAGAATGTGCAGGGATGCTTTTTGGCTAGTTTGGGGTGACTTGGAGCAAGTTTGTGTCAGCAATGCGGTCGACATGTCATGTCGTTTGTTTGCCAAACATGTTTTTTCCCTCCTATTTTAGCACTGGTGTACCTCCAGAATGTGCAGGGATGCTTTTTGGCTAGTTTGGGGTGATTTGGAGCAAGTTTGTGTCAGCAATGCGGTCGACATGTCGTGTCGTTTGTTTGGCAAACATGTTTTTTCCCTCCTATTTTAGCACTGGTGTACCTCCAGCATGTGCAGGGATGCTTTTTGGCTAGTTTGGGGTGATTTGGAGCAAGTTTGTGTCAACCATGCGGTCGACATGTCGTGTCGTTTGTTTGCCAAACATGTTTTTTCCCTCCTATTTTAGCACTGGTGTACCTCCAGAATGTGCAGGGATGCTTTTTGGCTAGTTTGGGGTGACTTGGAGCAAGTTTGTGTCAGCCATGCGGTCGACATGTCGTGTCGTTTGTTTGCCAAACATGTTTTTTCCCTCCTATTTTAGCACTGGTGTACCTCCAGAATGTGCAGGGATGCTTTTTGGTTAGTTTGGGGTGATTTGGAGCAAGTTTGTGTCAGCAATGCGGTCGTCATGTCGTTTGTTTGCCAAACATGTTTTTTCCCTCCTATTTTAGCACTGGTGTACCTCCAGAATGTGCAGGGATGCTGTTTGGCTAGTTTGGGGTGACTGTGTCAGCCATTTTGTTTGTGTCAGCCATTTTGTGTTAGCACTGGTTGACCAGTGTTGGCTTATTTGGCTTTTTTTTCTATTCTTTTTTTTTTTTTGTGTGTGCGTTTGGTCCTGCTTGAGAACTGGGGTCCCAGCAGAATGACGTGTGTTTGCATGTAATTATGTAATGTGTGTTAAATTTGTAAAAAAATATATATATATTTTTTTCTTTTTACAACAGAGATGTCCAGGGACAAGCGGGCCAGATCCCCCCCTTCCCCCCACCCCTCAGAAGAACTTTCCCTGCATAGCATCGAGGAGTGGGAGCCGACCCAGGAGGAGGATACAACCGAGCAGGCATGCAGTGACCAGCCGTGGTCGTCAAGGGACCAAATGGAGAAGTCAAAGAAAAAGAAAAAACAGGAAAAATAATCAGAAACCCAAGGCGCAAAAACACTTCTGCAGCTAAAACGACAAAAAGTAGGCCACCTCACCCACATAGACAAACATATGAAACAAGAAAAAATCGAATTAAAGCGCTCAGTGTGATTCCATTTGATATACTTAAAGTTCATAAATGTCCATGTAGGAATATCAACTTCATTGGTCAATCTTGTTGCTGAAATGTGGATCGGAACTTCTGTTTCACAAGTAGACTCAAGACAATATAAAATAAAAGCAGAAATAACAGATCATGGTGCAATATATCCTTATGGAGTATACGGTTGATGTTATGTCTGATAACAATGAATTCTTTATCTATTGAATGGCGTACCCCACTCACAAGAGAAATGGTAGGAATCCGCTCATAAAGGTATCTTTAACTCTATCATAGCACACGGATCATGACAGGGAATGCGTACCGTTACTCACTCAGGAATTAGCGCAGATCCTCACGTAGCGGTTTCTTTTCTCGTCACTCCACGAAATAAATATGCTGGTGGCAATGAGTAATAAAAACTTTTTTATTGTTATAAAAAACAGGGGACCACAAATGGCTTGAGGTGGAACATGTGATAACCGGTGAGCCGTCGGCCGAAAACGGCAACTGCCAGCAAGTTCTAAAACACAGAATTCCAGCCTCAAGGGACAAGTGTGCATGGAATCCTCCTGTATATCTATTCCAACGCGTTTCTACCCAGTAAATGGGTCTTTTTCAAGGAAGAAGATTGCTCTGGTTAATGAATCTATTTAAATGACTCAACAGGAAGTGGTGTTTAGTTGAGCTAATTGGATAATCATATGGGTTACCTAGGCAACGTGTCTCCACGTGTACCCAGAATCCCATATGATGGTAAAATAGGCCGTGACAACATCCGCGTTCATAATAGGACACTATGCATAATTGTCACCATGGTTACAGAACGCATCCACGGGCTTCCGCCCGCCGATCACATACACAGACAGGGCCCTGGATTGACGGACTTCCGCCCATGAATTACACGTACTTCCGCCCGTCCTCCACAGATCAAGTGTCAAAATACCGCCCTCCAAGCACTGTACTTGTGTGCTTCCGCCCTCCAAGCAGGCTTTCTTCCTGGATCCAAACCGGCGGCAGTAAGAAGTTAACCATGTTACCATGGTAACAGGTCACCATGGCAACAGTTAACTGACACTATGGTCTATTACTTATAATCGTACTATGCATGATCATCACCATGGTTACAAACGAGTCCACGGGCTTCCGCCCGCCGATCGCATATATAGACAGGGCCCTGGATTGACGGACTTCCGCCCATGAATTTCACGTGCTTCCGCCCGTCCTCCACAGGTCAAAATTGAGAGCTGTGTGAAACTACTTCCGCCCTCCAAGCACCGTGCTTGTGTGCTTCCGCCATCCAAGCACCGCACTTATAGGCTTCCGTCCTGGGCCCAATCTGACGACACTGAGTAATTAGACATGTTACCATAGTGACAAATCACCATGGCAGCAATGAAATATTGTTATGGCCTAATATTAGTCATAATCCTAATTACAATGATGGTAATCATTGCTGCAAAAAATAAAAAAATAAAAATAAAGACCACTTGAGGCTGAAATTATGTGATATAAATGTATAAAACTTATAAAAACCACCGTAACTCAAAATCATGATTCAAACCATATGGGACTAATGTTTGCAAATTAAAAATCCATTTCATCTCGCTTTTGGCTAATCTTTTGTCTCTATCATTAGTGCGCCATAGATCTTTAGATAGCTCTATGCCCCAAAAGGAGACAATATGATCTGTAGAACAATTATGAACCTCTTTAAAATGGAGCGAGAAAGGGTGTGTTACAAGGCCTTTACGTATGTTACGGACATGTTCTGCCCACCTAATTTTTAACACTCTACTAGTTTTGCCTATATAAAGTTTTTTGCATGAACATTGTATTGCATAAACAGCATATTTGCTATTACAAGTTATAAATTGTTGTACTTTATATTCCTTCTCATTCCAGATGAAGGAATCCAATTTCCTTATTTTAGCGGGACAACTCTTGCACATGCTACAATCTCCGCACCTATGGAAGCCTTGATTTCTTATAGTGCCACCTAATGGTTTTTCTATGTATGCACTCGCCGTCAATTTGTCCTTCAAATTGGGTGCTCTTGTATAAATAAACTTAGGTTTCTCAGGCAAAATAGAAAACAAAACTGGATCCCTTTTAAGGAGATGCCAGTTTTTCTTGAACACCCTTTCAATCTGTTTATGATAACCATTAAACTGTGTAATAAAGGCTATTTTCGGTTGTGATGTATCTTGTTTGGATTCTTTGTTTCTAGTACTCAGCAGGGTTTCCCTATCAATCTCAGATATTTTTTCGATTGATTCCTGTAAGGGAAGAGACTTATAACCTTTCTGAATAAATTTCTTTTTCATGGTCTGTGCCTCTATCAAATACTTTTGATTCTCTGAGCAATTTCGTCTCAGACGAGTAAATTGACCCTCTGGTACATTCTTGAGCCACTGAGGTAAATGATTACTCTTAGTGCTAATGTATGTGTTAGAATCTGTAGGCTTGATATAGACCGTCGATTCAATTCGATTATCCATGATGTATATATTGAGATCCAAAAAATTCACCATAGAATTGCTCCAATTAAAAGTCAAATTAATACCTAAATCATTACTGTTTAGATAAAAACAAAAATCACCAAGGGTATTCACATCCCCCTTCCATATAAACAGGACGTCGTCTATATACCGCCACCACTGGACCAGGTTCGACCCCCAACCATGACCACCCCATACTGAGGCATCCTCCCATCTGGCCATGAAAAGATTTGCATAGCTGGGGGCGAACCTGGTCCCCATGGCGGTCCCGACCTCCTGATTGTAATATTCTCCATCAAAATTAAAATAATTATTGGATAAAATAAAAGAGATTCCTTTAAGAATGAAGTCCCGAAGGTTATCTTGTATATCTGCTGTTACAAGGGTCTGTTTAACTGCCTTTAGTCCATCAATATGTTTAATCACCGTATACAAGGACGTAACATCACCCGTAACCAGCCACATATCACTCTCCCATTTTACTTCTTTCAGTTTATTCAAAACATCTCGTGTATCTTTGAGATGTGAGCGGCCCTCCAATACAAAAGGCTGCAACTGGAAATCTATGTAGTGTGACATATTTGCGGTAATTGAATTAGTGCCAGCCACTATGGGGCGGCCTGGTGGGTGATGTTCGTCCTTGTGGACCTTTGGCAGCAAGTACAAGACCGGTACTGTGTATTCCTCATTTACCAGAAATTCTGAGGTGCTTTTATCAAGTGTCCCATTTTCAGAATATTCCTTAATGAGATCTCTAAGTCCATTTAAAACTTTTACAGAAGGGTCTGATCTTAATTTCTTGTATGTAACGCCATCCTTTAATTGGCGCATTGCCTCTTTTACATACATGGACCTATTCATTACTACAACCCCCCCCCCTTGTCAGCAGGTTTAATAATGATAGACTCGTTTTTCTTAAGTCTATCAATGGCATCTCGTTCTTTTTTAGAGAGATTATGTCTATGAGCAGGAATATTATTCTCCAGAGTTTTAAACTCTTCGTTGACTATCTTGTGGAATGCATCCACAAAACAGCCTTTAACGTGACTGGGGTTAAAGTGGGATGGACTAAAGGCAGTTAAACAGACCCTTGTAACAGCAGATATACAAGATAACCTTCGGGACTTCATTCTTAAAGGAATCTCTTTTATTTTATCCAATAATTATTTTCATTTTGATGGAGAATATTACAATCAGGAGGTCGGGACCGCCATGGGGACCAGGTTCGCCCCCAGCTATGCAAATCTTTTCATGGCCAGATGGGAGGATGCCTCAGTATGGGGTGGTCATGGTTGGGGGTCGAACCTGGTCCAGTGGTGGCGGTATATAGACGACGTCCTGTTTATATGGAAGGGGGATGTGAATACCCTTGGTGATTTTTGTTTTTATCTAAACAGTAATGATTTAGGTATTAATTTGACTTTTAATTGGAGCAATTCTATGGTGAATTTTTTGGATCTCAATATATACATCATGGATAATCGAATTGAATCGACGGTCTATATCAAGCCTACAGATTCTAACACATACATTAGCACTAAGAGTAATCATTTACCTCAGTGGCTCAAGAATGTACCAGAGGGTCAATTTACTCGTCTGAGACGAAATTGCTCAGAGAATCAAAAGTATTTGATAGAGGCACAGACCATGAAAAAGAAATTTATTCAGAAAGGTTATAAGTCTCTTCCCTTACAGGAATCAATCGAAAAAATATCTGAGATTGATAGGGAAACCCTGCTGAGTACTAGAAACAAAGAATCCAAACAAGATACATCACAACCGAAAATAGCCTTTATTACACAGTTTAATGGTTATCATAAACAGATTGAAAGGGTGTTCAAGAAAAACTGGCATCTCCTTAAAAGGGATCCAGTTTTGTTTTCTATTTTGCCTGAGAAACCTAAGTTTATTTATACAAGAGCACCCAATTTGAAGGAAAAATTGACGGCGAGTGCATACATAGAAAAACCATTAGGTGGCACTATAAGAAATCAAGGCTTCCATAGGTGCGGAGATTGTAGCATGTGCAAGAGTTGTCCCGCTAAAATAAGGAAATTGGATTCCTTCATCTGGAATGAGAAGGAATATAAAGTACAACAATTTATAACTTGTAATAGCAAATATGCTGTTTATGCAATACAATGTTCATGCAAAAAACTTTATATAGGCAAAACTAGTAGAGTGTTAAAAATTAGGTGGGCAGAACATGTCCGTAACATACGTAAAGGCCTTGTAACACACCCTTTCTCGCTCCATTTTAAAGAGGTTCATAATTGTTCTACAGATCATATTGTCTCCTTTTGGGGCATAGAGCTATCTAAAGATCTATGGCGCACTAATGATAGAGACAAAAGATTAGCCAAAAGCGAGATGAAATGGATTTTTAATTTGCAAACATTAGTCCCATATGGTTTGAATCATGATTTTGAGTTACGGTGGTTTTTATAAGTTTTATACATTTATATCACATAATTTCAGCCTCAAGTGGTCTTTATTTTTATTTTTTTATTTTTTGCAGCAATGATTACCATCATTGTAATTAGGATTATGACTAATATTAGGCCATAACAATATTTCATTGCTGCCATGGTGATTTGTCACTATGGTAACATGTCTAATTACTCAGTGTCGTCAGATTGGGCCCAGGACGGAAGCCTATAAGTGCGGTGCTTGGATGGCGGAAGCACACAAGCACGGTGCTTGGAGGGCGGAAGTAGTTTCACACAGCTCTCAATTTTGACCTGTGGAGGACGGGCGGAAGCACGTGAAATTCATGGGCGGAAGTCCGTCAATCCAGGGCCCTGTCTATATATGCGATCGGCGGGCGGAAGCCCGTGGACTCGTTTGTAACCATGGTGATGATCATGCATAGTACGATTATAAGTAATAGACCATAGTGTCAGTTAACTGTTGCCATGGTGACCTGTTACCATGGTAACATGGTTAACTTCTTACTGCCGCCGGTTTGGATCCAGGAAGAAAGCCTGCTTGGAGGGCGGAAGCACACAAGTACAGTGCTTGGAGGGCGGTATTTTGACACTTGATCTGTGGAGGACGGGCGGAAGTACGTGTAATTCATGGGCGGAAGTCCGTCAATCCAGGGCCCTGTCTGTGTATGTGATCGGCGGGCGGAAGCCCGTGGATGCGTTCTGTAACCATGGTGACAATTATGCATAGTGTCCTATTATGAACGCGGATGTTGTCACGGCCTATTTTACCATCATATGGGATTCTGGGTACACGTGGAGACACGTTGCCTAGGTAACCCATATGATTATCCAATTAGCTCAACTAAACACCACTTCCTGTTGAGTCATTTAAATAGATTCATTAACCAGAGCAATCTTCTTCCTTGAAAAAGACCCATTTACTGGGTAGAAACGCGTTGGAATAGATATACAGGAGGATTCCATGCACACTTGTCCCTTGAGGCTGGAATTCTGTGTTTTAGAACTTGCTGGCAGTTGCCGTTTTCGGCCGACGGCTCACCGGTTATCACATGTTCCACCTCAAGCCATTTGTGGTCCCCTGTTTTTTATAACAATAAAAAAGTTTTTATTACTCATTGCCACCAGCATATTTATTTCGTGGAGTGACGAGAAAAGAAACCGCTACGTGAGGATCTGCGCTAATTCCTGAGTGAGTAACGGTACGCATTCCCTGTCATGATCCGTGTGCTATGATAGAGTTAAAGATACCTTTATGAGCGGATTCCTACCATTTCTCTTGTGAGTGGGGTACGCCATTCAATAGATAAAGAATTCATTGTTATCAGACATAACAACAACCATATACTCCATAAGGATATATTGCACCATGATCTGTTATTTCTGCTTTTATTTTATATTGTCTTGAGTCTACTTGTGAAACAGAAGTTCCGATCCACATTTCAGCAACAAGATTGACCAATGAAGTTGATATTCCTACATGGACATTTATGAACTTTAAGTATATCAAATGGAATCACACTGAGCGCTTTAATTCGATTTTTTCTTGTTTCAAAGAAAAAGAAAAAGCCTAGAAAGGTACTGACAACACCTGCAGACACAATAGCATCCAACTTGACACACCCTAGTTTGCGCACTGCCATGCACACCTACAGGTATCTTTGCGCACTGCCAGGGATACTGACACTCACAGGTACATACCGATCAGGAGCAGTCGGAGGAGGAAGCCTCTGGTGAAGATGCAGGACCGAAGAAGCCGCGTGGACCCAGATACACTGAGGCGGAAAACTGTGCTTTAGTGGATGGCGTCGACAGGTCCTACGACGTTCTGTATGGACCAAGGGCACAGTCCACAGCAGCTAAGACCAAGCGAAACATCTGGGATGCCATCGCGAGACAAGTCACTGCAGTATCTGGAAACCGCCGGAGCACCAGAAACTGCATGAAGCGGTACAGTGATTGCCGCAGACAGACCAAGAAGAAGATGGGGATTCAGCGCCGACATGAGACAGCTACGGGAGGTGGTCCGGCTCTCAATCTGAAGTGGCTACCCTGGGAGGAAGTTATTAAAAGGCGCATGAACCCTGCCATGGTCGAAGGAGTTCGCGGAGGTGTGGACTCTAGCCGTCCTGCTGGCTTTCCCGAGGAGGAAGAACCGCCCAGAAGACGGAAGACGGCGGGAGACAAGCAGCCCAAAAGGAGGCCCGATGGTAAGAATACATTCAGATGAGCTGTACTAAATGTTTTTTTTTTGTATTTGCTAATGTGTTTTTTTTCCCACAGACACGCCTGCCCAGAGGACATCACCTGCGCGCAGGACATCGCCAGCGCGCGGACCATCACCTGCGCAGCAGGCATCGGTAGCAGCGCGCGGACCATCACCTGCGCAGCAAGCATCAGGAGCGCGCAGATCACCTGCGCGCCACACATCGTCATCGCGCAGTAAGTCACCTGCGCGCCAGACGACGTCAGCGCGCAGACCATCACCTGCGTGCCAGACATCAGCGCGCAGAACGTCACCTGTGCGCCAGACACCGTCGGCGACCACACCACCAGATGGGCGCCAAACTACAGCTCCTGCGTGCAGGCCATCACCAGATCGTCATCTCTCCATGAGCTCTGGGACTGTGACCGAAGAGCCTCAACAAGACACTACCCTTGTGGACCCATCACCCGAACTGTTTGAGTCTACAGGGTTAACTGATGAGACTTTTCTTGGGTTTGAAGACAGCCGTGCAGAAGTATCCAGCCAGACCCTTGAAAAGTCTCCAGAATTGAGGACAAGTGAAGCTCCTGGAGCAGCGGCACCACAGGATGGAGAAGGTTTGTATTTTTTTTTTTGGGGGGGGGGATGGGAGGGGTACCATTTTTGTATAGTTTATTAACTTACATTTTTTTTTCTTTTGCAAACAGAGGTGCCACGGACCAGCAGCGGACTTGCGTCGGGGATTGGTTCATTCTTCAGGCCGGATCTCCTACAGGATTCGTCAGAGGATGACGAGGTGGAAGTGCAGCAGCCTGCTGTTTCTACATCCCTGTGTGAGTAAATATCGAATTGTGAGCCTTCAAACAAATGTATGATGAATGTGTATAATAAATTCTAATTTTCTTTTCAGCTGCACAAATGCAATTGGTGGCAGACGTCCAGGAAGGGCAGGATCCCTCAAATGTTCAGAGGGTACACACCCTGGCAGCAGAGATGAATGTCAGCCAGGATAGTTTTCGGGTTGTCGTTGGAAGCAGACTGGACGCCATTGAGAGGACAATGGATAAGATGGCAAACGGTCTGCTTGAAATGCAGAAGGCTCATGCCGACAGCGCGGCCGAAATTCAAAAGACCAGACGAGAAGATCACAGGGAGACTATGGACATCCTTCAAGTTCTGGCCACATCCATCAACCGGCTGGTGGAGAACACAACATGCCTGGCACACAGCACTAACAACATGTCGGAGAGCCAACGACACTCGGAAGCCAGCCAACAGATCATCGCAACCACACTGCAGATGATGTACGATAAACTCCCAGAACCAGCTCATCAACACGCTGGTGATCCACCACTTCCGCCATCACTAGCCACATGGACGCCTCCTTCCCTTCCTTCACCACCATGCTGGTATAGACGGTCACAGCTGTACCAAGGATATACAGGGATGTACCCCACCCACCAGATGCCTCCACCACCAACACCGGCCACAACATCTACACCCGCACGGGCACCGAGGCCAAGTCAACCCACTACCCAGCCGCCCAGGACATCGACGCCCTATCAGGAGGAAGACGAGGATCCGGACAGACATCCACCATGAGCCCGGTCGATTGTTTTATTTACTGTTATGTTTTTATGTATCCCTTTCTCCCCCTCCCATTAGTTATTTTTCTTTCTTACTATTGTTTTATACGTGTTGGGCTCCCCCACCCGTGACCGGGTACTACCAAGGAGCTTTATGTCTAGGCATACATGCGCGGGCATGTATGCGGGCGCGTGTGGTAACGGATGAAAGCTCCTTGTGGCTACATGTATGATGGGCCAAAGAGCTATTCTGATACCACTTTTTTACCCCAAAAAAACTTTTTGTATTGGTGTACAATAGGCTTTCACTGTTGTGTGAATTTACTATTCACTAGTGTTTGTTTTTGGCTTATTCATAGGATTGGGTGGAAAATTGAAGTGGACGGCATAAGTTCGTGTTGTGCGTACCAAGGTGAGTAGAGCCATGTTTCAATGTATATATTCAAGAAACTTTGGACCGCCTGCCTTTGTGGAACCACACAGCCCAGCAATGGGTCATGCTGGGCTGTGTGGTTCCACAAGTGCAGGCGTGTCAAAGTGCTGACCACTGACACCACTATTCCACTTTGGACCGCCTGCCTTTGTGGAACCACACAGCCCAGCAATGGGTCATGCTGGGCTGTGTGGTTCCACAAATGCAGGCGTGTCAAAGTGCTGACCACTGACACCACTATTACACTTTGGACCGCCTGCCTTTGTGGAACCACACAGTCCAGCAATGGGTCATGCTGGGCTGTGTGGTTCCACAAATGCAGGCGTGTCAAAGTGCTGACCACTGACACCACTATTCCACTTTGGACCGCCTGCCCTTGTGGAACCACACAGCCCAGCAATGGGTCATGCTGGGCTGTGTGGTTCCACAAATGCAGGCGTGTCAAAGTGCTGACCACTGACACCACTATTCCACTTTGGACCGCCTGCCTTTGTGGAACCACACAGCCCAGCAATGGGTCATGCTGGGCTGTGTGGTTCCACAAATGTTCTTGGGAAAGGAATGAACATGAAATTAGTGTCTTTACTTAATATGCTTCCCCCCCCACAGATATCTACACAAGAAAAGAATGTAAAGAAGAACAAACTACTTTTTTGTTTTATTACATTTCATTTTTTATTTAAAAAATAAAATAAAATTTTTCTTCAATAAATTTTTAAAATGAGAAGTTTTCTGTGGTTTTTATTTAAATTATTAGTAAATACAATGTTAAATATGAGATGCAGTGGAATTGTGTTAGGTCACCCATGGTACAGCAGGGGAACTGTTGTGTCCCTCTTCATCCATGAGGATTCAAGCCACTTGGGAAGGATACTCCGCAAGACCTGTGGAAGAGAATAGTATGAGGTTCCAGCTATTGGTAATAGTGTCCCCCTGGAACGGAAAAGACAAGGTACAAGCAACACGACACAAGCAGGTTACAGTGGGCCCAAATGCAACCCTCCGGCACTTGCGTAACTACACATCCAAACATTCCCTGACACACAGTGTAAGCATCAGGGCATGATTGGATGTGCAGTTTTGAAAATGCCGGAGGGCTGCACTTTGGACATGCCGGGGTGACTTGGACAAGAGGGAGTTTTGGGCAATACATCTCACCTGAGGGGGGTTGTCTGCTACATGGCGGAGGGTCAGGTCCACATCACAAGTAGGTCGCCCATGGTACATCAGGAGAAATGTTGTGTCTCTTCACATCCATGCCACTTGGGAAGGATACTCCGCAAGACCTGTGGAAGAGAATAGTATGAGGTTCCAGCTATTGGTAATAGTTTCACCCTGGTATGGAAAAGACGAGGTACAAGCAACACGACACAAGCAGGTTACAGTGAGCCCAAATGCAACCCTCCGGCACTTGCGTAACTACACATCCAAACATTCCCTGACACACAGTGTAAGCATCAGGGCATGATTGGATGTGCAGTTTTGAAAATGCCGGAGGGCTGCACTTTGGACATGCAGGGGTGACTTGGACAGGAGGGAGTTTTGGGCAATACATCTCACCTGAGGGGGGTTGTCTGCTACATGGCGGAGGGTCAGGTCCACATCACAAGTAGGTCGCCCATGGTACATCAGGAGAAATGTCGTGTCTCTTCACATCCACGCCACTTGGGAAGGATACTCCGCAAGACCTGTGGAAGAGAATAGTATGAGGTTCCAGCTATTGGTAATAGTGTCACCCTGGTATGGAAAAGACGAGGTACAAGCAACACGACACAAGCAGGTTACAGTGGGCCCAAATGCAACCCTCCGGCACTTGCGTAACTACACATCCAAACATTCCCTGACACACAGTGTAAGCATCAGGGCATGATTGGATGTGCAGTTTTGAAAATGCCGGAGGGCTGCACTTTGGACATGCAGGGGTGACTTGGACAGGAGGGAGTTTTGGGCAATACATCTCACCTGAGCGGGGTTGTCTGCTACATGGCGGAGGGTCAGGTCCACATCACAAGTAGGTCGCCCATGGTAGAGTTGGATAAACGGGTCCAATATTTGCGGCAACCCAACAACAGGAGAAAACAGGGGGTAACAGGTCGTCAACAGGACAAAACTTTGAAAACAGGCCTGGGAAGGTGCATCAACAGGACGTAAAACTCTGAAATACATAAATAAAGATGTTTTTTTAGAATATTATAATCTCAGTTTACACGATAATACAAATGTTACAAGTATACTCACAGGCAACGGAAAAAAAGTTTTGGATCAATGTCCGTCGGGAATCATCTCCTTCGTCCATACCCACCGGTAGAGCAGAAGAACGGTTCCCGCGTCGGAAAGCACTGCGACGAAGAGTCACCGGCAAACGGTTTGCGACACATATGTTGTGTAAAATACAACATGCATTTACCATGCCGCAAACCTTTCCCGGTGAATACAAAAGAGCACCGCCGGAAGTGTCTAAACATCGAAACCGGCTTTTAAGGACACCGAAGGCACGTTCAATTATTTGCCTCGATGCTTTGTGTGTCTCTTGGTAACGTTTTTCTGCTCTACCAACAGGATTAGACAATGGGGTCAAGAGCCACGATTTGTTGGGATAACCCGCATCGCCTATAGAAAAGAAAAAAAATGGTAGGTAATCTAAAAAAAAAAAAAAATTTTTTTTTTAAATAAAAACAATTAAAATAAATACCTAACAGCCAGCCACCCGGCATGTTTCCTGTTTTGAACTTCTCAAACAGCGATGACTGACTTAGGATGAAGGAGTCGTGAGACGATCCAGGAAATCCCACAAAAATATTCAAAAATTTCATGTTGACATCACAGACCGCCTGTACATTCATGGAATGGAAATGTTTTCGGTTCCGAAAACATTCTTCCGAATTCCGTGGCGGTCGGATCTGCACGTGGGTACAGTCAATCGCGCCCAGAACATTGGGAAATTTGTATTTGGTAAAAAAGCCTAATTTGATCTCACGACATTCGCTGTCCGTCTCTGGAAATGTGATGAACTGAATCGTCAATTTGCGGAAAGCCCTAATGACCTGGGTTATACAGCGCGACAGTGTCGACTGTGAAAAAACGCATGTTTGAGACAGTGTAGGCTGGAATGTGCCTGACGCCAAAAAATGTAACGTAGCCAGCAGTTTCTGGAAACCGCTGACTGCTCGATTGGTCCGTGCCCGAGGTTCCAGGTCGGCCTCCAGCAGAGCGTACAGCGAATGTATGTCGCGAGTCGATAAGCGATAATTTGAATCACCTCGAACTCGCTGAGATCCTCCAGTTCACGCCTAGTGCGATACTGGCGTGGACGTGGAAATGAAACCCGCAATACTGGCTCACCCAATGCAGACATTTGCTGACCTTGATCCTGATGTCCACCAACCCTTTCTTCCTCCATGCTTGCAGCCAGCATGAACATCACAATCTGGTCAGAAAAAGGCTCCATTATTGTAGTCAGTACAAAAATAGGATAAATGTGTTTTAAAACGCAGGGATTGTCCTAAAAAACGACTCCCCAACAGAGCTGACTGTAAATTGCTCTTTCTCCCTGAAGTCTCAAAAAACCGGGAGTGAGGAGATAGGAGGGGCTTTGCAGAAGTGTATCCTGGGTAAAACTGTGGAATCATGGGTACATTTCCCTCAGCAGAGTGAAGAAAAAAATATTCTTTTAAAAAATCAATTAAATAATACTTGTGAGTCAAAAAAAGACAAACCAAGTAGATAATCCCTTCAAATATAAATAGATATGCTATTAGCAATCCAAAAAGCAAAAAAAAAAATCATTTTTTAATTTTTTTTATTAGATCCCACCAGCAAAGTGAGGCGGACTGAAAATTACGAATTTGCGGTCGAAAAGCACTGTTGTCGAATCGTCATTCTTCAATTGAATATACTTTTGTCGAAAAGCCGCATTTTGACCATTGCAGACATGTCGAATTTTGAAAATGTCGATTTGCAAAAAGTCGAGTCTGAAACAGAAGATATTTTGTTGAAAAGTACTGTATTGTATTGACGAATCCAATTCGACATGGTTTTTTTGTCGAAAATGGCCCGTTTTTCGACTTTCGCGTCAATTCGACCGCAATTGCATATACCCCTTCCACTTCCTGTGAGTCACCGTAACTTGCCTGTCAAAAAACAGTGAATTACTTTCTCTATGTTGCTACAATAATATGGTAACTTACATTTACTGTACTTTTGATATTTCAAGTTACATTTTTACATTAAAAATAAGAGATAATAACTGTAATCAATGCTCAAACTTTCATACATTCATGACTTCATACATTCAAGTTATATAAATATACTTGGAATAGTTAGAATATATTGGCTGTACAAACAAAGACCCTCATTCCGAGTTGATCGCTCGCTAGCTACTTTTTGCAGCCGTGCAAACGCATAGTCGCTGCCCACGGGGGAGTGTATTTTCGCTTTGCCAGTGTGCGATCGCATGTGCAGCCGAGCGGGACGAAAAAGTTTTTTGCAGTTTCAGAGTGGGTCTGAACTTACTCAGCCCTTGCGATCATTTCAGCCTGTCCGGTCCCGGAATTGACGTCAGACACCCGCCCTGCAAACGCCTGGACACGCCTGCGTTTTCCCTACCACACCCAGAAAACGGTCAGTTGACACCCATAAACGCCCTCCTTCTGTCAATCTCCTTGCGATCACCCGTGCGAATGGATTAGCTGCTAGAAGCATTGCCCAGCAACGATGCTGTTTGTACCCGTACAGTGCATGTGCGCATTGCGATGCATACGCATGCGCAGTAGTAACCTGATCGCTGCGCTGCGAAAATCGGCAGGGAGCGATCAACTCGGAAAGACTCCCAAACACTTTACTTTTCACATGACTCAAATAATGGTCACAAAGTACATTCAAATTTAGTTAAAAAGTTTGACTTGCTGTGCTGTGGTAAGAAGAGCCCACGCATACACATTCATGGTTTGTGCTGAATGGATTCTATTTTAGATGTTTTAATTTTAGCTTTAGTTCTGTGCCTTCACAGCTACTATTAAATCAGTACATTGACCATTCACATTAAAAGCATTTAGAATCACAATCATGGAAACACTAGGAAGCCTTGTCCCTGCTGTTCTGAATAAATGCTTTCTACTTAGGGATTTCAATGGATTGTTACACGTTGTATTATTTTTATGCTTCCAAACTGAAAATAATCTGTGAGTGCGCAAGTTCTACTAACATACATAAAGCCCACTGTTAACTCACAGGTATGTGGTAGCTTATGTAAGTTTGTTCCTGACATCTATAATTAAGCATGTATCCATGTCACACTACTGAGATGTTAAAGAGCGTTTAAAGGAAAATTCTACCCATTAACCTGTTAATGACTACATATATTTTGTATCTCAGATATCAGTCCAGTTTTATCACATTTGTGTGGCATTTGGTTCAGCAGAAACCTTTTTTTCTATTACTGGGAGGTTTACATTAATTTTTGTAGTGTTTGGGACTTTATGTCCAGTACCTTACCTCCTAAATGTCCAGTTTTCATTCAGAACATCTAGCAGTGAGCTTGTACCATTTGCTATTGCCCATAGCAATTAAAGGATTATTTCCAGTGATCTGAGGTGTATAGGATTAGGCTTGGGTACAAAATGCTGGTGGTCAGGATCCTAATGGTCAGAATCCCAACAGCAGAATCCCAGCAGTCACAATGCCGATAGATCTCAGTGAGTATTTTAACCCAAACTCTAACCCACCCCTCACACAGCCTAACCCTCATGATCCCCTTCAACATCCTAAATCTAACCGTCCCCTCCCAAAGCCTAACCCTAACATTACCCTAATCATACGTGTACGCAGGGGGAGGGGGAGGGGGGGTTCTGAGTACCCAGAAACCCTCCCTGGCTGACGATCTATCGGCACTGGTGGACAATTTTTTTTTTGCACGGACGGAGAAGCTAATGCAGCAACTTCCTCCTCGGCTCTGAGTCCTTACACTGTCCGAGTGACAGTGAGATGCTGGCTGTTGGCTGCCTGTAGGGGGAGCTGCAGCGGCTGCGCGCAGCTCCTCTCTGGCAGTACAAGAAGAGAAGGGGCTTTGAAACAGTCGGGTGAGGCAGTGGCTTCTGTGTTCAGCACTCACAGTGACTCTGCTGCAGCAGACAGGTGCGTGTGTAATTTACTGTATGTCAGGGGGGGGGGGTGAAGAAGGGACACTCTGTAATAAATTGCTACAGTAACTGGTACAGCATGTACCTCACCTGGCCAGCACTGTTTGTGTGAACAGCATGTGTTTAGGTGCTGGGTTAGGGGGCTGTGCTTCCTGTTAATCGGTGTATGTGCATGTATTCTGTGTATGTGTACTGTGTGCATGTACAGTTGTGCTCATAAGTTTACATACCCTAGCAGAATTTGTGATTTTCTGGCCATTTGTCAGAGAATATGAATGATAACTCATAAACGTTTCTTTCACTCGTGGTTAGTGGTTGGGTGAAGCCATTTATTGTCAAACAACTGTGTTTACTCTTTTTAAATCATATTGACAACAAAAACTACCCGAATGACCCTGATCAAAAGTTTACATACCCTGGAGATTTTGGCCTGATAACATGCACACAAGTTGACACAAACGGGTTTGAATGGCTACCATATTAAAGGTAACCATCCTCACCTGTGATCTGTTTGCTTGTAATCAGTGTGTGTGTATAAAAGGTCAGTGAGTTTCTGGACTCCTGAAAGACCCTTGCATCTTTCATCCAGTGCTGCACTGACGTATCTGGATTCTGAGTCATGGGAAAAGCAAAAGGATTGTCAAAGGATCTGCGGGAAAAGGTAATTGAACTGTATAAAACAGGAAAAGGATATAAAAAGATATCCAAGCAATTGAGAATGCCAATCAGCAGTGTTCAAACTCTAGTTAAGAAGTGGAAAATGAGGGATTCTGTGGAAACTAATCACGGTCAAGTAGACCAACAAAAATTTCAGCCACAACTGCCAGGAAAATTGTACGGGATGCAAAGAAAAATCCACAAATAACTTCAGCTGAAATACAGGACTCTCTGAAAAAAAGTGGTGTGGTTGTTTCAAGATGCACAATAAGGAGGCATTTGAAGAAAAATGGGCTGCATGGTCGAGTCGCCAGAAGAAAGCCATTACTACGCAAATGCCACAAAGCATCCCGCCTACAATACTCCAAACAGCACAGAGACAAGCCTCAAAACTTTTGGAACAAAGTCATTTGGAGTGATGAGACCAAAATTTAACTTTTTGGCCACAACCATAAACATTACATTTGGAGAGGAGTCAACAAAGCCTATGATGAAAGGTACACCATTCCTACTGTGAAACACGGAGGTGGATCGTTGATGTTTTGGGGATGTGTGAGCTACAAAGGCACTGGAAACTTGGCCAAAATTGGGTGGCAAGATGAATGCAGCATGTTAGCAGAAAATACTGGAGGAAAATTTGCACTCATCAGCCTGGAAGCTGCGCATGGGACGTACTTGGATGTTCCAACATGACAGTGATCCAAAACACAAGGCCAAGTCGACCTGTCATTGGCTACAGCAGAATAAAGTGAAGGTTCTGGAGTGGCCATCTCAGTCTCCTGACCTCCATATCATTGAGCCACTCTGGGGAGATCTCAAACGTGCAGTTCATGCAAGACAACCCAAGAATTTACAGGAACTGGAGGCTTTTTGCCAAGAAGAATGGGCAGCTTTACCATCTGAGAAAATAAAGAGCCTGATCCACAACTACCACAAAAGACTTCAAGCTGTCATTGATGTTAAAGGGGGCAATACACGGTATTAAGAACTGGGGTATGTAAACTTTTGATCAAGGTCATTTGGGTAGTTTCTGTTGTCATTATGATTTAAAAAGAGTAAACACAGTTGTTTGACAATATATGGCTTCACTCAACCACTAACCATGAGTGAAAGAAAAGTTTGTGAGTTATGATTATCATTTATATTCTCTGACAAATGGCCAGAAAATCACAAATTCTGCTAGGGTATGTACATTTATGAGCACAACTGTATACTGTGTATGTGTGCTGTGTGCATGTATATTGTGTATGTGTGCTGTGTTTAGGTGCTGGGTGGGAGGGCTGTGCTTCCTGTTAATGGGTGTGTGTGTGTATACTGTATGTACGTATGTATGTATGTATGTATGTATGTATGTATGTATGTGTGCTGTGTGCATGTATACTGTGTTGTATGTGTGCATGTATTCTGTGTGTGTATGTATGTGTGCTGAGTGCATATATACTGCGTGTGTATGTATGTATGTGTGCATGTATACTGTGTATGTACTGTATGTGTGCATGTATACTATGTATGTATACTGTGTGTGCATGTATGCTGTGTGTGCATGTATGTATGTATGCTGTGTAAGTATGCTACTCTACAGTATGTGTATGTATGTCTATATACAGATGTACTGTATGTGTGTGTGTGTATATATATATATACATATATGTATTGAAGCCCCCCCATGAAAATCCTGGGTTTGCCACTGCTAATTGCCTAACCCTAAAACTACCCCTAACATTCACTGTCGGGATTCGTCGGCATTCCGCTGTCACGATCTTGACCGCTGGGATTCTGACTATATCTATTGGCTTAGTGCTTCTGAGTTCACTAAGTACTAGAGATAAAAATAAATTATAAAATCAGCTAAAATTTCATAATTTTGACCTGTTTTTGTTCCTACACTATTAGTGACATCAATACCCTTCATTTCCAGTCAATTTTGACCACCTCACAACTCCAATATTATTTCACCAATATTGACTAAAGGCTGCAGCGAGCTGGCTGGCTAAACTAAGCGACAGAGCAGTGGCATAAACACAATGCAGTTTACAAGAATATACAGGTTGAGTATCCCTTATCCAAAATGCTTGGGACCAGAGGTATTTTGGATATGGGATTTTTCCGTATTTTGGAATAATTGCATACCATAATGAGATATCATGGCGATGGGACCCAAGTCTAAGCACAGAATGCATTTATGTTTCATATACACCTTATACAGACAGCGTGAAGGTCATTTTAGCCAATATTTTTAATAATTTTGTGCACTAAAAAAAGTGTGTGTACATTCACATAATTCATTTATGTTTCATATACACCTTATACACACAGCCTGAAGGTCATTTAATACAATATTATTAATAACTTTGTGTATTAAACAAAGTTTCTGTACATTTAGCCATCAAAAAACAAAGATTTCACTAGCTCACTCTCACTCAAAAAAGTCTGTATTTCGGAATATTCCGTATTTCGGAATATATGGATATGGGATACTCAACCTGTAGTACATCTATAAAACATAATGGCACAGCAGTGGCAGACAAGGTTGGCAGTTTAATTAACTATATGACCCTATAGAGTGTTTTCATCAAGAATATCCTAAAAGCTAAAGTCTAGTAGAAAATATATTAACAACACCCATCTCCAAACAGCAAATCACAGGCCTCAGGCCAGTACAGGTGATTTCTGCCAGAGTAGAGTAAAGTCAAGTAGAAAACCAGATCACCATCAAACTTAATCCAAACAGCAAATTGCAGGCCCAATACCAGTACAGGAGATTGGAGTATTTAGTTTAAGGTAAAACATTGATTACTATAAGGAAAAGTAAATTAAAAACATGGAAGAAATTATTAACACTCAAACTTCCAAATATGAGTTTAAAATCCAAATAGCAAATCACAAGTCACAGGCCAGAACAGGAATCGCTGCCAGAGTAAAGTCTAGTAGAAAATTAGATCACCATCAAACAGCAAACCACAGGTCGGAGGCCAGTACAGGTAAATGGAGATGGAGTAACAGGCTAGTAGTCTTTACACCAATAAAGCAAGGTGGCCAAAGCCCATAATAAAAAATGGTACACAATAGAATTGTTCTTTGGCCCTCCTACCCACCATTATGTTGGATATTAAAAAGGACATGACATGCACAGTTTACCAAACCAAGTACTTCAACAACAGGGACGGCCATCATCACACAATATTAGCTTATCCCCACTGGAATCCACTATTACAGTCTCTGTTTGTAATTAGCAGCAAAAGTATTACTCTTTGAAATTGTAGCTCATTACTATGTACATTTGATTTTCCACATTATTGGAAGTAGTCTCCAAGCTTCCTGGCTGTGCTAAACACTCTGAACTGTAGGCAGCTTAAGTACACCATAGCTATTTTGTACAGAGTGCTCCAAACAGCCTGTATCAGATTGAGTCACAGTAGAGGAGTCAATATATGTGAGCATTTCTTTTAAGCCTGACCAGATGTCGTAATGTTTCACTCTGGTTCATTGAGTTTATTCTTCATCATCAGTTGGTCTCTTGGAAAAGGAAATTTTTTTACTGGTAGCATTTGCAGAAGAAGCTAAGCAGGAGATGTGTTATGTGCCATTTGAGCTGACAACTTGAGTGCAAGGAGCTCTTTGTATCTCTTAAGATCTGTGTTTGTTGGAAAGTAAGACATAGAACTTAAACCTACAGTAGGATCAAGCGTGGTTGCCAAAATGTAGTGAAATGTAGTAGAAGTTGCAAACCCTCTGGTCCTGGCGAAACGAATAAAGAACTTGATATACAAGTCCAACATACTTAGTGGAAACACTTAGTTTCAGCTCCACCTTTAGCTTCCCTAGCTACTTTCACGGTAATTTAATTAAGGGTATGAACTGACTCAGGCTTGCAGTGTCTGAAGTCATTTCATAAGTTACAATTTGAAATGGTCTCAGTATCTCGCATAAAACTGAGAGTAGTCTCCAGTGTGCTGCAGTAAGGTAATATGACCCCTCTCTTCTTATCTCATTGTTTGATGTGTACATCTTGATGACTTGTGGCTGTTCCTTCTGCCACAGAAGCATAGAAGGAGTGGAATTCCACCTGGTTACTACCTCTTGCTTCCAATGGAGGCATGACAAATTTTAAGTTTTCTTGCCTCCCCTCTCAGCACCATCCCACAGTACTTCCAAACAACCTACAGCACTCCCCCCTCCTCCTTCAATATTCACCTTGCAGCACTCCCCCTAGCAGCGCCAGCAGCAGAAATCTTACCTGCATCATTTTGATCAGGTCTCCCGTTCTTGTAGCCGGTACTTCTTGCTTGTTGGAGGTTTTGCCTCACATGCAGTGACTGTGTCTCCCTCTCTCTCTCTGACAGTCTCTCTCTCCCTAACACTGTCTCTCTCTCTCTGGCAGCATCTCTGTCGCTCACCCCCAACACGCTCTCTCTTGTTCTCTCCCTCACCCTCTGTATCTCCCTCTTTTTCTCCCTGACACTCTCACACTCCCATCTCTTTCTCTCACCCTTCCTCCCTGACACTGTCTCCCTCCCACTCACTCCCCTCCCTTTCTCTCTTGCTCCTTCCCCCTCTCTCTGACAACCGCTCTCTCTCTCTCTCTGACACTGTCTCTCTATCCCTGACATTATTTCTGTGTCTCCCTGACAGTCTCTCTCTCTCCTTGACAGTGTCTCTCTCTCTCTTGTTGACACTGTCTCTTTCTCCCTGACACTCTCTCTTTCACTCTCTCCCTGACCCCCTCTCTCTCCCTTTTTGTCTCTCCCTGACACTCTCACTTTCTCTTGCTCCCATCTCTTTCTCTCTCCCTCCCTCCCTGATGCCCTCTGCCCCCTCCTTCTCCCTGACACCCTGTCCATCACACCTTTCTTTCTCTCAATCCATTTTCCATGAAACACACTTTCTCTATTCCTGACACCCCCCCCCCCTTCCTTTCTGTCTTGCTCCTCTCTTTCTCTCTTTCTGCCCTTGACAACCTCTTTGTCTCTCTCTCCCCTCTCTCTCTCTCTGTCTCTCTCCTGCTCCCCTAAGGGTCACTGTAGTGTCAATGGTGGTGGTGGTGGTGGTGTTGGGGGCTTTCAGGATTTTGCTGTTAGGCCCACAAAGTTCTAGTTAAGCCCCTGATGCTAAGATATTTTAGATATTTTAATATATTCTTTTTACTTTATCATTTTGTGTAGATATCCAATAATGAGTAAAAATATTTTGCCAGGTGGCACCTGGACTACCATCATTATTTAATGTCTTATCCTTTTGGTAGAACAACTTCTCTCAATGTGATTTCCAGCACATTGAATGGTGGGGATGCGGTTAACATACCGGTTGTTGTAATACCAATGTACAAAATACCGCCAACTAAACAACGATAATCATAATCCCAACATTAATATCATATCCATGAACATAATACTGACACTGTTAAAATACCGACAATGTAAACAAATGACAATACTGACAATGTCCATATACCGACAACACAAAATACCGACAGTGACCATATACAGACAACACAAAATACAACACAAAATACAGACCGTGACCTTATATCTACAATGATAAAATACAGACATTCAGTGTCGGATTGGGGCATGAAGGGCCCACTGGGGAATGCCGTGGTAGGGGCCCATGTTTAGGGGTGTGTTCAGTCTCCAGAGGGGGTTCGGCCAGCCGCTACATTGGTTTGCCTAACCATTAGTGAGTGCATGGGCTGGGCCCCTTGACAAATATATAAATACTGCTAGTGCGTGCATAATAATGTACCAGATAAATATTGGCAATGCACTGTAGAGAATACATCACAGTCCTGTGCAGTATAAGGTAAAATATGTATAATTCAAGAACACAGGGGTAGATGTATGAACTGTTTTTCTGTGTAAAAATGGTAACTGCGCACGCTATTTGCTGCAGTTACCGCACCTCCCGATGTATGAATGAGGATTTGGTTGTTTTTTTTCATGCTGCGCTATGGGCCCCTCCCCTTTTTACAGTCACCACCCTCTAGCTGGCGGCGGCGGGAATTACCAATGTATGAAGGGCTTTTTCGGATCTCCGCTTTGGTGTCTGTAGTCTTCAACTTCGCCGTTGTTTTCCATGCGGTGCAGCTCCCAAATGTCTTTTTTTCTGCCGGCGGCCATGTTTGTTTGTGATATTTTGAATAAAGTTATTTGTAACTCACCACCTCGGCAGACATCCACGGCGTCGCAGGACAGAAGACGCGCATGCGCACTGCTACAGGCGCGGAGGACAGTGGGAAGGGGGTCTCGTGTGCCTGCGCAGAGCCGCACCGACAGACGCAAGGACGCAGGAGCACACTTCACTAGCGGGCCAACATAGCGCAGCGGTAAGAGACTTCGCCAGGGGGACATACATTCAAGTGAAGTGCGGGAGCATATCGCCGGTAAAAAATGGCGATATGCCCCAGCACCCATAATGCACCAAAAAGAAAAATTTGGTACATCTACCAGACAGTCTGGAACCTGATCACTAGAGGAGAAAAAGGGCCCCCAGGCAGTGGGACCCAACGGTGGTTTCCTCTGTACCCCTGTGGGCCAGTTCCACCCTGATGACATATACCATATACTGGCAGTACAAAATACCGACAGTGACCATATACCAACAATGATACCATACGACACTGAAAATCCCGACAAGCAGATTCCTGACACGTTATAATCCTGGTAAATTCCCACCCCATCACAATACCGAACACTGAAATCCCGACATCGAATATACCAACAGACCAAATACCGACAAACACCTTACTGACACAAATGGTGTTATTCTATCACTGGCATACTGTATTATTACTGGAACCTACAAGAGGTTCTGTTTGGTTAGGGAAAAAAGGGTCTGCAGTCACCTACTGAACAAAGAACGTGCCCTAAATTGCAGTCTCTGCAATTAAATGCATGCTGGAGATCATTTAAAAATTAGGAGTCACCCTATTGCCTGCATAAATGCACTCAGAACATGTGATTATAAAGTGGCATAAATCCAGTGTTGTACAGTACAGTAGCACATTGCTTCAAATCTTATTTACTGTAGGTGTAACATTAATAATCTGCATGCAGTCTCTGCATAACAATATAACTGTATGCACATGTGTACATATCTGATATTGCAGCTAGTCAGACACATTTCTGTATCTTGGACATGTGCCACTTGCAGAATAAACAAGTCGAAGACACGTCATACACTTTCCTAAAGCCAGACACCCAAATCTAAAAGCAATTTAGCAAACATGAAAATATTTTCTTAGAAAAAGATCTGGATACTGTACAGTTTAGCTCCAAGACATTTCCTCTGCCAAAGTCTGTCAGTTCACAGTTTAATATCTCTACCTTAAAGTGTCCCGTGTGATGCCTGGGAGAGCACAATATACTGTAAATAACCCTAATCAGTGTTTCAGCATGCAGCTTGTTATCTAAACCTTTTCCAATAGGGATACTGATTAGTTTGCTACATATTTAAATTAAAGAAAAACCCTGCACTTAAAAATCCTTCTACAAGCAAGTAGAACCTTAAACATGCATTAAGAAAATGGACAAGCTAACATTGGCCCTCATTCAGGTTCGATTGGAAATAGCTGAAAATTGCAAACAGGTGATTTTCACACATTTGCACATGCACGGACCTTTACAGTGCGATCAATTGATTGTGCTGTGATTGACAGTGGCGGCTGTTGAGGGGCGTAGATGCAGTGTTGCGGGGGCGTGGTCTAAACACCGGATGCGTGTCCAGACCATTTTCGGGGGTGGGGGGCGGTTGCATGACGTCACACGCAGCTGCTCCGAAAAAAAGATGCTGGTGGTGCATCCTTAAATTCCAATTCAGCTATGTGATCGCAATTGGATTGTGACTGCAACGCTGGGCGTCCTTTGCATGCTAGGCGACCTTGCCACTGTACTGGATGGTCCTCAGAATGTGCTACTGATCTACTACTGATAATCTGCTCCTGATCTGCTACTGTTACTGAATCAGGTCCATTGTGCTGTCATGTTCAATACACAAAATAAACATGCAGGAATTATTAGTCTCATATTTCAGTGAGTGAAGAAGAGCACAGAGCAGACTTGTATGCATGTTATATGGGGATGTAGTTATGTGACCGGCGGTCACAATACCGACTCCTACATCCCACCGCCTCAAAATCCCAACAGTCAGTATGCCGACTAACAGGGCCTATTACCACTCGTGGGTGTCCATGACACCCATAGAGTGGGAATAGAACCTGTGGTGAGCACAGCTCACCACCGAGCCAGTAAGGGGCTTTGCTGTTTCTCGCCCCCCAAGCCGGCATTCTAATACCCAGTATCACGGCGTCGGTATGGTGACCAGCGGGTTCCCAAGCACCGGTTACCCATACCCAACCCTTTATATGTTTGTCAGGGCTGCAGACATGTAAACTTTCTTACTTTTGTCTCCCAGAATATGCAGGAAAGGAGAACCTGCTGGGAGGTGTGGGGGTTGTGGCACCGTGAATTTCATCATTGACATTGAGGAATGCCCTTTTCTCAGGAGAAGTGGGAGGATGTGTGAGGCTGCTCTCAGTACAGGCATCACTATGAGGGTGCGGTTAGTGCGGACAGCACCAGTGTCACCCCCTCACCCTAAGAGGGGGTGACACCAAAATGTTGCCTCTTCCACAATGACCGGGAGCCAGGTGCTGCAGTGTGACATTATCTGCAGCATGACATTACCTGCAACACCTGGTTCTTGTCTCCAGACTCCAGGTGCAGCCCAGCATCTCTGGGAATGCTGGATATTCCCCTTTGAGATCACTGAAAAGTCCACAGCAGCAGCGGAGAAGGGTGCTGACAGCAGGAGTTAAGCAGGGACCCTGATCCGATCACGTGGGCTGACTGTGTAAAGCTGAATGGACAGGGCAGCCTGGGGAGAAAGGAGTCTTGTGGGAAGAAGGAGGTGGAGCTGAGTGGAGACCGGAAGTGCTGGACACATGCTGAGCGAAGAGCAGAGCAGGAGCTGAGAACAAGTGCCAGCCGCAGGACGCTGGGCAGTGAGAGCAAAGCTGCAGAAAGTAAGCACCAGGGTGCTGCCAGAGGGCCCAGAGCCGGGTGAGCGAATGTTAAGAGTAGACACCGCTGCCGGAGACCAGACACTACCAGGCCTAGTGACAGTGAGGAGCAGTTGAAAATTGGTCCAATAAATTAAATCCTTCGCTCTTAGGGTCTGAGTGATTTGGAAACTGAGTGACCCAAGCATCGGGCAAGTTCGATACCCAGCTTAAGTAACCATTGTCACCAGCTGTGCAGTTTTTAAAATGTTCGGACAACATAGCACCATATTTCACCAGCTAAACCCTGCAAAGAGGTTATTAAAGAAAGCCCTTTCCCCCACATTGATACTGTGAGATATCAGAGACTGAGTTTTATTACAAGTGCAAGGAAGACATTTATTCTGGAAAGACATAGAGAATATGACACCCTTAAAGAGTTTAGAAAGTAATCAACTCAAAGGTTCAACTCTGCAAGAATGAGTGTCATGGCCTGCGGAAAGAAAAGGAAACAGTAGATCAAGTTCTACAATGTTTGGCAAAGATATTTGAACATCACACCATTCCTGAATTACAAATCCAAGTTTATTCAAATTTAATGGCAATTAACCAATCATCACTTTCAATCCAGTGTTCATCGCGGCTCAATAAATACATCCTGTTGAAATAATTGACTCACTCCTGCTTTGTATCAATCTATCTATCCTACCTTTCTGAACACAGTACTACAGGTTAAGGTACAGGGAGAAACATTTCAGGGAAAGGTCCACTAGCACCACTGATACCTTTCTTAACCACTTAGACATACCCGTTAACCCCAGGGTGTTACAGTCGTGCCCTTTTTACAGATGCACACCATAGGCGTGGGGGTACTCTATTTTGTGCACCACGCTCTCAGCAGTCCGAAAAAGCTAATGGAATTTTCAGGGGTCCTCCTGGATATACTGGGGTCAAGAATGCTGCAGAGCTTTTACAGAACAGGTTGGACTTATATGCTTGCTCAGAGAAATTTATATTTTGTTTTTAAAATTTAAGGTGTCAAGATGGGTTCTCTGCAGCAGCTGAATAGCAGAATTTGCCAAGGGTCAATCAACTACTCCTGAATTTGATAAGCCATGATTCTGCCCTCTTGCCTGACACCTACACCTAGGGGCGGATTGGCATGGAAAACCAGTCCGGGAAATTTATGGAAGCAACCCTAATGGAGATGTGGTTGGATGAGGGGGTGGGGTCTGTTGAGGGGGTGGATGATCCCACCTTATAGGGCCTGATTGTATGCAAATGTGGCTTTCCTTGCGTCTTTGCTGCCGCTGTGTCTGAGAACTAAAAAGTGGTCCTGTACTATTGTGTAGAAGTGCCCGACATGGGCAGCACAAGAGGTACAGTGTAACATACTGTGTAGCTGTGGCACCATCACTGGATGGCAGAGTTGCCGTACTGCAGAGATGGAATAACAGAATGAATGGGGACAATACAGCGTACTGAGTGCAGTGGGCTGCCTGTCATGTATGGGTTTGGGCCACATGACAAAACACAGAACAGGCCCCACAGAGACGTTGGCCTGTTGGCCTACGAGGATTCTTTTATGGTGAGCCCTATGGCCAATCAGCCCCCACCTTCACCTAGTTACCATCTATGTGGGAACATACCTCTTTTAGGTTAACACACTAATCTATGATTCTGTGGCCTGAAATTTTACTCCTGCAGTTTTACTCTCTGTAGCATGGCTTACAGATTCCCTGATGATACGGTCAGCTGATCACTGGCATAAACAGTGTACCAATTCCAAACCTGCTCTCTCTCTCTCTCTATATATATACATATAGTCAGGTCCATAAATATTGGGACATCGACACAATTCTCATATTTTGGGCTCTATACACCACCACAATGGATTTAAAATGAAACTAACAAGATGTGCTTTAACTGCAGACTTTCCGCTTTAATTTGAGGGTATTTACATCCAAATCAGGTGAATGGTGTAGGAATTACAACAGTTTCTATATGTGCCTCCCACTTTTTAAGGAACCAAAAGTAATGGGACAAACTAAACAATCCTAATTCCAACTTTCACTTTTTAATACTTTGTTGCAAATCCTTTGCAGTCAATTACAGCCTGAAGTCTGGAACGCATAGACATCACCAGACACTGGGTTTCATCCCTGGTGATGATCTGCCAGGCCTCTACTGCAAATGTCTTCACTTCCTGCTTGTTCTTTTGGCATTTTCCCTTCAGTTTTGTCTTCATTAAGTGGAATGTATGCTCAATTGGATTCAGGTCAGGTGATTGACTTGGCCATTGCATAACATTCCACTTATTTACCTTAAAAAACTCTTTGGTTGCTTTCACAGTATACAAACAATACTCTCTCCCTGCACTATTTGAGTATAACTAATATGGTGATAAAGATTTATGACTGGCAGCCTAATTCACCTTAGTTCCTTGCTAGGAGGAACTGACAAAAGAAATATACAATAGGTGAGCTGGCGCCTGAGTGTTGAGTCAACACCCTGTGTTACAAAAGGCACTTATGATTCACACCTTTAAGAGTCAAAACATGGTGGCAACAATGTTCCATCATAAAATGTATTATATATATACATAAAAACAAGTTCAAAGTCCATGGTTCATTTGTAAAAGGAGTAATAAGTTGTTCCACACTTAGTGTATTCCCGTTTAAGATGTCGAGAACAATAGTAGGTGAATCTCTACAGTTTCCTATTTTTCTTCAATATATATATTCAGAGGTGACATCATAAAGGAAGAACAAGAATAGCAAACTCGTTTCGTCTTATTATAAGACTTCATCAGGGGTACATCTTAACGGTATGGTAAGTATTATAAAAAATAAGCGGATATGGATACCCAACACAGCAATATAAAAAACCCTTAGTATCAGAGGGGCTTTCTATTTGAATCGTTCGCCAATCCTCATGGGTCGACTACTTGAAAGTGAAATCTAGATACTCAGGTGTAGCAGGAATTCACTTAGGTGAGAACCTTAACTGTATGGTAAGTTATAAAAAAAAAAACTTAGTATCAGAGAGGCTTTCTATTTGAATCGTCTGCCAATCCTCATGGGACGACTACTTGAAAGTGAAATCTAGATACTCAGGTGTAGCAGGAATTCACTTAGATGAGAACCTTTAGTGGATCAGCAGTGATAGCCTGGTCTCTGAGTAATATATATATAAAAACTAGTGATGAGCGGGTTCGGTTTCTCGGAAACCGAACCCCCCCGAACTTCACCTTGTTTACACGGGTCCGAGGCAGGTTCGAACCTTCCCGCCTTGCTCGGCTAACCCGAGCGCGCCCGAACGTCATCATCCCGCTGTCGGATTCTCGCGAGATTCGGATTCTATATAAGCAGCCGCGCGTCGCCGCCATTTTCTCACTCGTGCATTGGAGATGATAGGGAGAGGACGTGGCTGGCGTCCTCTCCGTTTATTGTAGAAGACAGTTGATTGGTTGTTTATTGCTTAATTGTGGGGAGGATTGGGGAGCAGCTGTTAGGAGTACAGTGCAGAGTTTTGCTGATAAGTGACCACCAGTTTTTATCCGTTCTCTGCCTGAAAAAAACGCTCCATACCATATCTGTGCTCAGTGTGCTGCATAATATATCTGTGCTGAGTGCTCACACTGCTTAATTGTGGGGACTGGGGAGCAGCTATAGCAGGAGTACAGTGCAGAGTTTTGCTGACAGTGACAACCAGTATATGTTGTCTGCCTGAAAAACACTCCATATCTGTGCTCAATGTGCTGCTTTATTGTGGGGACTGGGGACCACCAGTATAATTAATATTATATAGGAGGAGTACAGTGCAGAGTGCACTGCTGTACCTACCTCTGTGTCGTCATCCATTAAGTATACTATCCATCTACATTCTATACCTGTGGTGCATTTTAGACAGTTTTGCAGTTTGCTGACAGTGTCCACCAGTATACTATATATATACTTATAGCAGTACGGTAGGCCACTGCTGTACCTACCTCTGTGTCGTCACTCGTCATCCATTAAGTATACTATCCATCTACATTCTATACCTGTGGTGCATTTTAGACAGTTTTGCAGTTTGCTGACAGTGTCCACCAGTATACTATATATATACTTATAGCAGTACGGTAAGCCACTGCTGTACCTACCTCTGTGTCGTCACTCATCATCCATTAAGTATACTATCCATCTACATTCTATACCTGTGGTGCATTTTAGACAGTTTTGCAGTTTGCTGACAGTGTCCACCAGTATACTATATATATACTTATAGCAGTACGGTAGGCCACTGCTGTACCTACCTCTGTGTCGTCACTCGTCATCCATTAAGTATACTATCCATCTACATTCTATACCTGTGGTGCATTTTAGACAGTTTTGCAGTTTGCTGACAGTGTCCACCAGTATACTATATATATATATAATTATAGCAGTACGGTAGGCCACTGCTGTACCTACCTCTGTGTCATCACTCGTCATCCATTAAGTATACTATCCATCTCCATTCTATACCTGTGGTGCATTTTAGACAGTTTTGCAGTTTGCTGACAGTGTCCACCAGTATACTATATATATACTTATAGCAGTACGGTAGGCCACTGCTGTACCTACCTCTGTGTCGTCACTCGTCATCCATTAAGTATACTATCCATCTACATTCTATACCTGTGGTGCATTTTAGACAGTTTTGCAGTTTGCTGACAGTGTCCACCAGTATACTATATATATATATAATTATAGCAGTACGGTAGGCCACTGCTGTACCTACCTCTGTGTCATCACTCGTCATCCATTAAGTATACTATCCATCTCCATTCTATACCTGTGGTGCATTTTAGACAGTTTTGCAGTTTGCTGACAGTGTCCACCAGTATACTATATATATACTTATAGCAGTACGGTAGGCCACTGCTGTACCTACCTCTGTGTCGTCACTCGTCATCCATTAAGTATACTATCCATCTACATTCTATACCTGTGGTGCATTTTAGACAGTTTTGCAGTTTGCTGACAGTGTCCACCAGTATACTATATATATACTTATAGCAGTACGGTAGGCCACTGCTGTACCTACCTCTGTGTCGTCACTCGTCATCCATTAAGTATACTATCCATCTACATTCTATACCTGTGGTGCATTTTAGACAGTTTTGCAGTTTGCTGACAGTGTCCACCAGTATACTATATATATACTTATAGCAGTACGGTAGGCCACTGCTGTACCTACCTCTGTGTCGTCACTCGTCATCCATTAAGTATACTATCCATCTACATTCTATACCTTTGGTGCATTTTAGACAGTTTTGCAGTTTGCTGACAGTGTCCACCAGTATACTATATATATACTTATAGCAGTACGGTAGGCCACTGCTGTACCTACCTCTGTGTCATCACTCGTCATCCATTACGTATACTATCCATCTACATTCTATACCTGTGGTGCATTTTAGACAGTTTTGCAGTTTGCTGACAGTGTCCACCAGTATACTATATATATACTTATAGCAGTACGGTAGGCCACTGCTGTACCTACATCTGTGTCGTCACTCATCATCCATTAAGTACAGTATACTATCCATCTACATTCTATACCTGTGGTGCATTTTAGACAGTTTTGCAGTTTGCTGACAGTGTCCACCAGTATACTATATATATACTTATAGCAGTACGGTAGGCCACTGCTGTACCTACCTCTGTGTCGTCACTCGTCATCCATTAAGTATACTATCCATCTACATTTTATACCTGTGGTGCATTTTAGACAGTGATAAAGCTGATTATTTACCTTAGAACACAAGCTATTTATTAATATCGTGAAGCCGTGGTGGCCGCTGTCCCTCGTGCACGTGCTATGCACTTCGTACGCTATTTGCGTACAAAGACCTCGCACGTGGTACGCAAGTTACGTACACACGCTGCGCTGTGAGTACGGGATACACACAGCGAGCGTACACACAGATAATAACCTTTTAAACCTTACACAGAGTATGCTTATACTGTAATTCTTAGTGTTGAGATACTACAAGGATATAACTGTTTAACCTTGGTCTGTAAGCTAGCTGTTTGAGCGATTGAGACGCTCTGATTACCCTCAGCAATGTAATAAACACACAATACCTTGCTAAGGTTCCAACACCTTTACTAACAATATTTAGCTAAGTAAAAAGGGAAAAAAACAGTTAACAGTTCATACACTACAGGCTAACATAAATATCTAACAGAATGACTAAACAGAAATATACACAACAGCGAATGATCGCAAACACAAATACATAGACTAAGAATGAATGGCTAACATTAAAACGGGTAACAAAGTGGCCACAGAGAAACATACCATACGGGGAACACTCGCTAGCGCAACCGGATCCAGTCCTCCAATTATCAGAGATAAATGTTGATGAGAGAGAGTACTGGCCGGTCTGGGGACAGTGACCCTTATATACACAACATACAGTGTACTACAAAGGGCCCTACAATCTTATTGTTCATTGGACACAGGAATGTCTCTCCGCATTATAACAAAAGGTCATAGGTTAGTTTGAACAGGTGGGCTGTGACTATATCAAACTGCTCAGGTGGGAGGGAATCTCAGAATTCCCGCTGCATGGATAATGAACCGCAAATATAGTAAATGTCCAGAAACTACTAATAGACATAACTATACGCAGGAGCGATTAATCTTTACCTAACCAGCACCGGATTGTTTCTAATAAAATGTTCTTGAGTTAGGTACCAAACACCACTGCTCAAACCCTATCTGACCCTTCGTATCATGCAAAGAGGAATTCCTCTGTCCAGGGACCAGTTACAATAAACAAACTTACAGTTATTGTTAAGGGGAACATTACCTATAAAACATACTATTTGGATTTACTAAGTAACGATTGAGTCGCCCGCTAGACGCACACAAACTCTACCGTAAATGCACATACCACGCGCCAATGCGCACTGCCGTAGAAGCTCCATTACGCAACTGCGAGTATCCGCACGCACGGGAGAGAATGTGCACGTGCAGCGGGCAAGCGCATGGGGTGAATATATGGCAACGTGCAGCATGATATTTTTCCGACTTTGACAGTCCACCCTTTGGCAGTCATCAATAACTGCCACTTCCTAAAACAGTTCAAAAAAGAAAAATATATGTCATCATGTAAATACCATTTTATGATTGGGAAAAGGGAGGAGAGGAGAAGGTGGGAAAAAGGTATGACCTAGTGAAATAGTAGAAGCATGTGTGTATGAATCCATGTTTGAGGGGTCATGTATCATCGTGCCGTACGTGTTTTAAATCAAGCTTCGAGGTATTGCGAAGTATACATTTGAATCCTTCTTATCCCTTATCAGGGATCTGTGGATGGGCTGTCAAACTCTACCGAGCTCTTTTTGGCTTTCGGTTGCAACAAATGGGGAGCACCTTTAGTTGATGATACATGAAGGGGGGGACATGTGAATGCTGATATATGTGTCTATATTCCCTATCGACTATGTGTGTCGTTACCTGGAGGTTGTAAAGATGAAGATAAGAAACAATCGTTATAAATGCAGTCGTAAACTATGTGAGTTTAAATAAACAGTCGCCGATTGAGGTCTTGTCTGGTCTTGTCTTGATGTACATGTTGTCTGATGTCTCTCGGTGCTTTTGCTATAAATAGCGAGCAAAAGCTTTTCCAGTGTCCATAAAGTTACAGTCTCTAAAGTATTGGGCTATCGTAAAAGTTAAAGTCACTAGGGATATTGGGGGTCTGTGGCATAGTCCATCAATGGTCTGTATAAAAGAGGTTGTCAAATTCTTCTTCCAAGCGGATGTCTTTGTACCTTGGAGGAAAACAAAGGAGAAACGGGTGAAAGAAACGGACCGTGGAATCACATTTTCATCACAACATTGTCTCTATCGTTGGGTCATAAATCAAATTATTTGTTGTTATTACAGTGTCCTCGCTCCTCAGACTCATCACTCTGGTACTACCTTTACACTTCGTTAAAGTCCGAACGCATCTAAATATCAGACCAACAAATATGGCGACTCCCAGAATACACAAGAGAAATTTTCCTACATCCATAATAATACCTTGGGCCCATTCTCCTAAGCCCGAGAACCAATTTTGTGGGTTCAACCATGACACCCAACTGGTCAGCTCATTGCCCACAGCAGCGAGTGTGAGATTGTGTTTCCTTCGGAACTCCCACTTTAATTGTAAAATGTCATCCATCTTTTGGTCTATGACCTCGGCTGGGTCCTCTGTGCTGTTTGTGATATACGTGCAGCACTTTATTCCACATTGAGTTGCTAGGGTAACACAATACCCGCCTGTCACAGCTGTGAGGTAATTGAGAATCATCCTATGCTGAACCAGTTCTGTTTTGTAGGCTTGTAACTCTTTCCCAGTATACCTGAATGTGTCGTCATACATTTCGGTGATATTGTCTAATAAATTTGCAAGCGCAGATATATATTTATAATTTATCACTCCTCTGGCGGTACGAGTGATATCTAACGCGAGTAGGAATTGAATCCCGGTGGATTCATGGATCAGATCAGAGGCCGGATGCTCTGTCCTCTCTATCAGGTGCCGTTTAACAATGTGCTCGTAATGAGTATGAGTATAAGGAGCTTGGGCTCTGCGGTGAATATCTTTCATTTTGTTATGGGATACAGTCATTACTTCAGGCAGTACTTTTCCAATATAACACAATCCCTCTGAGTTTGGGGCAAGCCACTTATACGCCTTCCTCCCGCATATGAAATATGCATCATCGGGGAGAACATATGGGATGGAGTATGACATTACCATGTTACAAATTTACCATGTGAAATCTCCTAACCCTAACTCTCCCATCTGTCTAGTACACGTATCAGGTTGTACGATATGTGCACAGTATCCTGGTGATACTTCTCCAACTCGCATGGTCCTACTTCCTAGAGTGTACCTATACCGGAAATATTTTCCATGGTCGGCTATCTGGCGTATAAGTTCTGTGTCTATGGGCATTCTGTCGGCTCTGTATGAAAAGGTCATGGTTTGATTACTCCATGACACTTCCCAATTTCCCGGCTTTCGGGGATTGGAAATGTTAAAGCATACTAAAGACCTATCCACATGATATTGGTGGAGCTTCAAACTAGGAGGACTAGAGATATTAAACCTCTTGTCCACCGGCCTCCCACCACTTAACTCAAGTACCTCTCCTACAGTTAAAGGGAATGGTACTAGTCCTGATTTGCTATGACCTTGAGGTACTTGAGAGCATACCCAACAGTCTGTCTGATTTAACACTTTACCCACTAAGGAGTGATAGTCACTCAATGGATGCCGGTCCATGTGGACATTAAAACTGGACTGACATTTCTTGATGCACCCATCCTCAACTATATTGTCACAATGCCTACAGATGCCATTCTCTTCAGCTAACAATCCTTCACAATTCCTTCTATTGTCAATGCTACCAGATCGTTTTCAGATACTCGCCTTTACTCGGAGATTATGTTGCTCTTGGAAATTTCCGCCTCCATCCTGGTCATCAGAACCCATTCCCGATCCTTTCTCGACCTCCATGGTACTCTCACCGAAACAGACTGCTCTGGTCAACATCATGGTCAACAGGAAAATCCGGATCACAGTCTCTTGGGGTAAGTCCATCTTAGAGGAGTAAAAGGAGAAAAATAAGAAGGGGGAAAGGAAATAGGAGGGAGGTGGGAACTGGAGAAAATAACAAATGGGAAAAAGAAATCTGGCTCGACAAACGCCTCTGGTCTTATTATTCTCAGTGCTCAGGTGTCGTCTCAATCCTCCCTGAACAGACACTCTAGTGATACAACCTCTACCGTCTGTTCTTTATCACGAGACCTTCTGGGTCAGCAACTTTTTTACAATGAGACGAATGGACCCAAGTCTCCCTCTCGGCAACTTTCAATGCAGTTGTGCTGGTCAATAAGACTTGATATGGTCCTTCCCATCTGTCAACAAGACAACCTGAGCGTAGAAAATTCCGTATCATTACATAATCCCCAGGTTCAATGTCATGACAATTATTGTCTGGCAAATCAGGAATCACCAACTTTAGATTATCATTCTGATTCCTCAATTGCTTACTCATCTTAACCAAGTACTTTACGGTTACTTCATTGTTACATTTCAAATCATCCTGGGGGTTAATCATAACATGGGGTTGTCGACCAAACAGAATTTCAAAAGGAGACAGATTAAGAGGGGACCTGGGAGTGGTTCTGATGCTGTATAATACGATTGGCAAAGCTTCAGGCCATAACAGTCCTGTTTCAGTCATTACCTTGCTCAATTTATTTTTAATAGTGCTGTTTACTCTTTCCACCTTCGCACTCGCCTGGGGGCGGTACGGAGTGTGCAGCTTACTATTAATTCCCATCAACTTACACATTGTTTGAAAGACTTCACCTGTGAAATGGGTACCCCTATCGCTTTCAATTATTCTAGGGATACCGTACCTACACACAAATTCCTGCACAATTTTCTTTGCAGTAAACACAGCGGTATTTGTAGCCGCGGGAAATGCTTCAACCCAATTTGAGAACACATCAATACAGACCAATACATACTTTAAATTTCTACAAGGTGGCAATTGTATGAAATCAATTTGTATTACCTGAAAAGGGCCATCTGTCGGAGGGATATGGGATGGCTCTGTTGGTATTGCCTTTCCGATATTCTTCCTCAAGCAGGTGAGACATGTCATCGCTCTTTTACCCGCATGGGAAGAAAATCCTGGGGCGCATTAATAAGCTCTTACCAACTTACACATTCCTTCTTTGCCTAGATGAGCCAGCCCATGTGCCGCTTCCGCTAGACTTGGAAGGTATGCTCTGGGTGCCACTGGCTTACCCTGTCCATCTGTCCAGAGTCCTGAGGACTCCTGGCCATATCCTTTTGACCTCCAAACTGCCTTTTCCTGTGGGGAACACAAGTTTTGCATTTCACACAATTTCTGTGTGTTTACAGTATTAAATACCATCAGTTGTGTACTGTCTGTTTGTATGGGGTTACTTGCTGCTGATTTAGCAGCTTCGTCTGCTCGGCTGTTACCAAGTGATACCGGGTCTTGGCTATATGTGTGAGCTTTACACTTGATAACAGCCACTCTGTCGGGTTCCTATATCGCTGTTAGAAGTCTTTTGATGTGGGCTGCATGCGCTACGGGTGTGCCAGCTGCCGTCATGAAATTCCTGAGGCGCCATAGGGCCCCGAAATCATGGACTACTCCGAAGGCATACCTAGAATCTGTGTAAATATTGGCTGACTTGCCCTTAGCCAATTCGCATGCTCTGGTTAGGGCAACCAGTTCAGCAACTTGTGCTGAGTGTGGTGGGCCTAGCGGTTCTGCTTCTATGGTACTTTGGTCATCTACGACTGCGTAACCAGTACACAAGTCTCCCGAGTCCGTCTGTCTGTGACAACTACCGTCAGTGTAGAAAGTAAAATCTACATCTTCCAGTTGGTTGTCACTGATGTCAGGCCTTGCCGTGAAATTTTGGGTCAAATTTTCCATACAATCATGCGTGTCATCCCCTGTATTAAATCCTCCTTCACCATCACTCTCATCCTCCACCCTTTGTGCCTGTCCAGGCACACCTGGGAGATACGTTGCAGGATTTAATGCGCTGCATCTCCTTATGGTGATGTTTACGGGGGCCATCAATGCCAATTCCCATCTTGTAAACCGCGCTGATGAGACGTGTCTGGTTTGGGCCGAATTCAGTAAGGCTGACACTGCATGTGGTGTATGAATTGTGAGGTTGTGTCCTAGCACTACATCTTCGCTTTTACTTACTCGCAATGCTATCGCTGCAACACTTCGCAAGCAAGTGGGGAGGGATCGCGCTACCGTATCTAGCTGAGCGCTATAGTAGGCTACCGGCCTGCTGGCCTCACCATGCTTCTGGGTTAAGACACCTGCTGCGCACCCAGCACTCTCTGTTCCGTACAGCTCAAAGGGTTTTTCATAGTCTGGCATACCTAATGCCGGTGCCTGCGTTAGGCACTGTTTAAGTCTCTCAAATGCCATCTCGGATTCGTCTGTGTGCGAAATCCGATCAGGTTTGCTTGATGAGACCATCTCCTGCAAAGGTAGGGCCAGTATGGAAAAACCTGGGATCCAGTTACGGCAATACCCACACATTCCTAAAAACGTTCTAATCTGTTGCTGGGTTTGTGGCAGGGTCATGTCACGAATTGCTTGAATTCTATCAGCGGTAAGGTGTCTCAGTCCTTGTGTTAGACAGTGTCCCAAATACTTCACACGGGTCTGGCATAATTGTAACTTGTCCTTGGAAACCTTGTGTCCTGTATCTGAAAGATGAAACAGGAGTTGTTTCGTATCTCTCAGGGACGCTTCCAGTGAATCTGAACACAGCAGTAAATCATCCACATACTGTATCAATATTGATCCACTCTCTGGTTGGAAAGACTGTAAACAATCATGCAGGGCCTGTGAGAATATACTTGGACTATCTATGAAACCTTGTGGTAAGCGAGTCCAAGTGTACTGAACTCCTCTGTATGTGAATGCGAATAAGTATTGACTGTCAGGGTGCAGAGGTACCGAGAAGAAAGCGGAGCAGAGGTCAATCACAGTGAAAAATTTGGCAGTGGAGGGATTTGCATAAGGATAACAGCTGGATTTGGCACTACAGGGAATTGGCTCTCAACTATTTTGTTGATCCCCCTTAGATCCTGCACTAATCTGTAACCCCTTCCCCCACTCTTTTTAACAGGGAAGATGGGACTATTGGCAGTGCTGGACGTCCTTACCAGAATGCCCTGTTGTAGCAAGCGCTCTATTACAGGATAAACTCCTAACTCCACCTCTGGCTTCAGAGGGTATTGTGGGATTTTTGGAGCTATCCTACCATCTTTTACTTGCACAACTACTGGGGCTACGTTTGCCATTAATCCAGTGTCTTGTCCGTCCTTGGTCCAAAGTGACTCCGGTATCTGGGAAGTCATTTCTTCTACCTTGGATGGACACCTATTTACAATAACAGAGTGTGACATTAATCTTGTTGGGGAGTCTAGCATATCCTGCGCTTCCTGAGCGTGGTTTTCGGGTATATCCAAGAACACACCTTCAGGAGTACAATATATGACGCATCCCATTTTGCACAGTAAATCTCTCCCTAGGAGATTAGTCGGAGCCGATGCAGCCAGCAGAAAAGAATGCTTGGTGTGCAAAGGCCCTATCGTAATCTCTGCTGGTTTGCTTAAAGGATATTGTCGCACTACTCCTGTTACTCCCATGGCTGGAATTGTTTTACCAGTGGTTCTCATGCCCACGGTCGAATTTATCACTGACTTGGCCGCCCCCGTATCTACAAGGAAATTTAGAGATTTACCAGCTACATCAATTGTAACCTCGGGTTCACTTCCAAGGCTCGCAATTAATTTCACTGGCTGCAGATTACAGGTGTGGCCCCACCCCTATGGTGCGTGGTGACCTCCCTGCATTGCACTGGCAGCTATTACCTGTGAAGGGGGTAAATGGGAACTATCAGAGACTTGCCAGTCTCTTCTTGGGGGATACCTTCTTGTTTCCCCTGCGTGTGGCTCATAACTCCGTCTCTGCGGTCCTTGATCCCAATCTCGTATGTCATGTCGTTGTCTAGGGTTTTTATATGCATTGTGTGGGTTACTGGTGCAGTTACGTGCAAAATGACCTTCCCTGTTACAATTGTAACATTTTACCATATACGGCTTACCACCAGGGGTCTGAGATTTAGACTGAGGCGGCCTTGTTGTAAGGGCTTGGATACTTATAGCCATCATTTTATCACTTTGTGACTCTCTGCGTCTTGTGATGTTCCTGTCGTGCCCAACAGCAGTCTCTCTTAAGGCGGCCACCGACATACCTCTCCAGTTAGGTTGAGTGGTTTGTACCCTATTCCTTAATACCTCCTTTAAACCGTCCATCAAGACGGACACCGCTACCTCTCTATGGTGTATATTTGCCTCAATGTCCACGATCCCAGTATATTTAGACATTTCCTCCAGTGCCCGGTGGAAATAGTCAGAGGCTGTTTCTCCTTCCGTTTGTTTGATGGAGAAAATTTTGTTCCATTTTACCACAGCTGGGAAGTATACTCCCAGCTGCAGATTGATTCTGGTTACATTATCTTGATTATACTCATCCGTAAGGGGTACCTCTTCATCTAATTTACAGTCAGCTATAAATTTCACAGGGTCAATACTAGAGGGCAGACATGCCCTCAGTAGTGTCCGCCAATCTTTGTTGTTAGGTTCAGTGGAGTTACCTAGGTCCTTAATGAACCTCTGACATGCGGCTAAATCTTTTCTGGGATCAGGAAATTCAGACAAAATTGTTCTTAATTCTGCTCGGGACCAGGGACAGTGCATTGCAATATTCCTGATGGGTGTAACCCCATTTGTGTCGGTCTTCCCATTGGGGACCGCTATCACTCTAACAGGATTAAGATTAATTACTTCACTCTGGGTTGATTCTACCGTGTGTGGTGCAACAGTTTCAGCATATTGTACAGTGCCGTACTTACCTCTAGATACAACCTCACCTGTCCCTGAACTATGGGCCTTTGATACCCCTCTTACTGGTTGGGCGGTTCCCACTAGAGTATCATTTATGGTGGCCGCTAGACAGAGAGCTGAAATCGTAGTGGGCTCATCTTCCTGGTCGTATTCCTGGGGGAAGTTTAAAATGGGATACAACTTGCATGGGTTAGCGTTAGTATCAACATTTGCATTAACTTTCATTTTATTCTTATCACTACTACATTGGTTAAGTGCACCCTTATCGTACACCCGCATGTCATTCTCTGCAGCCACTTTTTCCCCTACTATATAAGGTGGTGGTGCCGTTGCTATCAGACTCCTACCAGGATTTGAATTTGCTTTCTGAGCTAATTCCTGTTGTATTTCACTTTCCTGTTGCCATACCTGTAAACAATCATAATGTCTAATCCTCTGCTTTGCAGATTTTATTAGATCTATCCTTTTTCTTAGATTCTGCAATACCTCAGGGTTCAAACTGCCTACCCGGGGAAACTGCTCCCCATCATCCTCTGTCATTCGTTCCCATTCTTTGCAAAATACCTGTGTGTGTGATCCGTATTTTTCACACAATATATACCGTGCTGACCCTTTGGGCCAACAAATACCAACGTGAACCCTTGTTGGACGTCCCTTCTTTGAACAACTGGCCCCCATTGTTTGCAGATATTGCTGTCTCAGCGAATTCTTACAAAACAAACCAAGTTGCCCGCGGTAAGGCGACGGTGAAAGTTCAACTGGTGCCTTCACTCACTTTACGCCCCAATTGGCCAATACGAGTTCCAGCAATGTGCCCACCACTGGACGTACCCAATTCGCGGGATCTTTTTGTAACCTCTATTTACTGGGGCGTGTGGGAGTATGCTACCCTCCCCAGTAAGTATAGGTTGTTGGAGATTTCCTGAGTGAACAGCGAAACTCCCTTAAAATAACAAAAACCTACACAAATCACGTTAGAATGTACAAATAGCGTTTATGATCCCACAGTAAATTTTAATGGGTATTAAGGTAACAAACTACTGCACACAATTACGTGCGGTCCAGTCGCACTGCGCATAAGTAACTTAATATTTATACGCTGTATGACCAACGGAAACGGTTGTTTAGGCTGCGAAACCTTCAGCCGGAGCTCAACTTGTCTATATGGGTACTACGCAAACCCCCCCGGGCTGTGCTTAAACCTTCGCAGTCCTTTTGTCTGCGGATACTACTTGCTCCTTTTACCTTGTATAATGTTAACGCGGGCAAGCCAGTCCCACGCCACCAAGTGTCCACTCACCTGATGTGGTCTCCGACGGGATCCCGATTTCTGGGTTCACAAAATAATACCTTTATTTCCACACTCACTCCTACTCACTCATATGCACACTGATCTTTCTGTACAGAAATTCCTTTCATACAGGCAGTAGTCCAATCCCTGAGTATTGCAATAGAAAAAGGTTCTCTTTTAACTAAGCTTTTTGGAAACTGAACAAACCTGTGCTATTATCAGGTGGCTATACTATACCGCCCCCACTAAAACAATGTTATCGTGTGATTTGAGTCTCGGTGGGCGTATTCGTACGCTCCGTTGCGTAAACACGCTACGTGCGTATGCCTTTGTGTTGCGTATGTAATCTCGCACGTTGCCCGAGACACGTATGCACAAAGTCCAGATATGCCCACAGCAACGCAACTAACACGCTTCTATAAATGTAAACGATGTTCAACTGTAATCGCTTACCGTACACCACACAGTATTTGCTATGCTGTGTGCGTGTCCTTTACAATTATTCCCTTAAAAATTATCCTTTATAATCTCAACTAAATAGCACCAGATTTCCTCAGCACGTCTCTAATAATCGATTCTAATGGCAACAAGAGAGTGAGCCGCAACAATGCAGGTGTGTGCGTGCGTGTGTGCGTACGCAAAACAGAAATAAACAGTTATAAAAGATAATAGCGTATTGTTCTTACCTTCCGGTTCCGGCTTCCACCAGCACTCCTACAGCGTAGCGAAACAGACGCTTATCTAGCCAGCACTACTGTATCCCTCACCACTAATACGGATACGAAGGGATACTACTTTCCCGCCCTTTGCTGATAGATAAAGTCTGTGTTCGCTAGTGCGGATATGTGGAGGACGGACGAGGCCCCAATTGATAAAGCTGATTATTTACCTTAGAACACAAGCTATTTACTAATATCGTGAAGCTATGATGGCCGCTGTCCCTCGTGCACGTGCTACGCACTTCGTACGCTATTTGCGTACAAAGACCTCGCACGTGGTACGCAAGTTACGTACACACGCTGCGCTGTGAGTACGGGATACACACAGCAAGCGTACACACAGATAATAACCTTTTAAACCTTACACAGAGTATGCTTATACTGTAATTCTTAGTGTTGAGATACTACAAGGATATAACTGTTTAACCTTGGTCTGTAAGCTAGCTGTTTGAGCGATTGAGACGCTCCGATTACCCTCAGCAATGTAATAAACACACAATACCTTGCTATGGTTCCAACACCTTTACTAACAATATTTAGCTAAGTAAAAAGGGAAAAAAACAGTTAACAGTTCATACACTACAGGCTAACATAAATATCTAACAGAATGACTAAACAGAAATATACACAACAGCGAATGATTGCAAACACAAATACATAGACTAAGAATGAATGGCTAACATTAAAACGGGTAACAAAGTGGCCACAAAGAAACATACCATACGGGGAACACTCGCTAGCGCAACCGGATCCAGTCCTCCAATTATCAGAGATAAATGTTGATGAGAGAGAGTACTGGCCGGTCTGGGGACAGTGACCCTTATATACACAACATACAGTGTACTACAAAGGGCCCTACAATCTTATTGTTCATTGGACACAGGAATGTCTCTCCGCATTATAACAAAAGGTCATAGGTTAGTTTGAACAGGTGGGCTGTGACTATATCAAACTGCTCAGGTGGGAGGGAATCTCAGAATTCCCGCCGCATGGATAATGAACCGCAAATATAGTAAATGTCCAGAAACTACTAATAGACATAACTATACGCAGGAGCGATTAATCTTTACCTAACCAGCACCGGATTGTTTCTAATAAAAAGTTCTTTAGTTACAGATGTGTCCACATACATCTTTGCTATATACCGCCATGTATGGCACGGTTTTGCATGCCATAGACTCAGAGATTTAGCCATGCCTTGGGATTTTTCTTAATTTGCTTCTTTAATATGTTACTTTATACTTATTCTATTAAGGCAAACAAAAATTTTAAAATTCATCCACTCGCTACTCGTGAAAAACAGTTTAGCCGTGTTTTGCATGTTGTGCCAAATTTGTAAAAAAGCAAAGATGTAAGTGGACACATCTGTAGGTACCAAACACCACTGCTCAAACCCTGTCTGACCCTTCTTATCATGCAAAGAGGAATTCCTCTGTCCAGGGACCAGTTACAATAAACAAACTTACAGTTATTGTTAAGGGGAACATTACCTATAAAACATACTATTTGGATTTACTAAGTAACGATTGAGTCGCCCGCTAGACGCACACAAACTCTACCGTAAATGCACATACCACGCGCCAATGCGCACGGCTGTAGAAGCTCCATTACACAACTGCGAGTATCCGCACGCACGGGAGAGAATGTGCACGTGCAGCGGGCAAGCGCATGGGGTGAATATATGGCAACGTGCAGCATGATATTTTTCCGACTTTGACAACAGTTTTGCAGTTTGCTGACAGTGTCCACCAGTATACTATATATATACTTATAGCAGTACGGTAGGCCACTGCTGTACCTACCTCTGTGTCGTCACTCGTCATCCATTAAGTATACTATCCATCTACATTCTATACCTGTGGTGCATTTTAGACAGTTTTGCAGTTTGCTGACAGTGTCCACCAGTATACTATATATATACTTATAGCAGTACGGTAGGCCACTGCTGTACCTACCTCTGTGTCGTCACTCGTCATCCATTAAGTATGCTATCCATCTACATTCTATACCTGTGGTGCATTTTAGACAGCTTTGCAGTTTGCTGACAGTGTCCACCAGTATACTATATATATACTTATAGCAGTATGGTAGGCCACTGCTGTACCTACCTCTGTGTCGTCACTCGTCATCCATTAAGTATACTATCCATCTACATTCTATACCTGTGGTGCATTTTAGACAGTTTTGCAGTTTGCTGACAGTGTCCACCAGTATACTATATATATATACTTATAGCAGTACGGTAGGCCACTGCTGTACCTACTTCTGTGTCGTCACTCGTCATCCATTAAGTATACTATCCATCTACATTCTATACCTGTGGTGCATTTTAGACAGTTTTGCAGTTTGCTGACAGTGTCCACCAGTATACTATATATATACTTATAGCAGTACGGTAGGCCACTGCTGTACCTACCTCTGTGTCGTCACTCGTCATCCATTAAGTATACTATCCATCTCCATTCTATACCTGTGGTGCATTTTAGACAGTTTTGCAGTTTGCTGACAGTGTCCACCAGTATACTATATATATACTTATAGCAGTACGGTAGGCCACTGCTGTACCTACCTCTGTGTCGTCACTCGTCATCCATTAAGTATACTATCCATCTCCATTCTATACCTGTGGTGCATTTTAGACAGTTTTGCAGTTTGCTGAGAGTGTCCACCAGTATACCATATATATACTTATAGCAGTACGGTAGGCCACTGCTGTACCTACCTCTGTGTCGTCACTAGTCATCCATTAAGTATACTATCCATCTACATTCTATACCTGTGGTGCATTTTAGACAGTTTTGCAGTTTGCTGACAGTGTCCACCAGTATACTATATATATACTTATAGCAGTACGGTAGGCCACTGCTGTACCTACCTCTGTGTCGTCACTCGTCATCCATTAAGTATACTATCCATCTACATTCTATACCTGTGGTGCATTTTAGACAGTTTTGCAGTTTGCTGACAGTGTCCACCAGTATACTATATATATACTTATAGCAGTACGGTAGGCCACTGCTGTACCTACCTCTGTGTCGTCACTCGTCATCCATTAAGTATACTATCCATCTACATTCTATACCTGTGGTGCATTTTAGACAGTTTTGCAGTTTGCTGACAGTGTCCACCAGTATACTATATATATACTTATAGCAGTACGTTAGGCCACTGCTGTACCTACCTCTGTGTCGTCACTCGTCATCCATTAAGTATACTATCCATCTACATTCTATACCTGTGGTGCATTTTAGACAGTTTTGCAGTTTGCTGACAGTGTACACCAGTATACTATATATATACTTATAGCAGTACGGTAGGCCACTGCTGTACCTACCTCTGTGTCGTCACTCGTCATCCATTAAGTATACTATCCATCTACATTCTATACCTGTGGTGCATTTTAGACTGTTTTGCAGTTTGCTGACAGTGTCCACCAGTATACTATATATATACTTATAGCAGTACGGTAGGCCACTGCTGTACCTACCTCTGTGTCGTCACTCGTCATCCATTAAGTATACTATCCATCTACATTCTATACCTGTGGTGCATTTTAGACAGTTTTGCAGTTTGCTGACAGTGTCCACCAGTATACTATATATATACTTATAGCAGTACGGTAGGCCACTGCTGTACCTACCTCTGTGTCGTCACTCATCATCCATTAAGTATACTATCCATCTACATTCTATACCTGTGGTGCATTTTAGACAGTTTTGCAGTTTGCTGACAGTGTCCACCAGTATACTATATATATACTTATAGCAGTACGGTAGGCCACTGCTGTACCTACCTCTGTGTCGTCACTCGTCATCCATTAAGTATACTATCCATCTACATTCTATACCTGTGGTGCATTTTAGACAGTTTTGCAGTTTGCTGACAGTGTCCACCAGTATACTACATATATACTTATAGCAGTACGGTAGGCCACTGCTGTACCTACCTCTGTGTCGTCACTCATCATCCATTAAGTATACTATCCATCTACATTATATACCTGTGGTGCATTTTAGACAGTTTTGCAGTTTGCTGACAGTGTCCACCAGTATACTATATATATATACTTATAGCAGTACGGTAGGCCACTGCTGTACCTACCTCTGTGTCGTCACTCGTCATCCATTAAGTATACTATCCATCTACATTCTATACCTGTGGTGCATTTTAGACAGTTTTACAGTTTGCTGACAGTGTCCACCAGTATACTATATATATACTTATAGCAGTACAGTAGGCCACTGCTGTACCTACCTCTGTGTCGTCACTCGTCATCCACTAAGTATACTATCCATCTACATTCTATACCTGTGGTGCATTTTAGACAGTTTTGCAGTTTGCTGACAGTGTCCACCAGTATACTATATATATATACTTATAGCAGTACGGTAGGCCACTGCTGTACCTACCTCTGTGTCGTCACTCGTCATCCATTAAGTATACTATCCATCTACATTCTATGCCTGTGGTGCATTTTAGACAGTTTTGCAGTTTGCTGACAGTGTACACCAGTATACTATATATATACTTATAGCAGTATGGTAGGCCACTGCTGTACCTACCTCTGTGTCGTCACTCGTCATCCATTAAGTATACTATCCATCTACATTCTATACCTGTGGTGCATTTTAGACAGTTTTGCAGTTTGCTGACAGTGTCCACCAGTATACTATATATATACTTATAGCAGTACGGTAGGCCACTGCTGTACCTACCTCTGTGTCGTCACTCGTCATCCATTAAGTATACTATCCATCTACATTCTATACCTGTGGTGCATTTTAGACAGTTTTGCAGTTTGCTGACAGTGTCCACCAGTATACTATATATATACTTATAGCAGTACGGTAGGCCACTGCTGTACCTACCTCTGTGTCGTCACTCGTCATCCATTAAGTATACTATCCATCTACATTCTATACCTGTGGTGCATTTTAGACAGTTTTGCAGTTTGCTGACAGTGTCCACCAGTATACTATATATATACTTATAGCAGTACGGTAGGCCACTGCTGTACCTACCTCTGTCATCACTCGTCATCCATTAAGTATACTATCCATCTACATTCTATACCTGTGGTGCATTTTAGACAGTTTTACAGTTTGCTGACAGTGTCCACCAGTATACTATATATATACTTATAGCAGTACGGTAGGCCACTGCTGTACCTACCTCTGTGTCGTCACTCGTCATCCATTAAGTATACTATCCATCTACATTCTATACCTGTGGTGCATTTTAGACAGTTTTGCAGTTTGCTGACAGTGTCCACCAGTATACTATATATATACTTATAGCAGTACGGTAGGCCACTGCTGTACCTACCTCTGTGTCGTCACTCGTCATCCATTAAGTATACTATCCATCTACATTCTATACCTGTGGTGCATTTTAGACAGTTTTGCAGTTTGCTGACAGTGTCCACCAGTATACTATATATATACTTATAGCAGTACAGTAGGCCACTGCTGTGTATCTACCTCTGTGTCGTCACTCGTCATCCATTAAGTATACTATTATCCATCTACATTCTATACCTGTGGTGCATTTTAGTTTTGCAGTTTGCTGACACAGTGTCCACCAGTATACTATATATAGCAGTACGGTAGGCCACTGCTGTACCTACCTCTGTGTCATCACTCGTCATCCATTAAGTATACTATTATCCATCTACATTCTATACCTGTGGTGCATTTTAGTTTTGCGCAGTAAATATAGTAGTAGGCCATTGCTATTGATACTGGCATATAATTCCACACATTAAAAAATGGAGAACAAAAATGTGGAGGTTAAAGGGAAAGATCAAGATCCACTTCCACCTCGTGCTGAAGCTGCTGCCACTAGTCATGGCCGAGACGATGAAATGCCATCAACGTCGTCTGCCAAGGCCGATGCCAAATGTCATAGTAGAGAGCATGTAAAATCCAAAACACAAAAGTTCATTAAAATGACCCAAAAATCTAAATTAAAAGCGTCTGAGGAGAAGCGTAAACTTGCCAATATGCCATTTACGACACGGAGTGGCAAGGAACGGCTGAGGCCCTGGCCTATGTTCATGGCTAGTGGTTCAGCTTCACATGAGGATGGAAGCACTCATCCTCTCGCTAGAAAAAAGAAAAGACTTAAGCTGGCAAAAGCACAGCAAAGAACTGTGCGTTCTTCTAAATCACAAATCCCCAAGGAGAGTCCAATTGTGTCGGTTGCGATGCCTGACCTTCCCAACACTGGACGGGAAGAGCTTGCGCCTTCCACCATTTGCACGCCCCCTGCAAGTGCTGGAAGGAGCACCCGCAGTCCAGTTCCTGATAGTCAAATTGAAGATGTCACTGTTGAAGTACACCAGGATGAGGATATGGGTGTTGCTGGCGCTGGGGAGGAAATTGACAAGGAGGATTCTGATGGTGAGGTGGTTTGTTTAAGTCAGGCACCCGGGGAGACACCTGTTGTCCGTGGGAGGAATATGGCCATTGACATGCCTGGTCAAAATACAAAAAAAATCAGCTCTTCGGTGTGGAATTATTTCAACACAAATGCGGACAACAGGTGTCAAGCCGTGTGTTGCCTTTGTCAAGCTGTAATAAGTAGGGCTAAGGACGTTAACCACCTCGGAACATCCTCCCTTATACGTCACCTGCAGCGCATTCATCATAAGTCAGTGACAAGTTCCAAAACTTTGGGTGACAGCGGAAGCAGTCCACTGACCAGTAAATCCCTTCCTCTTGTAACCAAGCTCCTGTAAACCACACCACCAACTCCCTCAGTGTCAATTTCCTCCTTACCCAGGAAAGCCAATAGTCCTGCAGGCCATGTCAATGTCAAGTCTGACGAGTCCTCTCCTGCTTGGGATTCCTCTGATGCATCCTTGAGTGTAACGCCTACTGCTGCTGGCGCTGCTGTTGTTGCTGCTGGGAGTCGATCGTCATCCAAGAGGGGAAGTCGGAAGACCACTTGTACTACTTCCAGTAAGCAATTGACTGTCCAACAGTCCTTTGCGAGGAAGATGAAATATCACAGCAGTCATCCTGCTGCAAAGCAGATAACTCAGGCCTTGGCATCCTGGGCGGAGAGAAACGTGGTTCCGGTATCCATCATTAATTCAGAGGCAACTATAGACTTGATTGAGGTACTGTGTCCCCGGTAACAAATACCATCTAGGTTCCATTTCTCTAGGCAGGCGATACCGAAAATGTACACAGACCTCAGAAAAAGACTCACCAGTGTCCTAAAAAAATGCAGTTGTACCCAATGTCCTCTTAACAACGGACATGTGGACAAGTGGAGCAGGGCAGACTCAGGACTATATGACTGTGACAGCCCACTGGGTAGATGTATTGCCTCACGCAGCAAGAACAGCAGCGGCGGCACCAGTAGCAGCATCTCGCAAACGCCAACTCGTTCCTAGGCAGGCTACGCTTTGTATCACCGCTTTCCAGAATAGGCACACAGCTGACAACCTCTTACGGCAACTGAGGAAGATCATCGCAGAATGGCTTACCCCAATTGGACTCTCCTGGGGATTTGTGACATCGGACAACGCCAGCAATATTGTGCGTGCATTACATCTGGGCAAATTCCAGCACGTCCCATGTTTTGCACATACATTGAATTTGGTGGTGCAGAATTATTTAAAAAACGACAGGGGCGTGCAAGAGATGCTGTCAGTGGCCCGAAGAATTGCGGGTCACTTTCGGCATACAGGCACCGCGTACAGAAGACTGGAGCACCACCAAACATTCCTGAACCTGCCCTGCCATCATCTGAAGCAAGAGGTGGTAACGAGGTGGAATTCAACCCTCTATATGCTTCAGAGGATGGAGGAGCAGCAAAAGGCCATTCAAGCCTATACATCTGCCCACGATATAGGCAAAGGAGGGGGAATGCACCTGACTCAAGCGCAGTGGAGAATGATTTCAACGTTGTGCAAAGTTCTGCAACCCTTTGAACTTGCCACACGTGAAGTCAGTTCAGACACTGCCAGCCTGAGTCAGGTCATTCCCTCATCAGGCTTTTGCAGAAGAAGCTGGAGACATTGAAGGAGGAGCTAAAACAGAGCGATTCCGCTAGGCATGTGGGACTTGTGGATGGAGCCCTTAATTCGCTTAACCAGGATTCACGCGTGGTCAATCTGTTGAAATCAGAGCACTACATTTTGGCCACCGTGCTCGATCCTAGATTTAAAACCTACGTTGTATCTCTCTTTCCGGCAGACACAAGTCTGCAGAGGTTCAAAGACCTGCTGGTGAGAAAATTGTCAAGTCAAGCGGAACGTGACCTGTCAACATCTCCTCCTTCACATTCTCCCGCAACTGGGGGTGCGAGGAAAAGGCTAAGAATTCCTAGCCCACCCGCTGGCGGTGATGCAGGGCAGTCTGGAGCGAGTGCCACTGCTGACATCTGGTCCGGACTGAAGGACCTGCCAATGATTACTGATATGTCGTCTACTGTCACTGCATATGATTCTCTCACCATGGAAAGAATGGTGGAGGATTATATGAGTGACCGCATCCAAGTAGGCACGTCAGACAGTCCGTACGTATACTGGTAGGAAAAAGAGGCAATTTGGAGGCCCTTGCACAAACTGGCTTTATTCTACCTAAGTTGCCCTCCCTCCAGTGTGTACTCCGAAAGAGTGTTTAGTGCAGCCGCTCACCTTGTCAGCAATCGGCGTACGAGGTTACTTCCAGAAAATGTGGAGAAGATGATGTTCATCAAAATGAATTATAATCAATTCCTCCGTGGAGACATTCACCAGCAGCAATTGCCTCCAGAAAGTACACGGGGACCTGAGATGGTGGATTCCAGTGGGGACGAATTAATAATCTGTGAGGAGGGGGATGTACACAGTGAAAGGGGTGATGAATCGGAGGATGATGATGAGGTGGACATCTTGCCTCTGTAGAGCCAGTTTGTGCAAGGAGAGATTGATTGCTTCTTTTTTGGTGGGGGCCCAAACCAACCAGTCATTTCAGTCACAGTCATGTGGCAGACCCTGTCGCTGAAATTATGGGTTCGTTAAAGTGTGCATGTCCTGTTTATACAACATAAGGGTGGGTGGGAGGGCCCAAGGACAATTCCATCTTGCACCTCTTTTTTCTTTCATTTTTCTTTGCATCATGTGCTGTTTGGGGACAATTTTTTGGAAGTGCCATCCTGTCTTGATTGACACTGCAGTGCCACTCCTAGATGGGCCAGGTGTTTGTGTCGGCCACTTGTGTCGCTTAGCTTAGTCAAACAGCCACCTTGGTGCGCCACTTTTTTTCTTTGCATCATGTGCTGTTTGGGGACAATTTTTTGGAAGTGCCATCCTGTCTTGATTGACACTGCAGTGCCACTCCTAGATGGGCCAGGTGTTTGTGTTGGCCAGTTGTGTCGCTTAGCTTAGTCAAACAGCCACCTTGGTGCGCCTCTTTTTTTCTTTGCATCATGTGCTGTTTGGGGAGTGTTTTTTGGAAGTGCCATCCTGTCTTGATTGACACTGCAGTGCCACTCCTAGATGGGCCAGGTGTTTGTGTCGGCCACTTGTGTCGCTTAGCTTAGTCAAACAGCCACCTTGGTGCGCCTCTTTTTTTCTTTGCATCATGTGCTGTTTGGGGACAATTTTTTTGAAGGGCCATCCTGCCTGACACTGCAGTGCCACTCCTAGATGGGCCAGGGGTTTGTGTCGGCCACTTGTGTCGCTTAGCTTAGTCACACAGCCACCTTGGTGCGCCTCTTTTTTTCTTTGCATCATGTGCTGTTTGGGGACAATTTTTTTGAAGGGCCATCCTGCCTGACACTGCAGTGCCACTCCTAGATGGGCCAGGTGTTTGTGTCGGCCACTTGTGTCGCTTAGCTTAGTCACACAGCGACCTTGGTGCGCCTCTTTTTTTCTTTGCATCATGTGCTGTTTGGGGACTATTTTTTTGAAGTGCCATCCTGCCTGACACTGCAGTGCCACTCCTAGATGGGCCAGGTGTTTGTGTCGGCCACTTGTGTCGCTTAGCTTAGTCACACAGCGACCTTGGTGCGCCTCTTTTTTTCTTTGCATCATGTGCTGTTTGGGGACAATTTTTTTGAAGGGCCATCCTGCCTGACACTGCAGTGCCACTCCTAGATGGGCCAGGTGTTTGTGTCGGCCACTAGTGTCGCTTAGCTTAGCCATCCAGCGACCTCGGTGCAAATTTTAGGACTAAAAATAATATTGTGAGTTGTGAGGTGTTCAGAATAGAGTGGAAATTATGGTTATTGAGGTTAATAATACTATGGGATCAAAATGACCCCCAAATTCTATGATTTGAGCTGTTTTTTAGGGTTTTTTGAAAAAAACACCCGAATCCAAAACACACCCGAATCCGACAAAAAAATTTCGGTGAGGTTTTGCCAAAACGCGTCCGAATCCAAAACACGGCCGCGGAACCGAACCCAGAACCAAAACCCGAAAAATTTCCGGTGCACATCACTAATTAAAAATTCCCAATAAGACAGGCACTCGTAGACAGCAATACAAAGAACAGTGTGTATTTGGTCAAGTACTTTCAAGATATCCACCTCATCCTCAGGACCACACTTGTAGGTAACATATCAACATGAATACATCACAACACTTACTCAGCTTATAACCCCTCAGCCGCGCCATTGGATGCTGCTGGGCTCCTGGTCGCACCTTCCGGTGAGCGCTCACAGCACCACCCCCATGCGTTCCACAAGGGGGCTGGTACATTCCAGCTCAGTCAGCTCTCACCTGACAGGCTCCAGCGGTACCAGATCCCCGGCGTGGTCTGCAGGAAACATACAAAGATAATAAACATATTACAAATACATACATACAGTGAAAACCATAACATCATATGAAACTAATATTACAGAAGCATATTAAGTCAATAAATTCCAATTCATTTTATCTTTGAGGCCTGCTGGTTTGATAGTACCATGCCTCATAATTTACCTTGATTCTTTAATCAACAGAGCCTTAGCTCTGTCACCTCCCCGTAAAGAATCCAATACATGACCTATCATAAAATACTTGATCTGTTCCTGGGGATGCTTTGATTCATGAAAATGACGTGCTACCGGCTGGTCCACGTCTCTACCATTGAAAATCAACCTTAATGCAGATCTATGCGCATCGCATTCATGCACTCCTTAAATTTACGGGTGGTCTGCCCAACATAGTATAAACCACAAGGACAGACCACCATGTGAACCACAAATGACTTATTACACGTAGACCATGGGCCTAATTCAGACCTGATCGTAACGCAGCACAGGGCTAGTCCTCCCCGCATGTCAGGGATGTCATGTGCAAAAGCATCACACAGCGGTGATGAAGTCGACTTCTCCTTCCACAGTATATCGCTTGCTGACTACTACAGGGAACGGAAAATCCCTTGTGGCTTCCGTGTCTGGAACGTGCCAACTATCGGATGTAATAACCCTGAATTTGTGAGGAAATGGGTGGTGATATTAAATAAATGTGCGTTTGATTTGATGATTTTGGTGGTGGATAAAGCCAATAGGGAACTAGCAACTACTGGACAGAAGATTAATGTTTTTGAACGGGAGTATATTTCGACTTTAGAAAATTAAACTGATACAAATTGGTTACAAAAATTGGAAACCCAATGTAACCAATACAGAAAAGACTTTCTCAAATTTAAGCATGATAAAAAGTTTGCTGTGGATACTGATTACGAGGAAAACCGGGTGTATCAATGGTTTTATGGTGGAAATCAACAGAGTGGAGGCTCTAATAAAAAATGTAGACCGTGGCAATGGAGGCGACCTGGACCATGAAGGGATGGCAACTGATCTAGTACTGATAGTGACTTTGCGATCTCCGAATTGGATAATCCTAGTAAAATAGAGAGTGCCCATTTAGGGGTAGGCAAAAGGGTCAAAACAATAGCCCAAGAAGGGTTGCCACTTGCCAGGGTGGCCAGAACGTGTGGGGAGAGAAAAGCCACCGAGAAAGAAAAGAAGAAACCCTAACTTTTATTGGACTGCATTTTCCAACCTTGTCTGTGTGGGCAGGATACCTTTCTTAAGGATACCTCCATGTTCCTGAATGTCCTGAAGGACTTTAGCGATGTGCCAACTGGCACCCTTCTGTGTTGATTGGATATTTGCAGTCTTTATACTTGCATCCCACACGATAGTGGGATGCTTGCGATGAAGCGATTTATTGAGAGTAATATGTCTGATTCTGTATTTGATCATGAATTATTCTTAATATTATTGAACCTTACCTTGAATAGTAACTATTTCCTGTTCGATAGCATGTTTTATTTGCAGAAGCGGGGGTGTGCTATGGGGTCTTCCGTAGCCCCCAGTTATGCAAATATATACATGTTTGAACTTTGAACAGGAGACTTGTATGTTCTTTCATGTCCCTGAGAGAAAAAAGAACATATTAACGTTTAAAAGATACATAGATGACATGTTCATGCTATGGTAAGGGGGTATTGTAGCCTTTGAGACCATGATGTTGCAAATTAATGCCATGGAATCACCCATTAAATTCACCTATGCCTGTAGTACTAATGAGGCGAATTTCCTTGATGTTCACGTCACAGTAGTAAATGGTAAATTTGGCACGGGAGTGTACAGTAAACCTACTGATAGGAACACCCTGTTAATGGTATCTAGCCATCACCCTGAGGCATTGAAAAAGGGCTTACCACTATCGCAGATGATATGGGCGGCACGGATTACTAGTGTCCCTTCTAGAGTCCCTTATGAATTAGATATCATCATTGATAAATTCCGGAACAGAGGTTACAATTTTAATTCTCTGTTAGTACAAAAAGAAAAGGTATTAAATATGCAGAAAGATCAATTGTTAAATTTAGTTTAGAGGGACCCTGATACCATTCTCCCTTGCAGCAGCAATTTTACTATAGCTAGCCCTATCATCAAGAGAGCGTCTAAAGCATAGGTCTTCAACCTGTGGCCCTCCAGCTGCTGCGGAACTACACATCCCAGCATGCCCTGCCTCAGTTTTACCATGCCTTAATAGCAAAACTGTGGCAGGGCATGGTGGGATGTGTAGTTCCGCAGCAGCTGGAGGGCCACAGGTTGAAGACCCATGGTCTAAAGCGTTATGGCTCATTGTCCGTTCGGATAGGGAATTGCCCATGTTTAGTAATATTAGACCAGTGGCCGCATTTAGACGTGGCAGCAACTTGCGGGATGGATTGGTAAAGTCAGACATTTCTGTGCGTAATGAGCCAACATTACCCAATGTCTGGTTGATATACTGTATCTGTAATGACTGTACTACCTGCAAGTTTATGTTACCATGTAAAAAATTCAAACACCCACATTCTGATAAGGTCTACGATATCAGGCATGTACTGACATGTAATACATCATTTTTGGTTTACATGGTGGTCTGTCCTTGTGGTTTATACTATGTTGGGCAGACCACCCGTAAATTTAAGGAGCGCATGAATGCACATAGATCTGCATTAAGGTTGATTTTCAATGGTAGGGATGTGGGCCAGCCATTAGCACGTCATTTTCATGAATCAAAGCATCCCCAGGAACAGATCGATTAAGTATTTTATGATAGATCATGTCTCGGCTTCTTTACAGGGAGGTGACACAGCTAAGGCTCTGTTGATTAAAGAATCAAGGTAGATTATGAGGCATGGTACTATCAAACCAGCTGGTCTCAATGATAAAATGAATTGGAATTTATTGACTTAATATGCTTCTGTGATATTATGCATTATTGTCTGCTTGTGTAGTTTAATATTATAATGTAATTCATATGATGTGTGTTTGTTTCCACTGTATGTATGTATTTGTAATATGTTTATTATCTTTGTATGTTTCCTACAGGCCGTGCTGTGGATGTCCCCCCGGTTACATGGTACCGCTGGAGCCTCTGTCAGGTGAGAGCTGACTGAGCTGGAATGCACCAGACCCCTTGTGGAACTCCTGCTGGAGGTAGCTAGGGCAATGCTGTGAGCGCCCACCGGAAGTGCGTCATGGTGAGTGACTTCCGGTCAGCAGGTCCTGGAGCCCAGCGGCATCCGACGGCGGGGCTGACGGGTTATATGCTGGGTAATTGTTGTGACGTATTCTTGTTGATACATTACCTACAAGTGTGGTCCTGAGGACGAGGTGGATACCTCAAAAGTACTTGACCAAATACACACTGTTCTTTGTATTGCTGTCTCCGAGTGCCTGTCTTATTGGGAGTTTATGGATGCATTGGATCACTGCACTGGAGCATGCTGCATTTTTCACTGAGTGCCGGCGTGTTGGGAATATTTATATATATATATATATATATATATATTTATATACACACACATATAAGAAGTGTAATGCTTGCTGCCAGTGGTTTTTTTTTTGTGAATACTACAGTAGTGCTGACTTTATTGATGGAGAATCTGCAAATTTATCCTCAAACAGGAAAAATAATAGGGTTTATTATAGGTAGGTACATTACAAGATTATAGCATTTTTAGGAAATATACAGACACAGTAGCATATTTTACAAATTGCAGCATATACATAGTATACTATATAGAGGGGAACACGGCATGAAAGTACTGGTCACTGGTAAGTCAATCCCGAGATGACTGTTTCAGGTTTGTCTCCTACTTGTGGAGGCCATTCTCTCAAAGCTGCCATTGAGGCAGTGGTCCTACTTCACTTTCACTCCACAGGGGCTGCATGGGTGAGGGGAATAATTTGTTTGCTCTTGTTGAACCTCCATACAGGGGATGTGGTATGGTTTGCCGACAGTTATCATGTTGACAGTCCATACCCTCCAACATGACCAGCCCCACTAGGTACAAAATGCTCTGTTTCTGGACTTCCCTCTTAATTTATTATTGCCATCACCTGTGAAGAAACAGCTTTCTTATCATGTAACTAGTTCAACACAGGTGATGGAAATCATAAATTAAGAGGGAAGTCCAGGAACAGAGCATTTTGTACCTAGTGGGGCGGGTCACGTTGGAGGGTCTGACAGTCCTCAAGTTGACATGAGATTGTCGACATGGTCTAGTGGTATCTCCCTTGCATATTCCGTGCCCTGGTTGTCATGTGATTGTCACCTCTGGGCAGGCTCTGGGGATTCACCAGTGGGACCCAGTCATTTATAGCCATGCACACTTCTACATGGGAACGGGGCCTCGCACATGTCATCGGACCACTGTAGGAACTGTGGGGCAGATTTATTAAGCCTGGTGAAGTGATAAAGTGGAAGGTGATAACGTACCAGCCAATCAGCTCCTAACTACCATGTCACAGGCTGGGTTTGAAAAATGACAGTTAGGAGCTGACTGGCTGGTGCTTTATCACCTTCCACTTTATCACTTCACCAGGCTTAATAAATCTGCCCCTGAGTTTACTAACTGCAGCTGCTTACCGTGGCCGGACAGTCATCAGCTGTTGATTGACCAGGCGGCTGCAGGCTGCGGGTAGCTGGTGGCGAGGGAGCGAACCGCCAGTGTCAGGTGATGTCACAGGGGAGGAGCTTAGCCAGGCCGCAGTCTTTCACTTCTTTCCGGCAGACAGACCCCGCAGCTCACTGACAAGGCTGACAGCAAGGAGGTGGGGCAGTGGGGTAAGGCGGGCTCCGGGTTGTATGTATTTGTGTGTGTGACTGCGTGCAATAAGCAGCAGAGGCAGCAGCAAATTCTTGCAATTATGTCAACACGGGGAGGAGCCCAGCCACAGGCAAGGAAGTACACAGACACAGAGGAGCCTGGAAATCTACCATGAGGTGGATCCGGGGCGACCCCTCAGACTGAATGGGCCTTAAAGCAAAAAAGGTTAGTACAGTAGTTGTCATAGAGGACATAACCCACTGCCTCTCCAAAGTATCACCCACTGCCTCTCCCGAGTGTCACCCACTGCCTCTTCCCAGCGTCACCCATTGCCTGTCACCCACTGAATCTCCCCAGCATCACCCACCGCCTCACCCAAGTGTCACCCACTGCCTGTCACCCACTGCCTTTTCACAGTGTCACCCACTGCCTCTCCCCAGCATCACCCATTGTCTGTCACCCACTGCCTCTCCCCCAGAGCTGGATTAAGGCTCTGGGAGGCCAGGGGCACAAAAGAGCAGGGGGCCCCCATGGACTAAAATAATATATATATATATGCATAGGTGCGGCACTGTAACCTGATGAAAATCTTTTAACAAGCTTGAAACGTTGTAGATGTGGTTGTCGCTTGTCTCATCTCTTGTTCTGTGCCCGGAGTGCCGCACCTCTGCCTGCATACATTTACCTCATGTTGTGACAAGGTAACATTATTACAGGAGTGCCGGACATACTGCACAATAAATATTATATATATATATATATATATATATATATATATATATAGACAGCAATAATGGCGGCACTCCACAGACTTTCAATCCATTTAAAACAGCTTATACTTTATTCGGTCCTACGCCGTTTCGGGTAACAACCCGTCGTCAGGCATAGGACTGAAACGGCGTAGGACCGAATAAAGTATAAGCTGTTTTAAATGGATTGAAAGTCTGTGGAGTGCCACCATTATTGCTGTCTATGTTTGGGTCTCGTGAGGACTTATGGAAGGCACCGCAGCCCTTATCTGGAATACCCCAAAGTGAGTGCCGGGTTTTTTGGTATGTATATATATATATATATATATATAAAATCAGGCTTGATCCGGCACTCCGCCCTCTGCTATAAATTGTTCTGGTGCCCTCTAGTTTGAAGTGTCACTCCATAGATATATATAGCAATGCAGGCGGCACTCAGAAACCTGTAGCATTTATAAATGTTGTGTTTCCTGATGAAGGGGACTCGATCCACGAAGCATTGAATTAACATTTCACAGTTTTTTTCACTAAACGCTACAAGTCTCTGAGTGCCACCTGCATTGCAATTAGTGATGAGCGGGTTCGGTTTCTCGGAAACCGACCCACCCGAACTTCAGCCTTTTTACACGGGTCCGAGCCGGGTTCGAACCTTCCCGCCTTGCTCGGCTAACCCGAGCGCGCCCGAACGTCATCATCCCGCTGTCGGATTCTCGCGAGATTCGGATTCTATATAAGCAGCCGCGCGTCGCCGCCATTTTCACACGTGCATTGAGATTGATAGGGAGAGGACGTGGCTGGCGTCCTCTCCGTTATAGTAGAAAAGAGTGACTTAGTTATAATTGTGGGGAGGATTGGGGACGGGGAGCAGCTGTTAGGGAGTACAGTGCAGGGTTTTGATTATAATACCACCAGTGAGTTTAATCCGTTGTTTCTCTTCCTGGAAAAAACGCTCCACCATATCTGTGCTCAGTGTGCTGCACTGCTGCATGATATATCTGTGCTGAGTGCACTGCTCACACTGCCTAATTGTGGGGACTGGGGAGCAGTTATAGCAGGAGTACAGTGCACAGTTTTGCTGACAGTGACCACCAGTCCAGTATACGTTTGTCTGCCTGAAAAACACTCCTGTGGTGGCTTTTTTTTTCTTCATACTAGTTTAGCAGTCTGCTGACAGTGTCCACCAGGTCCGTTATTATTATACAGTATATTATATATATATATATATATATATAGCAGTACGGTAGGCCACGGCTGTACCTACCTCTGTGTCGTCAGTGCACTCGTCGTCCATAAGTAATATAATACTATACTATCCATCCATCTACATTGTATACCTGTGGTGGCTTTTTTTTTCTTCATACTAGTTTAGCAGTCTGCTGACAGTGTCCACCAGGTCCGTTATTATTATACAGTATATTATATATATATATATATATATAGCAGTACGGTAGGCCACGGCTGTACCTACCTCTGTGTCGTCAGTGCACTCGTCCTCCATAAGTAATATAATACTATACTATCCATCCATCTACATTGTATACCTGTGGTGGCTTTTTTTTTCTTCATACTAGTTTAGCAGTCTGCTGACAGTGTCCACCAGGTCCGTTATTATTATACAGTATATTATATATATATATATAGCAGTACGGTAGGCCACGACTGTACCTACCTCTGTGTCGTCAGTGCACTCGTCCTCCATAAGTAATATAATACTATACTATCCATCCATCTACATTGTATACCTGTGGTGGCTTTTTTTTTCTTCATACTAGTTTAGCAGTCTGCTGACAGTGTCCACCAGGTCCGTTATTATTATACAGTATATTATATATATATATATATATATATATATATATATAGCAGTACGGTAAGATCATTTGTAGTAATGTCCGTTTGTACAATGTATCATTGTAACCATGGTAACGGTTTTTACTTTCACTTTCATTTTCACTTTGTCCCAGTCACTGCTCAGGCGCCGTCTATTGGTGATGACGTCAGCAGCAGCAGCATGGGGAGTGTTTTTGCACTTACTTTCACTTTCACTTGGTGTTTCTTAACTGCATAAAGGTAAGCTTGATTTCTTGCATTTGTTATATACCTGACGAAGGATAATAAATCCGAAACGTTGTATTCAACCCAGGAGTGTCCGGGTTTCTTATTTGAATTAAGTCCACGAGTGCCGCCTACATACCATACTTATTTCAAACTCAGAAGGAAGGCACCGGGCAAGATGTCTACATTTATTTGGCGGAGTGCCGAGTGTATCTCTACTCTACTATAGGTTGGACTGCCATATCCACACCATTGCTAAGGCAACCGCACTTCTTTGAACCAAGTGGGTCAGTATATTTTCTTTGATTTTATCCTGCACCTGACCGCACATCATGGATACGATACCAGAGGACGTTCCAGGATACAGAGCAACTACACTACTAACTGGGGAAGTTCTATCCTTATCTGATATTGATGCCAACAGGATCCTGATTACAGACAAGCTGGCACAAACTACTGGAGTCAAAACCAGTGAACAAATCTATACTGATTTTCTGAGACTCAGAAACAGGGAAACTGATTTCTACCTACATGGAGTATGCTTATCGGACTATTTTCGGGAGAAAAAAATCCCCAGGGGCTTTCGCATTAAAAACATGCCCATCATTGGACGCTTCAACACAGATTTCAGTCGGAAATGGGCAGCCGTTTTAAATAAAGCCTCGTTTGACTTAATGCTGCTCGTCATTGAAGAATCCACAAGGGAGTTAGCCATCACCAGAGAGAAAATTAAAACTCTGGAGCAGAACAGCCTGGATGCTCTGATCTCAGATACTTCTGTGGACTGGATCGCTAAATTAAACACAGAGGTAGAAAAATACAGATCTGAATTAATTCAATTTAAAACCAAAAAATTGGCTACTGTCAATAGAGACTATGATGAGAACCGGGTATACTACTGGGCGAATCCGCAACCGGGCGGACGGAGACCATACCGCAGGAGGTTCAATAAATTTAATAAACAATCTGGACGATCATCTCAAGATACTGACACCTCCAGTGGAACTTCTCACAGTGAAGCAGAACTACCAAGCACCAGTCGCACCAATTCCAGAGGTCGTTCCCCTTTAGGGGTAAAAACGAGAGCAAAGGAGGACGGCGCAGAAGACAAAGAACCAGACGTGGCGGCCAATGCCAAAGGGAGACCAAAGCAAGCTGCAAAAACAACAAAGAAATGATATATAATTTATCATCACGCACATTGACTGACATTGAGACTGCGGTGTTGAGTAAAGGTTTGAATTTTGTTCCGACTAACCCCCATAATAGTCTCAAAAGCAAAGTTGACCTGAGTCGCCTTAACAGGCAACTGAGACTGAAAGAATTCTTTAGTAAAAATGACTCTGATAAACCTTTAACTAAAATTGATAAACCAGCATGTCCTGTTAAACCAAAATCTAACTTTGACCCCTATTCTTCCAACACAGCCATAAAAGCTTTCACTAGAACTGTCACTAATTGTATTGATTTATGTGAAAAAGAAAATGTCACTAGCACCATGAATTTATCACCTGCTGAATGGCAGGCATTGCGTGATCTTGCGACCTGTAATGACATAACAATACGCCCTGCCGACAAAGGTGGGGGCATTGTGGTGCAAGACTTATGTGATTATAGAGATGAAGCTTACAGACAGTTATGTGATGATAATGTGTATACCAAGCTAGAGGCTGATCCCACTGCTATGTATCTAAGGGAGCTTGAGGATGTCTTGCTGTCTGCGGTTGAGGCTGGACATATTACTGAATCTGTAAAGAATGCTTTGTGTTGTAATTATCCCCGGGTACCCGTATTCAATATGCTTCCCAAATTGCATAAAAACAGTGAGAAGCCACCTGGCAGACCCATTGTGTCTGCCAGGGACTCCTTGTACTATCAAGTATCCAAATATCTTGACTTTTACCTCCAGCCGGTAGTTCAGAATCAATCTACATATCTGAAAGACACGACAATGTTTTTGCATAAACTCAGATCTTTTGGTGTTATACCTGAAGACTGCTGGCTAGGCACTATTGATGTAGTAAGCCTATACACTAGTATTCCTCATGACAGGGGACTCGAGGCTGTACGAAGTTTGATTACCAATAACACCCTCTATCTTGGTCCTAATGTGGATTTTTTCTTGCAACTTTTGAGGTTGGTTTTGGAGAGAAATTATTTTATTTTTAACAATGAATTTTTCCTGCAGACCCGGGGTTGTGCGATGGGATCTTGTGTCGCACCAACCTACGCGAATGCTTTCATGTTCCTAGTTGAACACCAATTGTTCTTTGATAACCAGGACCTGGCCAATCTCATACCCCTATATACAAGATATATAGATGACGTGTTCCTCCTATGGAGGGGCACAGAGGAGGAATTCACTAATATGATGTCACTGGCCAACATTAGGGACAGACACATCAAGTTTACGTGGAACATTCAAAAGGAAAACATACATTTTTTAGATGTAGAGGTTAAAATACGTGGTGTTGACTTCAGTACATCTATTTACTAGAGATGAGCGGGTTCGGTTTCTCTGAATCCGAACCCGCCAGAACTTCATGTTTTTTTTCACGGGTCCGAGCGACTCGGATCTTCCCGCCTTGCTCGGTTAACCCGAGCGCGCCCGAACGTCATCATGACGCTGTCGGATTCTCGCGAGGCTCGGATTCTATCGCGAGACTCGGATTCTATATAAGGAGCCGCGCGTCGCCGCCATTTTCACACGTGCATTGAGATTGATAGGGAGAGGACGTGGCTGGCGTCCTCTCCGTTTAGAATTAGAATAGATTAGAGAGACACTTGATTTACTAATTTTGGGGAGCATTAGGAGTACTCAGTAGTGTACAGTGCAGAGTTTTGCTGATAGTGACCAGTGACCACCACTTTTATTTATAATCCGTTCTCTGCCTGAAAAAAGCGATACACAGCACACAGTGACTCAGTCACATACCATATCTGTGTGCACTGCTCAGGCTCAGGCCAGTGTGCTGCATCATCTATTATCTATATATAATATTATATATATATCTGTCTGACTGCTCAGCTCACACAGCTTATAATTGTGGGGGAGACTGGGGAGCACTACTGCAGTGCCAGTTATAGGTTATAGCAGGAGCCAGGAGTACATAATATTATATTAAAATTAAACAGTGCACACTTTTGCTGCAGGAGTGCCACTGCCAGTGTGACTAGTGACCAGTGACCTGACCACCAGTATATAATATTAGTAGTATACTATCTCTTTATCAACCAGTCTATATTAGCAGCAGACACAGTACAGTGCGGTAGTTCACGGCTGTGGCTTCCTCTGTGTCGGCACTCGGCAGCCCGTCCATAATTGTATATACCAGTGACCTAACCGTGGTTTTTTTTTCTTTCTTTATACATACATACTAGTTACGAGTATACTATCTCTTTATCAACCAGTCTATATATTAGCAGCAGACACAGTACAGTGCGGTAGTTCACGGCTGTGGCTACCTCTGTGTCGGCACTCGGCAGCCCGTCCATAATTGTATATACCACCTAACCGTGGTTTTTTTTTCTTTCTTTATACATACATACTAGTTACGAGTATACTATCTCTTTATCAACCAGTCTATATATTAGCAGCAGACACAGTAGAGTGCGGTAGTTCACGGCTGTGGCTACCTCTGTGTCGGCACTCGGCAGCCCGTCCATAATTGTATATACCACCTAACCGTGGTTTTTTTTTCTTTCTTTATACATACATACTAGTTACGAGTATACTATCTCTTTATCAACCAGTCTATATATTAGCAGCAGACACAGTACAGTGCGGTAGTTCACGGCTGTGGCTACCTCTGTGTCGGCACTCGGCAGCCCGTCCATAATTGTATATACCACCTAACCGTGGTTTTTTTTTCTTTCTTTATACATACATACTAGTTACGAGTATACTATCTCTTTATCAACCAGTCTATATATTAGCAGCAGACACAGTACAGTGCGGTAGTTCACGGCTGTGGCTACCTCTGTGTCGGCACTCGGCAGCCCGTCCATAATTGTATATACCACCTAACCGTGGTTTTTTTTTTTTCTTTCTTTATACATACATACTAGTTACGAGTATACTATCTCTTTATCAACCAGTCTATATATTAGCAGCAGACACAGTACAGTGCGGTAGTTCACGGCTGTGGCTACCTCTGTGTCGGCACTCGGCAGCCCGTCCATAATTGTATATACCACCTAACCGTGGTTTTTTTTTCTTTCTTTATACATACATACTAGTTACGAGTATACTATCTCTTTATCAACCAGTCTATATATTAGCAGCAGACACAGTACAGTGCGGTAGTTCACGGCTGTGGCTACCTCTGTGTCGGCACTCGGCAGCCCGTCCATAATTGTATATACCACCTAACCGTGGTTTTTTTTTCTTTCTTTATACATACATACTAGTTACGAGTATACTATCTCTTTATCAACCAGTCTATATATTAGCAGCAGACACAGTACAGTGCGGTAGTTCACGGCTGTGGCTACCTCTGTGTCGGCACTCGGCAGCCCGTCCATAATTGTATATACCACCTAACCGTGGTTTTTTTTTCTTTCTTTATACATACATACTAGTTACGAGTATACTATCTCTTTATCAACCAGTCTATATATTAGCAGCAGACACAGTACAGTGCGGTAGTTCACGGCTGTGGCTACCTCTGTGTCGGCACTCGGCAGCCCGTCCATAATTGTATATACCACCTAACCGTGGTTTTTTTTTCTTTCTTTATACATACATACTAGTTACGAGTATACTATCTCTTTATCAACCAGTCTATATATTAGCAGCAGACACAGTACAGTGCGGTAGTTCACGGCTGTGGCTACCTCTGTGTCGGCACTCGGCAGCCCGTCCATAATTGTATATACCACCTAACCGTGGTTTTTTTTTCTTTCTTTATACATACATACTAGTTACGAGTATACTATCTCTTTATCAACCAGTCTATATATTAGCAGCAGACACAGTACAGTGCGGTAGTTCACGGCTGTGGCTACCTCTGTGTCGGCACTCGGCAGCCCGTCCATAATTGTATATACCACCTAACCGTGGTTTTTTTTTCTTTCTTTATACATACATACTAGTTACGAGTATACTATCTCTTTATCAACCAGTCTATATATTAGCAGCAGACACAGTACAGTGCGGTAGTTCACGGCTGTGGCTACCTCTGTGTCGGCACTCGGCAGCCCGTCCATAATTGTATATACCACCTAACCGTGGTTTTTTTTTCTTTCTTTATACATACATACTAGTTACGAGTATACTATCTCTTTATCAACCAGTCTATATATTAGCAGCAGACACAGTACAGTAGTTCACGGCTGTGGCTACCTCTGTGTCGGCACTCGGCAGCCCGTCCATAATTGTATATACCACCTAACCGTGGTTTTTTTTTCTTTCTTTATACATACATACTAGTTACGAGTATACTATCTCTTTATCAACCAGTCTATATATTAGCAGCAGACACAGTACAGTGCGGTAGTTCACGGCTGTGGCTACCTCTGTGTCGGCACTCGGCAGCCCGTCCATAATTGTATATACCACCTAACCGTGGTTTTTTTTCTTTCTTTATACATACATACTAGTTACGAGTATACTATCTCTTTATCAACCAGTCTATATATTAGCAGCAGACACAGTACAGTGCGGTAGTTCACGGCTGTGGCTACCTCTGTGTCGGCACTCGGCAGCCCGTCCATAATTGTATACTAGTATCCAATCCATCCATCTCCATTGTTTACCTGAGGTGCCTTTTAGTTGTGCCTATTAAAATATGGAGAACAAAAATGTTGAGGTTCCAAAATTAGGGAAAGATCAAGATCCACTTCCACCTCGTGCTGAAGCTGCTGCCACTAGTCATGGCCGAGACGATGAAATGCCAGCAACGTCGTCTGCCAAGGCCGATGCCCAATGGCATAGTACAGAGCATGTCAAAACCAAAACACCAAATATCAGTAAAAAAAGGACTCCAAAACCTAAAATAAAATTGTCGGAGGAGAAGCGTAAACTTGCCAATATGCCATTTACCACACGGAGTGGCAAGGAACGGCTGAGGCCCTGGCCTATGTTCATGGCTAGTGGTTCAGCTTCACATGAGGATGGAAGCACTCAGCCTCTCGCTAGAAAACTGAAAAGACTCAAGCTGGCAAAAGCACCGCAAAGAACTGTGCGTTCTTTGAAATCCCAAATCCACAAGGAGAGTCCAATTGTGTCGGTTGCGATGCCTGACCTTCCCACACTGGACGTGAAGAGCATGCGCCTTCCACCATTTGCACGCCCCCTGCAAGTGCTGGAAGGAGCACCCGCAGTCCAGTTCCTGATAGTCAGATTGAAGATGTCAGTGTTGAAGTACACCAGGATGAGGAGGATATGGGTGTTGCTGGCGCTGGGGAGGAAATTGACCAGGAGGATTCTGATGGTGAGGTGGTTTGTTTAAGTCAGGCACCCGGGGAGACACCTGTTGTCCGTGGGAGGAATATGGCCGTTGACATGCCTGGTGAAAATACCAAAAAAATCAGCTCTTCGGTGTGGAGGTATTTCACCAGAAATGCGGACAACAGGTGTCAAGCCGTGTGTTCCCTTTGTCAAGCTGTAATAAGTAGGGGTAAGGACGTTAACCACCTCGGAACATCCTCCCTTATACGTCACCTGCAGCGCATTCATAATAAGTCAGTGACAAGTTCAAAAACTTTGGGTGACAGCGGAAGCAGTCCACTGACCAGTAAATCCCTTCCTCTTGTAACCAAGCTCACGCAAACCACCCCACCAACTCCCTCAGTGTCAATTTCCTCCTTCCCCAGGAATGCCAATAGTCCTGCAGGCCATGTCACTGGCAATTCTGACGAGTCCTCTCCTGCCTGGGATTCCTCCGATGCATCCTTGCGTGTAACGCCTACTGCTGCTGGCGCTGCTGTTGTTGCCGCTGGGAGTCGATGGTCATCCCAGAGGGGAAGTCGTAAGCCCACTTGTACTACTTCCAGTAAGCAATTGACTGTTCAACAGTCCTTTGCGAGGAAGATGAAATATCACAGCAGTCATCCTACTGCAAAGCGGATAACTGAGTCCTTGACAACTATGTTGGTGTTAGACGTGCGTCCGGTATCCGCCGTTAGTTCACAGGGAACTAGACAATTTATTGAGGTAGTGTGCCCCCGTTACCAAATACCATCTAGGTTCCACTTCTCTAGGCAGGCGATACCGAGAATGTACACGGACGTCAGAAAAAGACTCACCAGTGTCCTAAAAAATGCAGTTGTACCCAATGTCCACTTAACCACGGACATGTGGACAAGTGGAGCAGGGCAGGGTCAGGACTATATGACTGTGACAGCCCACTGGGTAGATGTATGGACTCCCGCCGCAAGAACAGCAGCGGCGGCACCAGTAGCAGCATCTCGCAAACGCCAACTCTTTCCTAGGCAGGCTACGCTTTGTATCACCGCTTTCCAGAATACGCACACAGCTGAAAACCTCTTACGGCAACTGAGGAAGATCATCGCGGAATGGCTTACCTCAATTGGACTCTCCTGTGGATTTGTGGCATCGGACAACGCCAGCAATATTGTGTGTGCATTAAATATGGGCAAATTCCAGCACGTCCCATGTTTTGCACATACCTTGAATTTGGTGGTGCAGAATTTTTTAAAAAACGACAGGGGCGTGCAAGAGATGCTGTCGGTGGCCAGAAAAATTGCGGGACACTTTCGGCGTACAGGCACCACGTACAGAAGACTGGAGCACCACCAAAAACTACTGAACCTGCCCTGCCATCATCTGAAGCAAGAAGTGGTAACGAGGTGGAATTCAACCCTCTATATGCTTCAGAGGTTGGAGGAGCAGCAAAAGGCCATTCAAGCCTATACAATTGAGCACGATATAGTAGGTGGAATGCACCTGTCTCAAGTGCAGTGGAGAATGATTTCAACGTTGTGCAAGGTTCTGATGCCCTTTGAACTTGCCACACGTGAAGTCAGTTCAGACACTGCCAGCCTGAGTCAGGTCATTCCCCTCATCAGGCTTTTGCAGAAGAAGCTGGAGGCATTGAAGGAGGAGCTAACACGGAGCGATTCCGCTAGGCATGTGGGACTTGTGGATGCAGCCCTTAATTCGCTTAACAAGGATTCACGGGTGGTCAATCTGTTGAAATCAGAGCACTACATTTTGGCCACCGTGCTCGATCCTAGATTTAAAGCCTACCTTGGATCTCTCTTTCCGGCAGACACAGGTCTGCTGGGGTTGAAAGACCTGCTGGTGACAAAATTGTCAAGTCAAGCGGAACGCGACCTGTCAACATCTCCTCCTTCACATTCTCCCGCAACTGGGGGTGCGAGGAAAAGGCTCAGAATTCCGAGCCCACCCGCTGGCGGTGATGCAGGGCAGTCTGGAGCGACTGCTGATGCTGACATCTGGTCCGGACTGAAGGACCTGACAACGATTACGGACATGTCGTCTACTGTCACTGCATATGATTCTCTCAACATTGATAGAATGGTGGAGGATTATATGAGTGACCGCATCCAAGTAGGCACGTCACACAGTCCGTACTTATACTGGCAGGAAAAAGAGGCAATTTGGAGGCCCTTGCACAAACTGGCTTTATTCTACCTAAGTTGCCCTCCCACAAGTGTGTACTCCGAAAGAGTGTTTAGTGCCGCCGCTCACCTTGTCAGCAATCGGCGTACGAGGTTACATCCAGAAAATGTGGAGAAGATGATGTTCATTAAAATGAATTATAATCAATTCCTCCGCGGAGACATTGACCAGCAGCAATTGCCTCCACAAAGTACACAGGGAGCTGAGATGGTGGATTCCAGTGGGGACGAATTGATAATCTGTGCGGAGGGGGATGTACACGGTGATATATCGGAGGGTGAAGATGAGGTGGACATCTTGCCTCTGTAGAGCCAGTTTGTGCAAGGAGAGATTAATTGCTTCTTTTTTGGGGGGGGTCCAAACCAACCCGTCATATCAGTCACAGTCGTGTGGCAGACCCTGTCACTGAAATGATGGGTTGGTTAAAGTGTGCATGTCCTGTTTTGTTTATACAACATAAGGGTGGGTGGGAGGGCCCAAGGACAATTCCATCTTGCACCTCTTTTTTCTTTTCTTTTTCTTTGCATCATGTGCTGATTGGGGAGGGTTTTTTGGAAGGGACATCCTGCGTGACACTGCAGTGCCACTCCTAGATGGGCCCGGTGTTTGTGTCGGCCACTAGGGTCGCTAATCTTACTCACACAGCTACCTCATTGCGCCTCTTTTTTTCTTTGCGTCATGTGCTGTTTGGGGAGGGTTTTTTGGAAGGGCCATCCTGCGTGACACTGCAGTGCCACTCCTAGATGGGCCCGGTGTTTGTGTCGGCCACTAGGGTCGCTAATCTTACTCACACAGCTACCTCATTGCGCCTCTTTTTTTCTTTGCGTCATGTGCTGTTTGGGGAGGGTTTTTTGGAAGGGACATCCTGCGTGACACTGCAGTGCCACTCCTAGATGGGCCCGGTGTTTGTGTCGGCCACTAGGGTCGCTTATCTTACTCACACAGCGACCTCGGTGCAAATTTTAGGACTAAAAATAATATTGTGAGGTGTGAGGTATTCAGAATAGACTGAAAATGAGTGTAAATTATGGTTTTTGAGGTTAATAATACTTTGGGATCAAAATGACCCCCAAATTCTATGATTTAAGCTGTTTTTTAGTGTTTTTGGAAAAAAACACCCGAATCCAAAACACACCCGAATCCGACAAAAAAAATTCGGTGAGGTTTTGCCAAAACGCGTTCGAACCCAAAACACGGCCGCGGAACCGAACCCAAAACCAAAACACAAAACCCGAAAAATTTCAGGCGCTCATCTCTACTATTTACCAGAAACCCACTGATTGCAACAATATGCTGCATGCCTCCAGCCACCATCCGAGCTCCCTTAAAAGAGGTCTCCCCTATTCGCAATTCTTACGGGTTCACCGCATTTGCAGTGATCCCGTTGATGAGGTGAATAAAATGGAACTTATGACTAAAAAATTTCTAGAAAGGGGGTACAGCAACAAGGATTTACAATCAGCCAAAATTAAGGCACTCAAAGCACCTAAAGTAAAGAATATCACCTGTCCCAAACCTAATAAAATAGACACTACCATGATTTGGGTCAACAATTACACGGTATCTACTAAGACCATTGTCAGTACCGCTAAAAGGGTTTGGCCAGTAGTCCAAGCAGACCCAGACCTTGCAGAATTGTCTGAAAGTGCGTTACTACCTTGTTATACAAGGGGTAAAAACATCGGGGACCATGTGATACATGTTGACATTGCTAACATGTCACCCACATATCCTAAACACTTCATGACTAAAAAACCAGGAAACTACAGGTGCTTAGGTTGCACTACTTGCACCTATCTGGACACCGGCAATTATATCAGGCATCCACATAGTGGTAAACAGATCAAATTAAAACATGTTTTTACTTGCACCAGCAAATATGTGATCTACTGCATTAGGTGCCCTTGCAGCTTATATTACATAGGCAAAACGGTGTGCCAGTTCAAAGAAAGAATGGCACAACACCGCAGCGCCATTAAGCAGATATTGGAAGGGAAAAACATAGATCAGCCTGTTGCCAAACATTTTAAAACTTGCAAGCACAGTCTCTCCTCATTACGCTACATGATGTTGGACCATGTCAAGGAAGATATCAGGGGGGGTGATAGAGGAAAGATCCTTCTGCAGTTAGAAATTAAATGGATACATCTTTTGAATACTGTTTCCCCGCATGGACTGAATGAAATGATTTCCTTTAATTGTTTCTTATAATGGTTATGTTACTATTTTTTGTAGTATTGCTGTAAGATCATTTGTAGTAATGTCCGTTTGTACAATGTATCATTGTAACCATGGTAACGGTTTTTACTTTCACTTTCATTTTCACTTTGTCCCAGTCACTGCTCAGGCGCCGTCTATTGGTGATGACGTCAGCAGCAGCAGCATGGGGAGTGTTTTTGCACTTACTTTCACTTTCACTTGGTGTTTCTTAACTGCATAAAGGTAAGCTTGATTTCTTGCATTTGTTATATACCTGACGAAGGATAATAAATCCGAAACGTTGTATTCAACCCAGGAGTGTCCGGGTTTCTTATTTGAATTAAGTCCACGAGTGCCGCCTACATACCATACTTATTTCAAACTCAGAAGGAAGGCACCGGGCAAGATGTCTACATTTATTTGGCGGAGTGCCGAGTGTATCTCTACTCTCTCTCTCTATATATATATATATATATATATATATATAGCAGTACGGTAGGCCACGGCTGTACCTACCACTGTGTCGTCAGTGCACTCGTCCTCCATAAGTAATATAATACTATACTATCCATCCATCTACATTGTATACCTGTGGTGGCTTTTTTTTTTCTTCATACTAGTTTAGCAGTCTGCTGACAGTGTCCACCAGGTCCGTTATTATTATACAGTATATTATATATATATATATATAGCAGTACGGTAGGACACGACTGTACCTACCTCTGTGTCGTCAGTGCACTCGTCCTCCATAAGTAATATAATACTATACTATCCATCCATCTACATTGTATACCTGTGGTGGCTTTTTTTTTCTTCATACTAGTTTAGCAGTCTGCTGACAGTGTCCACCAGGTCCGTTATTATTATACAGTATATTATATATATATATATATATATATATATATAGCAGTACGGTAGGCCACGGCTGTACCTACCTCTGTGTCGTCAGTGCACTCGTCGTCCATAAGTAATATAATACTATACTATCCATCCATCTACATTGTATACCTGTGGTGGCTTTTTTTTCCCTTCATACTAGTTTAGCAGTCTGCTGACAGCGTCCACCAGTTCCGTTATTATTATACAGTATATATATATATATATAGCAGTACGGTAGGCCACGGCTGTACCTACCTCTGTGTCGTCAGTGCACCCGTCGTCCATAAGTAATATAATACTACACTATCCATCCATCTACATTGTATACCTGTGGTGGCTTTTTTTTTTTCATACTAGTTTAGCAGTCTGCTGACAGTGTCCACCAGGTCCGTTATTATTATACAGTATATTATATATATATATATATATATATATATATATATAGCAGTACGGTAGGCCACGGCTGTACCTACCTCTGTGTCGTCAGTGCACTCGTCCTCCATAAGTAATATAATACTATACTATCCATCCATCTACATTGTATACCTGTGGTGGCTTTTTTTTTCTTCATACTAGTTTAGCAGTCTGCTGACAGTGTCCACCAGGTCCGTTATTATTATACAGTGTATATATATATATATATATATATATAGCAGTACGGTAGGCCACGGCTGTACCTACCTCTGTGTCGTCAGTGCACTCGTCCTCCATAAGTAATATAATACTATACTATCCATCCATCTACATTGTATACCTGTGGTGGCTTTTTTTTTCTTCATACTAGTTTAGCAGTCTGCTGACAGTGTCCACCAGGTCCGTTATTATTATACTGTATATATATATATATATATATATATATAGTAGTTCGGTAGGCCACGGCTATACCTACCTCTGTGTCGTCAGTGCACTCGTCGTCCATAAGTAATATAATACTAACTATCCATCCATCTACATTGTATACCTGTGGTGGCTTTTAGTTGTGCGCATTAAAATATGGAGAACAAAAATGTGGAGGTTAAAAAAATAGGGAAAGATCAAGATCCACTTCCACCTCGTGCTGAAGCTGCTGCCACTAGTCATGGCCGAGACGATGAAATGCCATCAACGTCGTCTGCCAAGGCCGATGCCCAATGTCATAGTACAGAGCATGTAAAATCCAAAACACAAAAGTTCAGTAAAATGACCCAAAAATCAAAATTAAAAGCGTCTGAGGAGAAGCGTAAACTTGCCAATATGCCATTTACGACACGGAGTGGCAAGGAACGGCTGAGGCCCTGGCCTATGTTCATGGCTAGTGGTTCAGCTTCACATGAGGATGGAAGCACTCATCCTCTCGCTAGAAAAAAGAAAAGACTTAAGCTGGCAAAAGCACAGCAAAGAACTGTGCGTTCTTCGAAATCACAAATCCCCAAGGAGAGTCCAATTGTGTCGGTTGCGATGCCTGACCTTCCCAACACTGGACGGGAAGAGCTTTCGCCTTCCACCACTTGCACGCCCCCTGCAAGTGCTGGAAGGAGCACCCGCAGTCCAGTTCCTGATAGTCAAATTGAAGATGTCAGTGTTGAAGTACACCAGGATGAGGATATGGGTGTTGCTGGCGCTGGGGAGGAAATTGACAAGGAGGATTCTGATGGTGATGTGGTTTGCTTAAGTCAGGCACCTGGGGAGACACCTGTTGTCCGTGGGAGGAATATGGCCATTGACATACCTGGTCAAAATACAAAAAAAATCAGCTCTTCAGTGTGGAATTATTTCAACAGAAATGCGGACAACTGGTGTCAAGCCGTGTGTTGCCTTTGTCAAGCTGTAATAAGTAGGGGTAAGGACGTTAACCACCTCGGAACATCCTCCCTTATACCTCACCTGCAGCGCATTCATAATAAGTCAGTGACAAGTTCAAAAACTTTGGGCGACAGCGGAAGCAGTCCACTGACCAGTAAATCCCTTCCTCTTGTAACCAAGCTCCCGCAAACCACACCACCAACTCCCTCGGTGTCAATTTCCTCCTTACCCAGGAAAGCCAATAGTCCTGCAGGCCATGTCACTGGCAAGTCTGACGAGTCCTCTCCTGCCTGGGATTCCTCCAATGCATCCTTGAGTGTAACGCCTACTGCTGCTGGCGCTGCTGTTGTTGCTGCTGGGAGTCGATCGTCATCCCAGAGGGGAAGTCGGAAGACCACTTGTACTACTTCCAGTAAGCAATTGACTGTCCAACAGTCCTTTGCGAGGAAGATGAAATATCACAGCAGTCATCCTGTTGCAAAGCGGATAACTCAGGCCTTGACAACTATGTTGGTGTTAGACGTGCGTCCAGTATCCGCCGTCAGTTCACGGGGAACTAGAGAATTGCTTGAGGTAGTGTGCCCCCGTTACCAAATACCATCTAGGTTCCACTTCTCTAGGCAGGCGATACCGAGAATGTACACGGACGTCAGAAAAAGACTCACCAGTGTCCTAAAAAATGCAGTTGTACCCAATGTCCACTTAACCACGGACATGTGGACAAGTGGAGCAGGGCAGACTCAGGACTATATGACTGTGACAGCCCACTGGGTAGATGTATTGCCTCCCGCTGCAAGAACAGCAGCGGCGGCACCAGTAGCAGCATCTCGCAAACGCCAACTCGTTCCTAGGCAGGCTACGCTTTGTATCACCGCTTTCCAGAATACGCACACAGCTGAAAACCTCTTACGGCAACTGAGGAAGATCATCGCAGAATGGCTTACCCCAATTAGACTCTCCTGGGGATTTGTGGCATCGGACAACGCCAGCAATATTGTGCGTGCATTACATCTGGGCAAATTCCAGCACGTCCCATGTTTTGCACATACCTTGAATTTGGTGGTGCAGAATTATTTAAAAAAACGACAGGGGCGTGCAAGAGATGCTGTTGGTGGCCAGAAGAATTGCGGGCTACTTTCGGCGTACAGGCACCGCGTACAGAAGACTGGAGCACCACCAAAAACACCTGAACCTGCCCTGCCATCTTCTGAAGCAAGAGGTGGTAACGAGGTGGAATTCAACCCTCTATATGCTTCAGAGGATGGAGGAGCAGCAAAAGGCCATTCAAGCCTATACATCTGCCCATGATATAGGCAAAGGAGGTGGAATGCACCTGTCTCAAGCGCAGTGGAGAATGATTTCAACGTTGTGCAAGTTTCTGCAACCTTTTGAACTTGCCACACGTGAAGTCAGTTCAGACACTGCCAGCCTGAGTCAGGTCATTCCCCTCATCAGGCTTTTGCAGAAGAAGCTGGAGGCATTGAAGGAGGAGCTAAAACAGAGCGATTCCGCTAGGCATGTGGGACTTGTGGATGGAGCCCTTAATTCGCTTAACCAGGATTCACGGGTGGTCAATCTGTTGAAATCAGAGCACTACATTTTGGCCACCGTGCTCGATCCTAGATTTAAAACCTACGTTGGATCTCTCTTTCCGGCAGACACAAGTCTGCAGAGGTTCAAAGACCTGCTGGTGAGAAAATTGTCAAGTCAAGCGGAACGCGACCCGTCAACATCTCCTCCTTCACATTCTCCCGCAACGGGGGGTGCGAGGAAAAGGCTACGAATTCCGAGCCCACCCGCTGGCGGTGATGCAGGGCAGTCTGGAGCGACTGCTGATGCTGACATCTGGTCCGGACTGAAGGACCTGCCAACGATTACTGACATGTCGTCTACTGTCACTGCATATGATTCTCTCACCATTGAAAAAATGGTGGAGGATTATATGAGTGACCGCATCCAAGTAGGCACGTCAGACAGTCCGTACGTATACTGGCAGGAAAAAGAGGCAATTTGGAGGCCCTTGCACAAACTGGCTTTATTCTACCTAAGTTGCCCTCCCTCCAGTGTGTACTCCGAAAGTGTGTTTAGTGCCGCCGCTTACCTTGTCAGCAATCGGCGTACGAGGTTACTTCCAGAAAATGTGGAGAAGATGATGTTCATTAAAATGAATTATAATCAATTCCTCCATGGAGACATTCACCAGCAGCAATTGCCTCCAGAAAGTACACGGGGACCTGAGATGGTGGATTCCAGTGGGGACGAATTAATAATCTGTGAGGAGGGGGATGTACACAGTAAAAGGGGTGAGGAATCGGACGATGAGGAGGAGGTGGACATCTTGCCTCTGTAGAGCCAGTTTGTGCAAGGAGAGATTGATTGCTTCTTTTTTGGTGGGGCCCCAAACCAACCAGTCATTTCAGTCACAGTCGTGTGGCAGACCCTGTCGCTGAAATGATGGGTTCGTTAAAGTGTGCATGTCCTGTTTATACAACATAAGGGTGGGTGGGAGGGCCCAAGGACAATTCCATCTTGCACCTCTTTTTTCTTTCATTTTTCTTTGCATCATGTGCTGTTTGGGGAGTATTTTTTTGAAGGGCCATCCTGCGTGACACTGCAGTGCCACTCCTAGATGGGCCAGGTGTTTGTGTCGGCCACTTGTGTCGCTTAGCTTAGTCACACAGCGACCTTGGTGCGCCTCTTTTTTTCTTTGCGTCATGTGCTGTTTGGGAAATATTTTTTTCAAGTGCCATCCTGTCTGACACTGCAGTGCCACTCCTAGATGGGCCAGGTGTTTGTGTCGGCCACTTGGGTCGCTTAGCTTAGTCACACAACTACCTCGGTGCAAATTTTAGGACTAAAAATAATATTGTGAGGTGTGACGTGTTCAGAATAGACTGAAAATGTGTGGAAATTATGGTTATTGAGGTTAATAATACTATGGGATCAAAATGACCCCCAAATTCTATGATTTGAGCTGTTTTTTAGGGTTTTTTGAAAAAAACACCCGAATCCAAAACACACCCGAATCCGACAACAAAAATTCGGTGAGGTTTTGCCAAAACGCGTTCGAACCCAAAACACGGCCGCGGAACCGAACCCAAAATCAAAACACAAAACCCGAAAAATTTCCGGTGCACATCACTAATTGCAATATATCTCACTGGGCACCACAGACACAGAGGTGCAGGGGGTGCAGACTAGTGTATAAAACATAGGGGAATAGGGGCACAGGGTATCATGAACAGACAGGGGACACACAATGCACCACACATGGGGGAGCACAGAATGTTATACACACAGGAGTAGGGGGGGCACAGGGTGACACACACACACACACACACACAAAGGCAGCGGGCACAGGGGGCCACACAACGTGGGGGGGGTAGATGGCGCTACACACACGTAAGACAGGGGGTAGATACTAGGCCACACACAGGGGGTTGGGGGGGGGGCAGGAGAGCACAAGGTGTCATACACACACACACACACACACGGGGCCACACACCAGGCTGAGGGCGGTAGAGGGTGCCACACACACACACAAAAGACAGGGGGTAGAGGGACCACACACAGGGGGTTGGGGGGGACAGGAGGGCACAAGGGGTCATACACACACAGGGGGGGGCACAGGGGGCAACACATCAGGCTGAGGGGGGTAGAGGGTGCCACACACACATAAGGCAGGGGGGAACATGGGGCCACACACATGGGGGTGAGGGGTAGGAGGCGACAGGGCTCTCTGGTCACTCACCGCTAGTGAGGATAGGCCCGCAGACCCAGACACAGGCAGAAGAGGAGGCCGGCGGCATGAGGATCAGAGTGCCCGCGCCAATGCAGCACCATGGCGCTGCAGTCGAGGACGCTTCTGGAACGGTGTCCAGTAACTACTTCACTCCCACCACAGGGCGGCTGCTGGAAGAGTCAGGGACAAACGCAGGATTTGTAGGTGGGGGGTTCCACACACAGACACGTATATATCATATCTACACACATACACACACATGGGGGTAAATTTACTAAGATGGGAGTTCTATTTAAGATGGGATGTTGCCCATAGCAACCAATCAGATTCCAAGTATTATCTTCTAGAAGGTGCTAGATAAATAAGAAGTAGACTCTGATTGGTTGCTATGGGCAACATTCCATCTTGAATAGAACTCCCATCTTAGTAAACTTACCCCACGTAGTTGCAAGCGTGGGATGCTACTCAAAGACTGCCACAGAAATTCAATAAATCACAGCGAGTATATACACTTATAATATAAGGCACATATATAATACATTTGTGTATATATACAGCATATATAAGGTACATACTGTATATGGAAACCCCTGACCCCTTGCAAAAAAAAAATATATACATATATATCATACTTGCCTACCTGACCCTCTCCATGAGGGAGAAAATGCTCTATTCCTGGACTTTCCTGGTAATGTATGATTGCCATCACCTGTGGTGAGCTAGTTAATTGATAAGAAAGGTGTTTCACCACAGGTGATGGCAATCATACATTACCAGGAAAGTCCAGGAACAGAGCATTTTCTCCCTCATGGAGAGGGTCAGGTAGGCAAGTATGATATATATATACAGTATATATAGAGCAAATAGGATACTCTGCAAGCCACAACTGGCAGTACCTGGGGACTTCTTCTAGTGTGCACTGCACCTGATTGTGCGCACGTTTGCTGCTTGCTTCGGGCGGGGGAAGAGGAGAGACTTAACAGGATGTGCAGCAGCACCCGTCCAGCCGTCTCCAATCTAAAGCACAGAGAGCTCCGACAGTCATCAGAGCTCTCTGACTGAATTAGGCGCATGTGTGGCAGCTTCGGACCTGGCCGCGGTAGTCAGTGTAGAGACGGAGACAGAGCTGTCTCCGTCTCATAAAAACATTTAGACCATCAGGCGCTACAAGGCAGGGTGAAGCCGGGCATCTCAGATCTCTGCCGGGGGCGGGGAATTCTCCGGCGCGCGGCGCGGGGAGAGCAGGGGGAACATGCGGTGAGCGTAGTGTGACATGGTACTACATGAGGAGCGGCAGCCCCTGAAGGCGGTCCGGGGCCACGGCAGCCACAACTCTGCACCATCACACAGCCTGCATCCTTTCGGCCTGCAGTAGCAGCCAGAGGGAGCACTGTCCACACACCCTGTGGTGTACGGCAGGGACGGGGGGGCCCTTGGAGAGGGGGGCCCAGGGTAATGTACCCCCTGGGCCCCCCCTTAATCCGGCTCTGCTCTCCCCAGTGTCACCCACTGCCTCTCCCCAGCATCACCCATTGCCTGTCACCTTGAAAAAGCTGCAGGGTAGCAGCGAAATGCGTTGGTGAGATTGGCCACTCTATCCAGACCACTTATTGCCTGGCACCCTCCTCCCCTTGGACAGATGAAAAAAAAATCGCTATTATTTGGGACATTGCACTTTCATCAGGACCGGATTCCACTTCCATCTAAAGGCACTGCAAGACTGGTGAGGACTTTTTGAAACCCATGCAAAAGGCTTTCTAACATCCATTGGGACTGTACCTCCAGCGGTGAATATGGGGTTATAATTGCCCAGGTCAGACTGTGCCGAGTTCCCAAAGCATCTGTATCTTACTACATCAAGTGAGGAAGGGTGTTTACTGTTTCAGGCAGAATCAAGCTGAAATTATATTGATGGTCTGGTTATTACAACAATATATGTGGCAATCATACTATCGTTTTTTTAACCTTTATATGTGTGTTTGTAGATTTAAATACATTTCTCATACGTCCTAGAGGATGCTGGGGTCACATCAAGAACCATGGGTTATAGACGGGATCCGCAGGAGACATGGGCACTTTAAGACTTTGAATGGGTGTGAATTGGCTCCTCCCTCTATGCTCCTCCTACAGACTCCAATTTAGATCTGTGCCCAGGCAGACTGGATGCACTCTGAGGAGCTTTAATGAGTTTCTCGGAAAAAGACTTTTGTTAGGTTTTTTATTTTCAGGGAGACTGCTGGCAACAGTCTCCCTGCTTCATGGGACTTAGGGGAGAGAAGTCAGACCTACTTCTAGTGAGTTTAAAGGCTCTGCTTCTTTGGCTACAGGACACCATTAGCTCCTGAGGGTTTGGAACACTAGGTATACCTAGAGGTTCATTCCCAGAGCCCGCCGTCACCCCCCTTGCAGAGCCAGAAGACAGGTGAGTAGAAGAATAAAAGACTTTAGTGACAAGTTCTGAGGTACCGCACAGCGATCGCGCTTCGCGTCATGCTCCCACACACAGCGGCACTGTAGGGTGCAGGGCGCGGGGGGGAGGGGCACCATGGGCAGCATAAAATCCTCATATGTGACTGGAAAACAAGGGTATGAGTGCCTAGGCACTAAATCCTGACCCCCGCCAGTATAAATATAATAAAAAATAGCGGGGCTGAAGCGCGCCATGAAGGGGGCGGGGCTTAGCCCTCACAGCTCTCATCAGCACCATTTCTCTTGTAGAGACGCTGGTCCTTCCTCACACTACTGTATACATAACAGAGTAAAAAACGGGGGGGGGGGGGGGGGGGCACAGTTGATTTGAGGCAATATAAGTTACTTAGAAGGTCTGAGGCAATATATAAAGGTTTCAGAACCGGTATTGAGCGCTGGGCTGTGAGCTGGCAAACTCCATCTGTTTCTTCCTGACAGACTTTACTGTGGGTCTGTCCCCTATATGCCCGGGGTGTCGGTGGGTGTTTGGTACACGTGTGTCGGCAAGTATCAGGCTGAGTGCTTGTTCCACAAACGGCTGTGGGAGTGACCCTGTCGACACTGCCGGCTCTTGATGCTACTTGGTACTTGTGTGTCGACACGGTGGCTGAATGTTTTTCCCAAGAGAAAACGATATTAGGGACACAGACTGGTGTGGGTGGCCATGTAGGCCCCACCATTATCTGACTGGGTAGAAAATTTGCATATCAGAAAGGGCATATATATGTGTATATATATATATATATATATATATAAGTAAGGTTGAATAACTCTGTGTCCCCAGCACAGACGTAGAAATGTCATGTTCATAGCTATATTTTCCTCAGACCCCTCTGGGTCGCAAGAATGTTATTTTGCCCAGTTACTACTCCCTGATATCGACACGGATACTGTTTCCTATGTTGACCATGATGTTTCCTGATTACATCTGCCAAAAAAAAAAATGAACATTCAGTACATGAGTAGTGCACATTAACTGAGGACTCTGGCTGTTCCTGACAGAAGGGTCTATGTGTGGATATGTATATATATATATATATATATATATATATATATAATTGTGTATGTATATATAGTTATAGTTATGATGAAAGCTGAGGTATCGTTCCTCATTCTCATGTGCTGAGAGCTCTGTGTGAGAAAGTCTGGGTCAGCCCTGACAAAATGGTTTCAAATCCTCATGAGGATTCTGATTGTTTATTTCTTTTTCCCCGCCGCGGACAGAATAAAGTGGAAGTCGCCCCCTGTTCTGCACGGGGCCCTGTCACAAATACAGTGGATCGTATGCAGGAAGCTACGTTATATTCTAGTTATGTGTCCGAGACTACGTTAGTTAGTCCTGCCATTACATGCGCATGGGGGAGTAGTAGTATTCAACTATGGTCGGGTACCTTGTCATCCGATGTAGATACCCTGGGGAGAGATGGGATACTCCATTTGTTGGGTCATATCAAGGACACTGCAGCATACTTTTGTGCGCCTGCAAGGGATATAGGACTCTTGGGTGCACGGGCCACTTCCATGGCGGTCTCGGCTAGGAGGGCGTTGTGGATTCACCAATACAATGCTGATGCGGACTCTGAGAAGAAGGGGAGTCTCTTCCCTATGAAGGTGAAGCCTGGATTGGTGAAGGCCTAGTTAATTTCATCTCGACAGCTGCCGCGGGTAAGTCCACCTTCTTGAACTATGTTCCCTCACTATGGATGATTACACATCATTGTCAGATGTAGTCATTTCGGCCCAATAGATACAGATTCCTCTTTCTTTGCAGGCAGAGGAAGGAGAAAAGGGAAGAGGTCCGCAACCTCTTCAATATCACAGGAGAGGAGATCACCCTCTGTTTTTGCCACATCCACCGCATGACGCTGGGACTCTCCTGCGGGAGCCCACACTGGTGGGGCCACGTCTAAAACTCTTCAGTCAGTCCTGGAACGGACCTGGGAGTTTTTACGAATAGTGTCCCAAGGGTACATACTGGAGTTTCCAGATGTTTCCCCTCACCAATTTTTCAAATTACTGATTCTCCTCCGGACGGGGACGTAGTTTGCGACGCAATACAAAGGTTGTATCAGGATCAGATCATTGGCCTGGTTTCCCCTGTCACAACAGGGAGAAGGCTTTTATTCAAGCCTCTTCGTGGTCCCGAAGCCAGATGGCTCGGTCAGACCAATCCTAAATCTGAAATCCATCAATTTCTACTTAATGAAATTCAAATCCAAGATGGAATCTCTCAGGGCAGTGATTTCCAATCTGGAAAAATGAGGGTTTTTTTCAAGGTCTCAGTAGACATAACGGAGGCCTAATTACATTTTTCTCCTCATTAGGCTTACCTGAGGTTTGCAATTGAGGGTTGTCATTACCAATTTCAGAGTGATGGCGGTAATGATGGTTCTCCGTCGCTAGTAAGGAGTCACAATTACACTCTCCCTGACAGTTCTTCAACAACAGGGTTGGCTCCTGAACTTGCCGGAATCACTGTTGGTCCCAACAACGCGGTTGTCGCTTTGGGAATAATACTAGACACAAACAAATTCCGAGACCAGCAAGAGTGTCAATTCATCAATACATTCGGTTGCTGGGAAAGATGGTTGCGGCCTACGAGGCCACTCAGTTTGGCAGGTTCCATGCCAGGGTGTTCCAGTGGGGCCTGTTGGACAAGTGGTCCGGTTCCCACCTACAATACACCGGAGGATAATCCTGTCTTCCAAGACCAGATTCTCACTCCTGTGGTGGCTGCGCAGTCCTCACCTCCTAGAGGGGCACAGGTTCGAGATCCAGGACTGGATCCTAGCGACCACGGATGAAAGCCTCCGAGGCGGGGGGGGGGCAGTCACCCAGGGGGAAAACTTCCAAGGAAGATGGTCAAGTTAGGAAACTTGTCATCACATAAACGGTCTAAAGTTAAGGGCCGTTTACAACGGTTTTCTACAGATGAAAAGCAGAACAGCAATGGCAGAAACCACAAGGATTTTACGCTGGGCGGAAAAACATACAAGCGCTCTGTCGGCGATGTTCGTTCCAAGAGTGGACAACTGAGAAGCAGACTTCCTCAGCAGACATGATCTCCATCCAGGATAGGGGAGACCTCCTCCAAGTAGTCTTCGAAAAGGTGACATGTCGTTGGGATTTCCTCAAGTAGGAATGATGGCATCTCGTCTCAGTAAGAAGCTTCAGAGTTCCAGGTCAAGGGACCCTCAAACAGGAACAGTGAATGCACTGGTGACACCGTGGGTGTTTTCAGTCGGTATATATATATTCCCTACGGGTTCTCTCGTTCCAAAAGTTCTGGGATCATAAAAAGGAAATTCGAGCGAGCCTCATGGTCCCAGACTGGCCAAGAAGATCTTGGTATCCAGATCTCAGGAATTACTCATAGGAGATCCCTGGCTTTTTCCTTTGCGCGAGGACCTGTTGCGGCAGGGGCCGTTCGTGTATTAGGTCTTACCGCGGCTATGACGACATGTCGGTTGACCGCCAAATCCTAGTCCGTAAGGGTATTCCCACTGAATTAGTTCTCCACACTTTTTCAGGCTAGAAAAGGGGTAACGTCTAAGCATTACTACCGTATTTGGAGAAAATAAGTTTCTTGGTGTGAATTCAAGAAGACTCCTAAGGCAGAGTTTTCAGCTAGGACGTTTTCTCCATTTTCTACAAACAGGCGTGGATGCGGGCCTAAACTTGGGCTCAATTAAAATCGGCCTTAGCGGGTTTCTTTTAGAATAAATTGGACTCCCTTCCAGAAGTTCAGACTGTCGTGAAGGGCGTGTTGCACATCCAACCTCCATTGGTGCCCCAGTGGCACCATGGGATCTTAATGAGGTGTTGCGGTTCCTTCAATCACATTGGTTTGAATCTTTAAGTAAGGGGGAGTGAATTTCCTCACTTGGAAAGTGGTCGTCAGATTGGCCTTGACATACGCAAGGCGAGTGTCTGAGTTAGCGGCCTGGTCTCACAAGAGACCTTATTTGATCTTCCGTGAAGTTAAAGCAGAGTTGGAAACTCGTCAACAATTTCTACCAAAGGTGGTTTTCTTCTTTCCACATGTACCAACCTATGGTGGTACCTGTGACTACCGACGCCGTCGCTGAGTTGAAGTCTCTGCATGTGGTCAGAGTTTTGAAAATCTATGTCGCCAAGACGGCTCCGTTTAGGAACACAGGCTCTGTTTGTCCTGTTTGCTTCCAACAAGATTGGGTGTCCTGCTTCCAAGCAGACCGTTGCGCGCTGGATCTGTGGTACGATTCAGCATGCTCCTCTCATGGCAGGATTGCCGTTACCGAAATAGGTGAAGGCCCATTCTACTAGAAAGGTGGGCTCGTCCGGGGCGGTTGACTGGGGAGTCTCGGCATTGCAACTTTGCCGAGCAACCTTTTAGCAAGCAATTTGGCTAAGTAATACAGATTAATACCTTGGCCAAGGTAGACCTCATGTTTGGTCATTCGGTACTGCAGAGTCATCCACACTCTCCCGCCCATTCTAGAGCTTTGGTATAACCCCATGGTTCTTGATGTGACCACAGCATCCTAGAACGTATGAGAAAATAGGATTTTAATACCTACCGGTAAATCCTTTTATCTTAGTCCGTAGAGGATGCTGGGCGCCCGTCCCAGTGCGTACTATATCTGCAGTGATTGTTTGTGGTTACACACATGTTGTGTTACATTTCTTGTCAGCCAGGTGCTGCAATTGTTCATGCCATTGGCTTGTATTCTGTGGAATGCCATGTTCTGCGGCATGCTTGAGGTGTGAGCTGGTAAGATGCTCACCGTGGTTTAAAATAAATCCTTTCCTCGAAATGTCCTTCTCCCTGGGCACAGTTCCTATAACTGGAGTCTGGAGGAGGGGCATAGAGGGAGGAGCCAGTTCTCAACCATTCAAAGTCTTAAAGTGCCCATGTCTCCTGCGGATCCCGTCTATACCCCATGGTTCTTGATGTGACCTCAGCATCCTCTACGGACTAAGAGAAAAGGATTTACCGGTAGATATTAAAATCCTATTTTTACACCTGTTACTCAATCATGCATCCATCCAACCAATTCATTTTAGTGTAAGCGCTGCTAGCGTTTTTCTTTCTCTAGATTCATTGCCTGTCACCCACTGCCTCTCCCCAGCATCACCCACTGCCTCTCTCCAGTGTCACCCACTGCCTGTCACCAACTGCCTCTTCCCAGTGTCACTCATTTCCTCTCTGCAGCGCCGCTCACTGCCTCTCCCCAGTGTTACCCACTGACTCTCCCCAGCGTCACCCACACTCATGAAAGAAAAGGGGCTTAACTAGAGTATTCTTAATGTAGCCTCCAAATATGGGGAAATAGCTGAAAAACACTTATGCCTGATTCTGAGTCACCCACTGCAGCGTGCGCAGCAGTGTCTATTGGCATTTGCCTGTCTGTGAGTTTATACAAAAAGCCTACAAATGCCTTCCCTTGAGCAAATCCATGCAGCTGAATATGTAAGGACAGAGTGCCTGTGCACACTGTAATACCGATTGTAATACCGAATACAGTCCTTGGCACACCACCATCGCTCACACCATCCATACTATAATGCTTCTATAATGGCTTGCCACTCCTCTCTGGTGGTTGTCCACAGCCATTTCTGGAGACTGGTCACACCCCTTAGTGGGCCCCTATGATTTCCATCCCCTAGTGGGCTCTTCATTCGCCAGTCCGACACTGCCTCTGAGTCAGACATCTGAGGGACAACTTTTTTTAAATGTATTTTTCCTCTACCCCTAACCCTCCCTTAATGCCTACCCCTAACCTCCCCTCCCCCGTTGCCTAACTCCATCCTACCCCCACAGCCTAACCCTCCTGGCAGTGCTTTGTGATTGGGATAGTGTACGCACTAGTAACGGGAGGGGGACAGCACAAAGAAAATGATACCGGCATCGGGGCGATCCTATTAGCAGCTAACAGAATACCGCCCACAGTGTGAAAGTGTATATAGAATTATCAAACCATAGACACGTCTGCTACTATTGTGAGAGAATCATCAACTGATTACTTATTAAGGGATATGGTAAAAGTGCACATGTATAATAGAGATGAGCGGGTTCGGTTCCTCGGAATCCGAACCCCCCCGAACTTCAGCCTTTTTACACGGGTCCGAGGCAGACTCGGATCTTCCCGCTTTGCTCGGCTAACCCGAGCGCGCCCGAACGTCATCATCCCGCTGTCGGATTCTCGCGAGGCTCGTATTCTATCGCGAGACTCGGATTCTATATAAGGAGCCGCGCGTCGCCACCATTTTCACACGTGCATTGAGATTGATAGGGAGAGGACGTGGCTGGCGTCCTCTCCGTTTAGATAGAGAGTGAGAAACTTGATTTACTAGTAATTTAATTTTTGTAATTTTGGGGAGCATTAGGAGTACTCAGAGAGTGCAGAGTTTTGCTGATAGTTATACTAGTGACCACCAGTTTTATTTATTATTTAAAATCCGTTCTCTGCCTGAAAAAAAACGATACACAGTCACATACCATATCTGTGCTCAGCCTCAGTGTGCTGCATGATAATATCATCTATGTATAACTGACTGTGCTGAGTGCTCACTGCTCACACAGCTTAATTGTGGGGGAGACTGGGGAGCAGTTATAGCAGGAGTACATAACAGTGCACACTTTTGCTGCCAGTGTGACTGACCAGTGACCTGACCACCAGTATATTGTCTGCCTGAAAAAGTTAAACACTCGTGTGGTGTTTTTTTTTTTTTTATTCTATAAACGCATTCTGCTGACAGACAGTGTCCAGCAGGTCCATCATTCATTATATTATAATATATACCTGCAGTAGTGATATATATATATTTTTTATATCATTATCATCCAGTCTATACTAGCAGACGCAGTACGGTAGTCCACGGCTGTAGCTACCTCTGTGTCGGCAGTGCTCGTCCATAATTGTATACCTACCTGTGGTGGGTTTTTTTTTTCTATCTTCTTCATACTAGTAGTTTAGGAGTCTGCTGCTGACAGTGTCCAGCAGGTCCGTCATTATATAATATATACCTGTCCTGCAGTAGTGATATATATATATTTTTTATATCATTATCATCCAGTCTATACTAGCAGACGCAGTACGGTAGTCCACGGCTGTAGCTACCTCTGTGTCGGCAGTGCTCGTCCATAATTGTATACCTACCTGTGGTGGTTTTTTTTTCTTCTATCTTCTTCATACTAGTAGTTTAGGAGTCTGCTGCTGACAGTGTCCAGTAGGTCCGTCATTATATAATTATATACCTGTCCTGCAGTAGTGATATATATATATTTTTTATATCATTATCATCCAGTCTATACTAGCAGACGCAGTACGGTAGTCCACGGCTGTAGCTACCTCTGTGTCGGCAGTGCTCGTCCATAATTGTATACCTACCTGTGGTGGGTTTTTTTTTTCTATCTTCTTCATACTAGTAGTTTAGGAGTCTGCTGCTGACAGTGTCCAGCAGGTCCGTCATTATATAATATATACCTGTCCTGCAGTAGTGATATATATATATTTTTTATATCATTATCATCCAGTCTATACTAGCAGACGCAGTACGGTAGTCCACGGCTGTAGCTACCTCTGTGTCGGCAGTGCTCGTCCATAATTGTATACCTACCTGTGGTGGGTTTTTTTTTTCTATCTTCTTCATACTAGTAGTTTAGGAGTCTGCTGCTGACAGTGTCCAGCAGGTCCATCATTATATAATATATACCTATCCTGCAGTAGTGATATATATATATTTTTTATATCATTATCATCCAGTCTATACTAGCAGACGCAGTACGGTAGTCCACGGCTGTAGCTACCTCTGTGTCGGCAGTGCTCGTCCATAATTGTATACCTACCTGTGGTGGTTTTTTTTTTCTATCTTCTTCATACTAGTAGTTTAGGAGTCTGCTGCTGACAGTGTCCAGCAGGTCCATCATTATATAATATATACCTGTCCTGCAGTAGTGATATATATATATTTTTTATATCATTATCATCCAGTCTATATTAGCAGACGCAGTACGGTAGTCCACGGCTGTAGCTACCTCTGTGTCGGCAGTGCTCGTCCATAATTGTATACCTACCTGTGGTGGGTTTTTTTTTTCTATCTTCTTCATACTAGTAGTTTAGGAGTCTGCTGCTGACAGTGTCCAGCAGGTCCGTCATTATATAATATATACCTGTCCTGCAGTAGTGATATATATATATTTTTTATATCATTATCATCCAGTCTATACTAGCAGACGCAGTACGGTAGTCCACGGCTGTAGCTACCTCTGTGTCGGCAGTGCTCGTCCATAATTGTATACCTACCTGTGGTGGGTTTTTTTTTTCTATCTTCTTCATACTAGTAGTTTAGGAGTCTGCTGCTGACAGTGTCCAGCAGGTCCGTCATTATATAATATATACCTGTCCTGCAGTAGTGATATATATATATTTTTTATATCATTATCATCCAGTCTATACTAGCAGACGCAGTACGGTAGTCCACGGCTGTAGCTACCTCTGTGTCGGCAGTGCTCGTCCATAATTGTATACCTACCTGTGGTGGGGTTTTTTTTTCTATCTTCTTCATACTAGTAGTTTAGGAGTCTGCTGCTGACAGTGTCCAGCAGGTCCGTCATTATATAATATATACCTGTCCTGCAGTAGTGATATATATATATTTTTTATATCATTATCATCCAGTCTATACTAGCAGACGCAGTACGGTAGTCCACGGCTGTAGCTACCTCTGTGTCGGCAGTGCTCATCCATAATTGTATACCTACCTGTGGTGGTTTTTTTTTTTTCTATCTTCTTCATACTAGTAGTTTAGGAGTCTGCTGCTGACAGTGTCCAGCAGGTCCGTCATTATATAATATATACCTGTCCTGCAGTAGTGATATATATATATTTTTTATATCATTATCATCCAGTCTATACTAGCAGACGCAGTACGGTAGTCCACGGCTGTAGCTACCTCTGTGTCGGCAGTCACTCGTCATCCATAAGTATACTAGTATCCATCCATCTCCATTGTTTACCTGAGGTGCCTTTTAGTTGTGCCTATTAAAATATGGAGAACAAAAATGTTGAGGTTCCAAAAATAGGGAAAGATCAAGATCGACTTCCACCTCGTGCTGAAGCTGCTGCCACTAGTCATGGCCGAGACGATGAAATGCCATCAACGTCGTCTGCCAAGGCCGATGCCCAATGTCATAGTACAGAGCATGTAAAATCCAAAACACCAAATATCAGTAAAAAAAGGACTCAAAAATCTAAAATAAAATCGTCGGAGAAGCGTAAACTTGCCAATATGCCATTTACCACACGGAGTGGCAAGGAACGGCTGAGGCCCTGGCCTATGTTCATGGCTAGTGGTTCAGCTTCACATGAGGATGGAAGCACTCAGCCTCTCGCTAGAAAAATGAAAAGACTTAAGCTGGCAAAAGCACAGCAAAGAACTGTGCGTTCTTCGAAATCACAAATCCACAAGGAGAGTCCAATTGTGTCGGTTGCGATGCCTGACCTTCCCAACACTGGACGTGAAGAGCATGCACCTTCCACCATTTGCACGCCCCCTGCAAGTGCTGGAAGGAGCACCCGCAGTCCAGTTCCTGATAGTCAGATTGAAGATGTCAGTGCTGAAGTACACCAGGATGAGGAGGATATGGGTGTTGCTGGTGCTGGGGAGGAAATTGACAAGGAGGATTCTGATGGTGAGGTGGTTTGTTTAAGTCAGGCACCCGGGGAGACACCTGTTGTCCGTGGGAGGAATATGGCCATTGACATGCCTGGTGAAAATACCAAAAAAATCAGCTCTTCGGTGTGGAAGTATTTCAACAGAAATGCGGACAACATTTGTCAAGCCGTGTGTTGCCTTTGTCAAGCTGTAATAAGTAGGGGTAAGGACGTTAACCACCTCGGAACATCCTCCCTTATACGTCACCTGCAGCGCATTCATCATAAGTCAGTGACAAGTTCAAAAACTTTGGGCGACAGCGGAAGCAGTCCACTGACCAGTAAATCCCTTCCTCTTGTAACCAAGCTCACGCAAACCACCCCACCAACTCCCTCAGTGTCAATTTCCTCCTTCCCCAGGAATGCCAATAGTCCTGCAGGCCATGTCACTGGCAATTCTGATGAGTCCTCTCCTGCCTGGGATTCCTCCGATACATCCTTGCGTGTAACGCCTACTGCTGCTGGCGCTGCTGTTGTTGCTGCTGGGAGTCGATGGTCATCCCAGAGGGGAAGTCGTAAGACCACTTTTACTACTTCCACCAAGCAATTGACTGTCCAACAGTCCTTTGCGAGGAAGATGAAATATCACAGCAGTCATCCTGCTGCAAAGCGGATAACTGAGGCCTTGGCATCCTGGGCGGTGAGAACCGTGGTTCCGGTATCCATCATTACTGCAGAGCCAACTATAGACTTGTTTGAGGTACTGTGTCCCCGGTACCAAATACCATCTAGGTTCCATTTCTCTAGGCAGGCGATACCGAAAATGTACACAGACCTCAGAAAAAGACTCACCAGTGTCCGAAAAAATGCAGTTGTACCCAATGTCCACTTAACCACGGACATGTGGACAAGTGGAGCAGGGCAGACTGAGGACTATATGACTGTGACAGCCCACTGGGTAGATGTATGGACTCCCGCCGCAAGAACAGCAGCGGTGGCACCAGTAGCAGCATCTCGCAAACGCCAACTCTTTCCTAGGCAGGCTACGCTTTATATCACCGCTTTCCAGAATACGCACACAGCTAAAAACCTCTTACGGCAACTGAGGAAGATCATCGCAGAATGGCTTACCCCAATTGGACTCTCCTGTGGATTTGTGGCATCGGACAACGCCAGCAATATTGTGTGTGCATTAAATATTGGCAAATTCCAGCACGTCCCATGTTTTGCACATACCTTGAATTTGGTGGTGCAGAATTATTTAAAAACGAGAGGGGCGTGCAAGAGATGCTGTCGGTGGCCAGAAGAATTGCGGGACACTTTCGGCGTACAGGCACCACGTACAGAAGACTGGAGCAACACCAAAAACGCCTGAACCTGCCCTGCCATCATCTGAAGCAAGAAGTGGTAACGAGGTGGAATTCAACCCTCTATATGCTTCAGAGGTTGGAGGAGCAGCAAAAGGCCATTCAAGCCTATACAACTGAGCACGATATAGGAGGTGGAATGCACCTGTCTCAAGCGCAGTGGAGAATGATTTCAACGTTGTGCATGGTTCTGCAACCGTTTGAACTTGCCACACGTGAAGTCAGTTCAGACACTGCCAGCCTGAGTCAGGTCATTCCCCTCATCAGGCTTTTGCAGAAGAAGCTGGATACATTGAAGGAGGAGCTAACACAGAGCGATTCCGCTAGGCATGTGGGACTTGTGGATGGAGCCCTTAATTCGCTTAACAAGGATTCACGGGTGGTCAATCTGTTGAAATCAGAGCACTACATTTTGGCCACCGTGCTCGATCCTAGATTTAAAACCTACGTTGGATCTCTCTTTTCGGCAGACACAAGTCTGCAGGGGTTCAAAGAACTGCTGGTGAGAAAATTGTCAAGTCAAGTGGAACGCGACCTGTCAACATCTCCTCCTTCACATTCTCCCGCAACTGGGGGTGCGAGGAAAAGGCTCAGAATTCCGAGCCCACCCGCTGGCGGTGATGCAGGGCAGTCTGGAGCGACTGCTGATGCTGACATCTGGTCCGGACTGAAGGACCTGCCAACGATTACGGACATGTCGTCTACTGTCACTGCATATGATTCTCTCCCCATTGAAAGAATGGTGGAGGATTATATGAGTGACCGCATCCAAGTAGGCACGTCAGACAGTCCGTACGTATACTGGCAGGAAAAAGAGGCAATTTGGAGGCCCTTGCACAAACTGGCTTTATTCTACCTAAGTTGCCCTCCCACAAGTGTGTACTCCGAAAGAGTGTTTAGTGCCGCCGCTCACCTTGTCAGCAATCGGCGTACGAGGTTACTTCCAGAAAATGTGGAGAAGATGATGTTCATTAAAATGAATTATAATCAATTCCTCCATGGAGACATTGACCAGCAGCAATTGCCTCCACAAAGTACACAGGGAGCTGTGATGGTGGATTCCAGTGGGGACGAATTGATAATCTGTGAGGAGGGGGATGTACACGGTGATGAATCGGAGGATGATGATGAGGTGGACATCTTGCCTCTGTAGAGCCAGTTTGTGCAAGGAGAGATTAATTGCTTCTTTTTTGGTGGGGGTCCAAACCAACCCGTCATTTCAGTCACAGTCGTGTGGCAGACCCTGTCACTGAAATGATGGGTTGGTTAAAGTGTGCATGTCCTGTTTATACAACATAAGGGTGGGTGGGAGGGCCCAAGGACAATTCCATCTTGCACCTCTTTTTTCTTTCATTTTTCTTTGCGTCATGTGCTGTTTGGGGAGTGTTTTTTGGAAGGGCCAGCCTGCGTGACACTGCAGTGCCACTCCTAGATGGGCCAGGTGTTTGTGTCGGCCACTAGGGTCGCTGAGCTTACTCACACAGCTACCTCATTGCGCCTCTTTTTTTCTTTGCGTCATGTGCTGTTTGGGGAGTGTTTTTTGGAAGGGCCATCCTGCCTGACACTGCAGTGCCACTCCTAGATGGGCCAGGTGTTTGTGTCGGCCACTAGGGTCGCTGAGCTTAGTCACACAGCTACCTCATTGCGCCTCTTTTTTTTCTTCTTTGCGTCATGTGCTGTTTGGGGAGTATTTTTTGGAAGGGCCATCCTGCCTGACACTGCAGTGCCACTCCTAGATGGGCCAGGTGTTTGTGTCGGCCACTTGGGTCGCTGAGCTTAGTCACACAGCTACCTCATTGCGCCTCTTTTTTTCTTTGCGTCATGTGCTGTTTGGGGAGTGTTTTTTGGAAGGGCCATCCTGCGTGACACTGCAGTGCCACTCCTAGATGGGCCAGGTGTTTGTGTCGGCCACTTGGGTCGCTGAGCTTAGTCATCCAGCGACCTCGGTGCAAATTTTAGGACTAAAAATAATATTGTGAGGTGTGAGGTGTTCAGAATAGACTGAAAATGAGTGGAAATTATGGTTATTGAGGTTAATAATACTTTGGGATCAAAATGACCCCCAAATTCTATGATTTAAGCTGTTTTTTAGGGTTTTTTGAAAAAAACACCAGAATCCAAAACACACCCGAATCCGACAAAAAAAATTCGGTGAAGTTTTGCCAAAACGCGTTCGAGCCCAAAACACGGCCGCGGAACCGAACCCAAAACCAGAACACAAAACCCGAAAAATTTCCGGTGCACATCTCTAATGTATAATACTGTATACAGGTTGAGTATCCCATATCCAAATATTCCGAAATACGGAATATTCCGAAATACGGACTTTTTTGAGTGAGAGTGAAATAGTGAAACCTTTGTTTTTTGATGGCTCAATGTACACAAACTTTGTTTAATACACAAAGTTATTAAAAATATTGTATTAAATGACCTTCAGGCTGTGTGTATAAGGTGTATATGAAACATAAATGAATTGTGTTAATGTACACACACTTTGTTTAATGCACAAAGTTATAAAAAATATTGGCTAAAATGACCTTCAGGCTGTGTGTATAAGGTGTATATGTAACATAAATGCATTCTGTGCTTAGATTTAGGTCCCATCACAATGATATCTCATTATGGTATGCAATTATTCCAAAACACGGAAAAATCCGATATCCAAAATACCTCTGGTCCCAAGCATTTTGGATAAGGGATACTCAACCTGTATTAGTATTGTTCATTTGGGGGGATAGTGTCCAACTGTCCCCCTAAATGGAGCGAGATTATCTTTCCAACTAACAGGTTAAATGACATATTTAGCAATGACTTTAACAGATTGTTTTTGGCCATATTTTAGCATGTGGGAGCAAACTGAAGATTATCGTTTGGTCCCACACTACCTGAATAGCCACATACAGACCAACATCCAGGACTTCTAGATAACAGAATAGTAAGATAAGAAGTGGGGAGCAAACAATCATATACAGGAATGGTCAAACGCAGAGGTAGGAACAGACAAGAATAACCAGTAACACAGCAGAAATCCATGTGGATGGCAGACAGAATGGTCAAAACAAGCAGGGTCACTAAAAGCAGGATAACAGAAAAAGCCAGAACAAGCTAGACAGGTAAATGCTATAACAGGTAATAAGTGAGAGCTATTGACAAGTTCAACCTTAAAAACCCAACTGAGACCCACTCCAATGAGTCAATATTCCAAGCTGCTCTGCACTGATGTATGATTGCTGGAACCTGTACACTTCCCCGATGTCAGGGCAACCGGTAAATAATCCAACTGACCTGAGATGCAGTGGTCTGAGGCTGTCATTGTTTCTCTCCCGAAGTATGCCCCTACTCCTGACAAAAGCTTTGCTGAACAATTCAACAATGTGAACAATAATAAATTGGCAAATAATGCAAGTGATTAACAATCATATTGTAGAAATAGTTCTGCAGAGGAGATAAGCCACATCTAGAAATGCCAGCAACTATCCATCTCTTTAGAATGGACACGTTGAAGTCAGTTTTAATGTGCTGCTCTGAAGAAAGTAACAAACTGTACGTGCTAGTGCTGCTAAACACAATCATCTGAGAACTAAAACACAGCTTGATCTTTTCACAGTCTACCTAATTTATGGGGAAGTAGATTCACTATAAATACATTCCAACTGTTATTGGCAACTACTGACTCATAAAACTAGATGAACCCTCAGATAATCATGGAAAATAGTTTGAAGTACATAAAAGATGGAAGCGATTAAACAAATAAACAATTTTTTGCGTGCAATTATTTGGCTGCTGTCATAGAGCAGACAAAGGCGCTGGAATCCTAACTGTATTTCTAATTTCACACTGAGCCCTTGTTCCGGGATATTGCTGGGGGGAACCCGGGTCCTGGCTTGGTGTGAAAGGGTCAACCCGGGTTGTGTGTCCCACTAATTCAACCCTGGTCACACCCAGGAGTAAAGACTGACCCGGATAAGCTGCAGTGTGAAAAGCCCGGGTTGTGTTTAAAAGCTGCTGGTTGGCTATCAGTGGCTGAAGCAGGCGGCCGAAGGATGCAGCAGCACAGAAGGCAGCAGACATGGGTTCAGTGTGAAAGAGATGATCCCGTATCCAAGCGGGATCAGTACTAAATCCCGCGGGACGGGATCCCGGCGGTCGAAATACCGACGCTGGAATCCCGACCACACAATCCCGACAGGGGTGGCGAGCGGAACGCAGCCCCTTGCGGGCTCGCTTCGCTCGGCACACTATTATATTCTCCCTCTATGGGTGTCGTGGACACCCATGGAGGGAGAATATGTCGGAACTGTGGTGGTCGGGATTCCGGCGTCGGTATCCCGTCCAAGCTGCTGTATGACAGGCATATAATGCTGCTGGAAACCATGCTGAAAAACCTGGATCAGACCTGGGATGTCATTGTGAAAGGGGTATTAGTGAATTAGAAATCAATTCAGAATATACTGTACGTAGATGGAGAAACTACAGTATGTGCCAAACTACAGTAGGTGACCTACTAGATCACTGCAATGTTTTAGTAACCAATGAAGTGTAAACTGCACCAGGTATTCTGTCAATGCATAAAACTAGCTCCTTTTTTTAAACAAAGAATCTGTACTTCACAAGTATTTAGGGGTATATTTACTTAAGTGCGGGTTTACAAAAGTGGAGCTGTTGTCCATAGCAACCAATCAGATTGTGGCTATTATCTTCTAGAAGGTGCTAGATAAAAGGTAAGCAGAATCTGATTGGTTGCTATGGGCAACATCTCCACATTTGAAAACCCGCACTTTAGTAAATATACCCCTTGGTGTCTGAGATGTTCCTACTAGTTTACTGCATTCTTGCTAGAGGATGAACCTGCCTTGATTACAGTATAGTGATTTACTCCACACCCCTTACCTATTACCATCATACCGGTACTACTGGGTTAAGCATTAAATGTTCATAACTTTCATTGTAGCTCAAAAAAGTGACAACATTTATTTGCTGCCTGATCTAACTATTAGAACTAATGTTTCTCTAGGTCTGGCGATCCACTAGCTTAACAAAGTGGCTCATTTTTTTTTCAATTCCCGATGTTCTTGGGTAATGGAGCAGGCAAAATTATGTTCGCGAGCATTTTCCCCCATAAAACTGAGGATGTTCAGAAATTAAGAAGATCCCATAGTGTGTTAAAGTGACAACAGATTCTAATTAGAGATGTGCAGGTTCAGATGTACTTGGATCTTAATGCTAATTTAGCAAAAGTTCAGCAGTATCTGGATTTTTCTTATTGGCTATCCAAAACACGTGACAGCCGGACAGCCAATAAGATGGCGTTTTGAGATCTGGGTAAATCTGTGTAAATCCGAAACCGCACATCTCTAATTCTAATATGTTGTATACTCGCGGAGACATCAACTTTACTTAATTATATGTGTCTATAGGGTGTACTGCTTTTAAATGGTAGTCACATTGTGTGGTAAAAAGGATGGGAAATCCAACTCTAGCTGGAAGGGAATAATCAAGATTATGAGGCATATTTATTAAGCCTGGTGAAGTGATTAAGTGGAAGGTGATAATGCACTGTCATTTTTCAAACCCAGCCTGTAACATGGCTTAATAAATCTGCCCCTCTCTCCTAGACTGGGAGTAATGAATTTTCCAATTAGGAATGTTGGGAGGTTTGTTGAAGTACTCTATGAAGAACATATTGCCACACTTACATTAACTGTTAGTTAATAGGTTTTGTGCATTCTCATAAACATCTGTCTCACAGTGCTTAAGCTAGTTATCTAACAATTATTATACTGAGTGACAACCAAAGTTGGAGCCCTCTAATACCCCATTTAGATTGCCATTGCCGGATCGCACCTGGGAATTGGACACGGGTCCTTCCCAGGTGTGACCCGGCATTATCCCTGTGCAGTGTGAATTGGGTGGCTTCCTAACCCGGCAATATGCGGATCGGGTTACCATCCAGGTGCGGGGAGAGAGGTGGCATCAGGAGCGGATGCGGAGGTGGCGCTGGAGAACGGGAACTGTGCTGCAAAAGAGTACCGGTTTCGCATCGACCTGGGTATACCATTCACACTGCTCCTGTCCCGGTCATAATTCTTTATTCCCGGGTTGAATTACTGGGTCAGGCAACCCGGGAATTCGGCAGTGACCCGTTCACACTGCATAGTGACCCGTGTCGACCCGGCAAAATACTGGGTCAATACCGGGTTATTTGTGCAGTGTCAACGGGGTGTTAAAGAAAGGATGCCATACTATACAATATCATAGCTTTATATATTTATCGAAAAACAAACTTTTACCAACTATAATATTCTTCACAAATGAATATTTGAAGCTATTATACCATATGATAACATTTGTATTCTATATGGCGGTATCACAATAGCAAGCAGTTTGTTTCTACATTTTACCTTTATTGTGTAGAATATTTGTGCCCTCATGTATGTCACAAATGGTTTGCTGCGAATAAGGAAGGACAGACTATTATGAATGGTAAACGGCCAAGGTCCAATGACCCAAATAATAGGTTGTAAAGATGACATCTCCTTTGATTTTATCTGTACCACCGTGAGAATGAAACTGTGTCATATCTCCCAAATAGCACATGCATGACTAAATGCCCTCAGGGAACCTGGCACCATAGTAGAAGGTTAAGTGTTACTAATATTAATTTACTCCACAAACAAAGTAATATCATTGTACTTCTGGTATATAATATATGTGATATTCAGAACATATGAATAGGAAGAGCCAAAGTTGACAGTTTTTCCATACTGTTCTTCTCCCTGCAATGTATACATACTGTAGCACATTAATATCCAAACCAACTGAAGAATATAGAGGCTTGTATTCTTGGAACACTGGGCGGACTTCTCAGTCAGGCGCCATCTTTTTTCTCGTGACGGATTGCACCTGAATGATGAAGGAGCTGCGGTGCTGGGGGGTAGGATGGTTAGTAGGTTGGAGGAGCTTTTAAACTAGGAGCATGGGGGAGGGTTTAGCTAGAAACTATGGGTCATGCAGCGAGTATAGTAGGGATGGTGGTAGTGAGATAAAAGGGGGTGGAGAAGGGGTAAGGGAAAGTGCAGCCGGTAAGGGTATTTACATGGGTTCTAATAAGGGTGTTAAGAAAGGTATTGCTAAAGCATTAAATAATAACAATTATGTGTCATCATTACAGACTATAGAAAATGTGGTACGGGACTTAAGGGAAAATACTTATGTCAGGTCGGTGAATTTAGACGGGAAAATTGGGTTGACCAAAGAGAAAAGTATGGTGGGCACTACTAAGTACGGTGGGGTTGGAGAGGGAGCGAGAAGGACAGTCTGTATCAGTAACTCTACGGATACACTAGTTAACCAGAATGGGAAATCTTTAGGAAAACAAGCAAATAAAGAAACCAATAAACTAAAATATATGCTTGCAAACGCAAGACGTCTAGCAGGTAAAATGGGGGAATTGGAATTGTTAGCATCAAAGGCTGAGTATGACATTATAGGTATTACGAAAACATGGTGGGACGACTCTCACAACTGGGTTGCTAACTTGGAGGGGTATTCTCTTTTCAGGAGGGACAGGGCTAACAAAAGAGGAGGAGGTGTATGTCTTTATGTTAAACCATCACTTAAACCATACCTAAAGGAGGTTATCTATGAGGAGACTGGCGATAATGTGGAGTCACTATGGGTTGAAATCTCAAATGGGGGAATTGATGCAAAAAAACTAGTCATAGGCACGGGCTACAAACACCCGGATATTAGCATACATGAGGAAGAACAACTATTGCAGCAAATCAAAACGGCTGCGGGATTGGGGGACATCCTTGTGATTGGGGATTTTAATTACCCGGATATAAACTGGAGTAACGATTCATGTGCTAAAGAGAGGGGCAGCAGGTTCTTAAATATGTTTAGGGATCACTACTTGTCTCAATTAGTCGAGGACCCAACTAGGGGTAAAACTACCCTGGATCTACTAATTACTAATAATGTGGACATTATATCAAACACTAAAATTGGGGAGACTTTGGGTAACCGTGATCTTTATATGATCACATTCGACATCAGTTTCAGGAAACATAGCTACAGGGGTTCCACCAAAACTTTTAACTTTAGGAAGGCTAATTTCAGTATGCTTAGATGTGCACTTAACGACATAGAGTGGGAGGTTCTGTTTAATAACAAGAACACTTCGGAAATGTGGGATGTTTTAAAAGGGTTGCTGGATAGCAATATTCATAACTTTATTCCCATGGGCAGTAAACGCAGGAGTATTAAACTCAAACTGATGTGGCTTAACAAGAAGGTTAAGGCAGAAATGGATAAAAAAAAGCGGGCTTTCAAAGCATTTAAATCTAATGGAAAGGAGGAGTCTTTCAAGTATTACAAGGAGTGTAATAAGAAATGCAAAAGAGCAGCTAAAATGGAAAATGAAAAGCAAATCGCTATACAGTAGAGAGTAAAAACCAATCCAAAAAGGTTTTTTAAATACATAAACAGTAAAAGGTAAAAAAAGGAGAATATAGGTCCATTAAAAGATGAATTAGGAGAATTGATAAATGATGACGAAATAAAAGCGGAAATACTGAACAAATTCTTTTCATCAGTATTCACCAGTGAAGAACTGATGGTGGGAGTAGAGCATAACAATTGTGACAGTAATGATTCATGGTTAGATACTTGTTTAAGCGAAGATGTAGTCGGTAGAGATTAAGCAAAATTAAGATTAATAAATCACCTGGTCCTGATGGACTTCACCCGAGGGTTCTTATGGAGCTTAGTTCACAACTAGCACGACCCCTATACTTGATTTTCAATAGTTCAATTAGATCAGGCATGGTACCGAAGGATTGGCGTACAGCTGAGGTAGTGCCATTATTTAAAAAGGGATCCAAAAATCTTCTGGGAAACTACAGACCAGTTAGTTTAACATCTATAGTGGGAAAAATATTGGAAGGAATTCTAAGGGACCGCATACAGGAGTATCTACAGTCCGCTAGGATTATTAGCAAGAACCAGCATGGGTTTGTGAGGGACAGGTCATGTCAGACTAACTTAATTAGCTTCTACGAGGAAGTGAACAATAATCTTGATCAAGGAAAAGCAGTGGATGTGGTCTTCCTAGATTTTGCAAAAGCCATCGATACAGTTCCTCACAGGAGACTGATGATCAAATTAAAGGAGCTTGGCCTAGGAAAAACTATTTGCACATGGATAAGCAGCTGGTTGGACAACAGGGTACAGCGAGTAGTGGTCAACAGGAAGTCCTCAACCTGGTCCCCAGTAGTCAGCGGAATACCACAAGGGTCCGTACTCGGACCACTGCTGTTCAACATATTTAGCAATGACCTAGAAATAGGCCTGGAAAGCACAGTGTCAAACTTTGCAGATGATACTAAACTGTGTAAGGTAATTAATTCAGAATTGGATGTGGAGTCCTTGCAGAATGATCTATCTAAACTTGAACTCTGGGCGTCTAAATGGAAAATGAGGTTCAATACAGACAAATGCAAGGTTATGCATTTTGGGACTAAAAACAAACTTGCATCCTACATATTAAATGGAGAACACCTAGGGGAAACAGAGTTGGAAAAATATTTGGGGGTATTTATTGATAAATAGGCTTAATAACCATACACAATGTGAAAACGCAGTAAAGAAGGCAAGTAAGGTGCTAGCGTGCATAAAAAGGGGAATTGAGACAAGGGACTCGGATGTAATCATGCCGCTGTATAAGGCATTGGTACGTCCGCACCTGGAATATTGTGTTCAGTTTTGGGCACCATTGTATAAAAAAGACATCAGTGAGCTCGAAAGTGTTCAAAGGCGAGCTACTAAATTGATTAAAGGCCTAGAAGGACTGGACTATAAGGAAAGACTTACTAGGCTGAATATGTATACACTAGAAAAGAGGCGCCTAAGAGGAGATATTATTAATATCTTCAAATATGTAAAGGGACATCACAAAGAGTTATCAGAGGAATTATTTATTAAAAGAACACAGTTTAGGACACGTGGGCACTCGCTGCGACTGGAGCAGAGAAAGTTCTGAAAGCAACGGAGGAAAGGGTTCTTCACTGTTAGGGCAATCAGGATGTGGAATTCCCTGCCAGGGAAGGTGGTAATGGCGGACTCTATAATTGGATTTAAAAAGGAATGGATACATTTCTGAATGAAAAAGCTATCCAAGGTTAAAATACTTAAAATATCAACGTGGTTAATCCGGGGGTAACATGAGTTATAGTAGCTAACTAGTCAAAAAACATTATTCAGCAAGTATGTAGAATCATCACAACTTAAAACAGGTTGAACATGATGGGCAATTTGCCTCTATTCAACCTCAAATACTATGTTACTATGTATGTATTCAATATGGACTACAGCACATTTGTGCTATTGAAACATTAAAATAATAGGATTCTAATTACCTACCGGTAAATCCTTTTCTCGTAGTCTGTAGAGGATACTGGGGTCCACATTAGTACCATGGGGTACAGACAGGTCTACTAGGAGCCTTGGGCACTTCAAGAAATCAATAGTGAACACTGGCTCCTCCCTCTATGCCCCTCCTACCAGACTCTAGAAACTGTGCCCGAGGAGATGGACATATCCTGAGGAAGGATGTAACAGAACAGTGGTGAGATTCGAACCAGCACACACACAAACAAGCGGAAAGCCATGCTAACCCAACTTGAACAGGAACAGCAACAGCTGAACCAACAACATTACTTAACTAAGTAACAGTGCAGGAAACACGAAGCACTGGGCAGGCGCCCAGTATCCTCTACGGACTACGAGAAAAGGATTTACCGGTAGGTAATTAAAATCCTATTTTCTCTTACGTCCTAGAGGATACTGGGGTCCACATTAGTACCATGGGGATGTACCAAAGCTGCCAAACCGGGTGGAAGGGCGTTGAGGTTCCTGTAGAACTGATTGACCAAACTGAAGGTACTCAGAGGCCAAAGTATAGAACTTGCAGAACTTAGCAAATATGTTCGAACGTGATCAAGTAGCAGCTCGGCAGAGCTGAAAAGCCAAGACACCCCGGGCAGCCACCCAGGAAGAACCCACCAATCTAGATGAGTGGGCCTGTACTTTAGGAACCAGCAAACCTGCCATAGAATAAGCCTGCTGGATAGTACACCTGATCCAGCGAGCAGCGAGCAATAGACTGCTTGGAAGTAGAGATGAGCGGGTTCGGATTTACTCGGTTCTTAACGCCAGAATTATCGCAAACTGTGTATCAGTCTTCCACATAAGAAACTTTACGTCAACCTCCTGTAAAGGCTCAAACCACTCCGATCGGAGAAACCGCAACACCACGTTGAGATCCCAAGGTGCCGTGGAAGGCGCAAAGGGCGGATGGATGTGCAGAACCCGCTTCAAGAACGTCTAAACCTCAGGCAGGGAAGCCAATTGTTTCTGGAAGAAAATGGATAAGGCTGAAATCTGGACCTTCAAGGAGCCCAAACGTAGGCCCACATCCACACCTGAGTGTAGAAAAAGGAGAAAACGTCCTATCTGAAAATTATACTGCAGGAAATTTAATGTTTTCACACCACAAGCCATATTTTTTCCCAAATACGGTGGTAATGTTTAGACATTACCCCTTTCCTGGCTTGGATCAGGGTTGGAATAACCTTGTCTGGAATTTCCGGGCTAAAATTTGACGCTCAACTTCCATGCCGTCAAATGTAGCCGTGTTAAGACTTGATAGACGAATGGCCCCTGTTGTAGAAGATCCTCTTGAAGAGGTAGAGGCCACGGGTCCTCTAGGAGCATCTCCAGTAGATCCGCGTACCAGGCCCTTCTTGGCCAATCCGAAGCAATGAGAATTGCTTGAACATTTTCCCTTTTTTATTCTTTTGAGAATTCTTGGGATCAGTGGAAGAGGTGGAAAAACGTAAACCATCTGGTAGACCCATGGAGTCACCAGAGCATCCACCGCCACTGCTTGCGGGTCCCTCGACCTGGAACAATACTGCTTTAGCTTCTTGTTGAGACGAGAGGGCATCATGTCTATTTGTGGCATTCCCCTCTTCCCCATGTGTTAAGGACTCAAACACCTGCGGGTGAAGGCCCACACTCTCCTGGATGGAGGTCACGTCTGCTGAGGAAGTCTGCTTTCCAGTTGTTTACGCCCGGAATGAAGAATGCAGACGACGCCACAGCGTGTCTTTCTGCCCAGAGGAGAAACCTTGTTCCATTTCTGCTCTGCTCTTCGTTCCACCTTGTGGGTTTATGTATGTTACTGCCGTCACGTTGTCCGACTGATCTGGATGGCACGATCTTGAAGAAGATGAGATGCCTGTAGCAGGGCATTGTATATGGCTCTGAGGTACAGAATATTGATTGGAAGAATGGTTTTCTGACTTGACCAGTTTCCCTGGAACTGTTCCCTTTGGGTGACTGCCCCCAACCTCTGAGGCTTGCGTCTGTGGTTAGCAGAACCCAATTGAGAATCCTGAACCTCCAGCCTTTGGTCAGGTGAGTCATCTGAAGCCACCACAGAAGGGAGATCCTGGCTTTTGGCGACAGACGTACCCTCAAGTGCATGTGAAGATGCAATCCGGACCACATGTCCAACAGATCCAGCTGGAAGGGCCTTGCTTGAAACCTTCTGTACTGTAGTGCCTTGTAAGAGGCTACCATCTTTCCTAGGAGGCGAATGCAAAGATGCACCGATAACCAGGTCGGTTTTATAACGTCCCGCACCAATGACTGGATTACCAGTGCCTTTTCCATTGGACGGAACACCTTCTGTGTTTCCATATCCAGTACAATTCCCAAGAACGGAAGCCTCCATGTCAGTTCCAGGTGAAATTTTTACAGGTTCAGAATCCACCCATGAGCCTGGAGTAATCGAGTTGACAGGACAATGTTGTGCAACAGCTTCTCCCTGGATGGTGCCTTGACCAACAGATCGTCCAGGTACGGTACTATGTACACTTCTTGCATGCAGAGGCGAAACATCACCTCTGCCATTACCTTGGTAAACACCCTCGGTGCTGTGGAGAGGTCCCATGGTAGGGCCTGGAACTGGAAGTGACAGTCCTATAATGTAAATCTTAGATAAGCCTGATGAGGCAGCCAAATCGGAACGTGAAGGTACGCATCCTTGATGTCCGGAGACACCAGGAATTCCCCTTCCTCCAGACCTGAGATCACTGCTCTCAGAGACTCCATCTTAATTTTGAACACCCGTAAGTACGGGTTCAGTGACTTGAGTACTACAAACAGGTTGGAATAAAACCCTTTGTTTTGTAGGTGAAGTGGAACTGGAACAATGACCTGAGTCAGTACCAGTTTTTGAATTGCTGCCTGTAAAGTCAAACTTGCTTCTGGAGAAGCTGGATAGCTGGATTTGAGGAATCAGGGAGGTGGGAGTTCCTGAAACTCCAGTCTGTATCCCTGTGCGATAAGATCTTTGACCCGGGGATCCCGGCATGATGTTGCCCATATGTGACTGAAATAACATAACCAGGGTCCCACCTGCCTGTCTTCCAGGCAGAGCAGTCCACCGTCACGCTGAAGGCTTAGAGGAAGCAGACCCTGAGGCCTGTTCCTGAGAACCTGCAGCTGCTGGTTTTCTGGGTTTACTTCTATTGCCTTCGAAGGCTGTAGAAGAACTCTTGGATTTGCCTTTAAAGTTTGCCGTCCGAAAGTTGAAGCAGAGTAGGTTTACCTAGCTGGGGTTGCTGCGGAAGGAAAGTATGTAGACTTACCCGCCGTAGCCTTGGATATCCACGTATCCAGTTCACCTCCAAAGAGGGCTTTACCTGGGAAAGGTAGGCATACCATGCCTTTCCTGGAATCTGCATCCGCAGTCCACTGGCGTAGCTACAAGCCCCTGCTTGCTGACACTGCCATAGCAGTGGTGCGTGCATTGAGTAAACCAATTTCCTGTATGGCCTTCAGCATAAGGCTAGCTGAATCCTGTATATGCTGTAGGAGTAAAATTGTCTCCCCCCTGATAAGGAATCCAACCTGTGGGATGCCTACCTGGGAAAAGTAGGCATTCCACGCCTTTCCTGTAATCTGCATCCGCAGTACACTAGCGTAGCCACAAGCATCGGCATGCTGAGATTGCCATAGCAGTGGTGCGTGCATTGAGTAAACCAATTTCCTGTATGGCCTTCAGCATATGGCTAGCTGAATCCTGTATATGCTGTAGGAGTAAAGTTGTCTCCCCCCTGATAAGGAATCCAACCCGTCAATTAGATTACCTGACCATTTTGCAATGGCCCGAGAGATTCATGCACAAACTATAGTAGGTCTCTGTCCACCCTCCCCCACCCCCACAGCCGTGTACGGGGATTTGAGAGAAGTCTCAATCTTGTGGACAGCTGAGTTCTTTGAGGGGGCTGTGCCTGGGACAGGTAAAATAATTTTACGTGACAATCTAGACACAGATGCGTCTACGATTGGTGGGTTTCCTAATTTCTTCCTATCCTGAGGGAAAGGGAGGAAATGAGCAACCTCTTTATGGATCTGAAAATATTTTCACTGGATTTACCCAAGTAATTTCAAACAGAGAATTACTCTTTTGATGCAGGAAATGTAGCTGAGGAATTCTTCTTTTCATTAAACAAGATCCCTCCTTTTCTACTGTCACCTAATAGGAATCTGCAATACATCTCTATAGCTTCTATCAGAGATTGCACCCCCTCAGCCAGAGCTGCATTGCCAGTGTACACGTTTGGGGACCAATGGTAAGGGTTTTTAGGTGCTGGTTTGGGAGCTGAATCTCTATTCATCAGGTCCTCCGCATACTTAAATATTGCGTCTCATTACGGGATAATTTATTTTCAATATTAGTAATCATCCCCCTTTTTGGAATCCAACCATGCATGGTCGGACCCGCAATCTGAGAATGTGTACTGAGAACAGTGTAATATGATCCCCCAGGGGAATAGTAACAACCTGCTATGCAGGAACACCTCCTTAGACATTGTAATAGAATACAGGTTACACACAAATAACCCACAGATCCCTCCAGGGAGACACAGAGTTATGAGGAAGCCAGCCAAACAGTGCACCTTTAGCCTTAATAATGACAGCTGGGTGCAGACTAAGTACCCCTAATAGGGCATTTATACTCATAATACTGTTCCCCATCTTATGTGGGGGAGCTGCACTTCCCTGCCAGTGTTTTCAGCAGGGGGAAAATGGCGCTGGTGAGCTGCAGGATCCTCTCATGGTGAAGCCACGCCCCCTTAATGGCTTTTTTATACTGGCCCGAGGTAATTTATGTGAATAACAGCGGGTTAAAACCCTTGTTATGTCTATAGCCAGTGTGGGTAACAGCAGCGGGACACCCTATATGAAATGTCTTCCTGAGCCCCCTGGAGCGCAGTCTGCACTCAGAGCTGCTCTCCTACCATTGTGCCGCCATTCCCGCCGGCGACCCGCTAACCAGGACGCCAGCACTGTACTCACCACTCTTCTGTCTTCTGGCTCTGTTAAGGGGTGGCGGCGTGCTGTAGGAGGGTACGCTGTGGCGTGGTGTAGCTTGAGAATGTCTCCCTCAGGAGCTCAGTGTCCTGTCAGCAGAGAAACGGGACCATTAACTTTTAAAAAGTTGGGCCGTTCTCCCCCCTAAGTCCCATGGAGCAGTCAGGCTGCTGCCAAAACAGTCCTGACTGAAAATAACAAACATTTAAAATAAAAGTTGAAAACTCTTCAGGAGCTCTCCAAAGCATGACCGGCTCCTCCGGGAACATTTTCTAAACTGAGTCTGGTAGGAGGAGCATAGAGGGAGGAGCCAGTGTACACTATTGATTCCTTAAAGTGCCCAAGGCTCCTAGTGGACCCATCTGTACCCCATGCTACTAATGTGGACCTCAGTAGCCTCTAGGACGTAAGAGAATTTTTTTTTTATTTTTTTTTTAACATGAACACCGCTCAACAAAAACGGAAAAAAATTGTATAGGCAAGGATATTTGAATGAATTTAGGGTAATTTGAGGGTGCTGATTCCAAATATGCCTTTGGTTTTCCCAGATTGGCTCTATTTTTTGAGATACTGTATTGCATATACCCTGAAATTGCATTTTTCCCATAAGCGCTTTAGACCTGCTTGTCTTAGTAATTGTGGTTTGATCTTCATTGTGTACTTACTGCATCTGATACTTTTAGTTACTTGTTTCTTCGCTCACAAACATCATTAAAGAGCAAAATTTGTTATTTTTCCAGGCAAACATGAGTTAATCTCGAAGATCTTGCTTAAATTATCCTGATGTATTTTGTTACATTTGTGGTGAATACACATTCCTCAAGCAAAGAAAAGACATCACTGAATTTGTGAAGCAAGCCTACCGTATCTTGCATATTTTGGTATAAAGCTTGGTGATCAGCCCTGGGCTACCCACGAAGTCTGTAAAACTTGCATAGACAGTCTTCGCCAGTGGACAAATGGAAACAAAAAAAGTTTGAACTTCGGTGTGCCTATGGTGTGGAGGAAACCCAAAAAACACTCTGATGACTGCTATTTTTGTGCTGTCAATGTTAAAGGTTTCAATACACAAAAAAAACAGAAATGGGAATACCCTGATTTAGAATAAGCAAGGCGGCCTGTTCCACAAAAAGTTTACCATGTTTATATGTTGTTTCATCAAATAAATATTCTATCTAATGGACAGTAAAAAACAGACACCCAACTACCTTTTCAAACATTTGAATTCCACACTGAGTGTCTTGACTTTCTTTTGAAGTGATTTGTAGTAATTTCTACATGCTAAGCTACACAGTTCTGCATATCCAAAACTTAATGGGGGGAATTCAAATGTTTGAAAAGTCGGTTGGGTATGTTTTTTGCTGTCTATTAGATAGGAAAAAACAGACACCCAACTGACTTTTCAAACTTTTGAATTCCCCCCAATATGTATTTTACTGTTTTTCACGGGGTACCCAGTTATCTCAAAAAGTAGAGCCAATCTGGGAAAACCAATGTCATATTCAGATTCAGCACCCTCAAATTACCCTGAAAATACTGATTTTTTTTTACTATAGGCATAGTGTTGACCAGTGTTATCTATGAGTCGACAATGCTAATCTCTAGTTACCAAGGCTGTATTGGTAAAAACTGATTTGAGATGTCTTACATAATATATTGCATACTGCATATTGGACACTAACTGAATACAATCAAGGTTAATAGTAACATAAAAACCTGCAATTTTTCTGTCCAAAATGATTGTTTTTCAATGTCAATTTGGCACTTATATTTTGTAGGTGGCTATGTAACAAAGTATCACATGAACAAGGGCGTAGCTACAATAGGTTCAAGGAGTGCAGCTGCTATGGGGCCCATGCTGGCTCTGGGGCCCGGCAATGCTCGGTCTCTCCTCACAGGTGTGGATCATAGGGTTCACAGTAACTAGGTTGACAGTCATTAGGTCGACCACTACTGGTCGACATCTGAAATAGGTCGACATGGAAAAAGGTCAACATGAGGGTTTTTTATGTGTCGTTTTCTTCATAAAGTGACCGGGAACCCCAATTAGGGCACCGTGTCCCCTCGCATGGCTCGCTTTGCTCGCCATGCATCAAGCAAGGTTGCTATTCCCAATCGTAGTCCGTGTGGATTGTAAAGTATGAAAGAGCTCAAAAAATGAAAAAAATTAACAAGTGAAAAACGCATGTCTACCTATTCATGTGTCGATCTTGGCCATGTCAACCTAGTGGCCATGTCGACCTATTGACCATGTCGACCAATAGTGGTCGACCTAATGAGTGTCAACCTAAGTGCTGTCGACCTAAAGACCCCTAAAGATCCCCTCCTCACTGTCACTGATGTTGGGATGAGGCGTTGTTGAGCCTGCACGGCCATGCCTCCTCCCTGTTTCAGTCAGTGAGGAGAGACAGAGCAAGCCCGGGAGATCAGATGTGCCTGCAGTACACATACTGTAAAATAAACCGCAGCCAATGGGACTCTTAAGGTGTGCGCCGCCCACTGACTCAGTCCGCTTTTTCCGCCGGGAGAAGTGAAGGGAGGGCAGTTGAATTGCAAGTGGTCTGCTGTGTGGAGGGAAGAGAGCGGAATGGGGTGTGGGGATTGAGCTTAAAGTAATATGGGAAGGGTGGGTGTTGAGCTGGTGGGGGTCCGTGGAATTTGTGCTATGGGACCTCCAAAGGTATAGCTACGCCCCTGCACATCAATAACATCCTGCATTTCACATTGACAAAGATAAGTATTTAAGATTTACATTGTTTTTTTATTTTGTACACTGAACATATAAGATTTTGGGTATATAAAACAATTGTCAGACAATGCTTTTGTGATTTGTTCCCAGCCTTTTGTTATTAGGATCCTAATACTGTAATTCATGTATGTCCTTTTGATAATTGGATGAACCACCAACAAGGTGGTATATGTAATAAGGTCCTAGTTTGCCGGCGGTGTGGGATGTCGGATGGGAATAGCTATATTTGAAAGCAGAAATAATTTACAAGTCAAAAATCCTGCACCTCCGGCAAACTCGGACCCTATTACATATATCCCAAGGTATTTGAAGATAGTAATGGAGCTAGTAATGAGTAGTGTCCAAAAGTCTACTTTTAAGCTATTATTTATGTGGTTTGCTATTATTTTGACATTGGTAACTGATGAGCTTATTAGATGAAAACTTGCAAGAAATTGCTTGCCTTTATCCATTCATCTCCAGCCTCCCAAACTCCCACCCAACCCATGTTTATCTACAATAAACAGACAGTCAATAGGTTGACCTCAAATGGTCGACATGCAAAATCTTAACTTGGTTAAAATGTCTACACGGTTGAAAGGGTCAAAAAAGTCGGCAAGACAATGGTTGACACACATATGGTCAACACAAGTTCTTTAAAAAAATTTTTCAATGTATTGATAATTTGCTATCCACGTGGACTACGAATGGGAATAGTAACCTGTGCCGAGAGCAGTGAGGCACCTTGCCTGAAGCGTGGTGAGCAAAGTGAGCCCACTAGAGAACGTGTCCACAAATTTGGCTCAGATACGGGGAAACATGCAAAATGAAACAAAAAAACTTGTGTCAACTATTTTCATGTTGACCTTTTGACCCTGTCGACCTTTTTGTACCTGTCAGCCTTTTCTACTGTCTACCTTTTCCATGTCGACCTTTTGACCCCATCGACTATTTAGGGTCTACCCACAGACTGTTTATCTTTTTAGTGTAGATCTATGGAACTACTCCTTCTGTCTTTCCCCAGCCCAACCCAGCTCACACTGTTACCTTTGCTGCCAGCTGAATCTGCTGTTCTGCCTTCGCGGGTGGCTCAGTTCCTCTCCTGTCCAGTCCTGCAATGTCATGATGTCACATGTGCTGCAACAGCACAAAGCAAACTTTATTGTGCCACCCACTGGCAGCCAATTGGGCTCCCTGTTTGCCTGTGCACTGGTGAATACAGCGAAGTACAGGCATAGGGGACACAGGAACTGGTCTTCCGAAATTCCTGCGGTTCTGGAAATCGTCGGAATCTCTGAGCCTGGTAAAAGTGTCACATTTGTACCCCTTTTGCCGAGACTGGGTGCAAGTTGGGAAAGCTCATGGAATTAGCGCCCAGAACTGTTAAATTGTTTAGCCTTTCACTATACAGTAAACCCTCTGGTAATGCGTGGTAGCACACTGAGTCCACAGAAAATGTGGAATCTAATGGGTTTACCCATATATTAATTACTTTTGCATTTTTACACCTACATTTCCTTGTCGCTCCTGAGGCTGCAAGGAAAAGGGACCCCTCTGGTAATTAATGCGCAGGGTATCGTCCGCTAAATGATTTGGTCAGAGCCAACAATTGCTAATTGGATATGTCCCTAGGTTTTTTTTCTAAATTATTATTATTTTAGAACCTATGCATGTCAAATTTAATTTAATACAGATAGGATGTCTGCATGTTAGGGTCAGAAAGCTCTGCAGCAATACAGGAGGGACATCTCAGCAACAGTGGTTTGTGTAGGGGGCAAAAACTTTAAAACCGGTCAGTGCCGTCACTAGCCATATTGGCGCTGTGTGCAAGAAACAGCATCAGCCCCCCCCACACACACACACACACACACACCAAATATAAAACAGGACCAATGCGCGCTGTAGGTGGACACCAACATTATAGGGGTGTGGCTTCATGGGGAAGGGGTGACCTGATGGTTTTATTGGAACCCTACTCTGAACTTAAGGACTCTGCAATCTCCCCATTTTGTGTTCTCTTCTAGGGATGGACTATTCCACCCTGGGTAATCCTACGCAGTGCGCCTAAGATGGCTGCCGCACCTGGTACCTTGTGAGGGTGGAATACACAACCCCTGGAGGTCATTACCCAAAATGCCCACACCAATCATGCATTATTGTTTCTGTGTGCTTTTTTTTTTCTTTGTTTGATTTATCTTTTGATGTAATACTTAAATCTTCTGTATTATGTGCATTGTTTTAGTTCTAGTTGGCTGCCTTGGTGCTGCTCTGCCAAGCAACCTTCGTTTTTAGTCTTACATATATAATAAGTCTAATATGTCGAGTCTATTGTACAGTTGCTATGTGCAGTATCAACTCATACGTGTAATGTTTGTAATGTATGCTACGTTTTTCCCCCTTCTTATGCTATGTATTCCCCCTTCATGTTACTCCTTGGCAATGCATTGTACCACAAAGAATTCCTAGTGTACGCAAGTACACTTGGCCAATAAAGCTGATTCTGATTCTGATTTACACAGTACGGCAGATAGAGTCCCTTTTTACACATTAGGGAGTTAGAGTCCCCCACTTGACACCTTATGGCAGACAGTCACCCTTTTACACAGTATGGCAGGCAGAGTCCCCCTTTTACACATTAGGCAGCAGAGTCCCCCTTTTTTACACATCAGGCAGCAGAGTCCTCCTTTGTGACATATGTCAAAGTCAGAAAAATATCACGATGCACACTGCCATATTTGCACCTCATACAGGTCCGCGCTGCGCATGCGTGCGCTCTCCCGTGCGTGCGCATACTCGCTGTTGCGGGCACCCGCAGGCGCACGGTATGCGTATTTACGGTAGAGTTTCTGTGCGCCCAGCGTGCGACTCAATCGTTATATATTATCACCATATAATGTATTTTGTAGATCATGGTCCCCTTGATAGATTCTGAAAGTTTAGTTAATATAGCATGTTCATGGACAAAGAGATCCCTCTTTGTTTGATACGAAGGGTCAGACATGGGTCATACAGTGGTGTTTAGTATCCATCGGAAGAGTATTTAATTAGCAATATTCCGGTGTTGGTTTGAAGCAGATTAATCGCTCGTGCGAATAGTTATGGACATAAGAAGTTTATGTCCATTTACTATTATTTGCACTTACTTATCCATGCGGCGGGAAACCTAGTTTCCCACCCACCTGAGCAGTTGGAAATGGTCTCAGCCCACCTGTATGAATCAACCTATGACCTCTTGTTATAATGCGAAGACGAATTCCTGTGTCCAATGAACAATGAGATTGTAGGGACCATTGAATTGTATTGTGTGTGGGGCATAAATAGACAAGCCGATGATATCCAGCTCACTCTCTTCAACGGTTCTCATTGCTAATAATCTGGAGCTGGATATCGAGGCGCATGCGATCGTTCCCCTTGTGCATAAGTTTTTCTCCGCAATCATATTGTCTTTCTTGTTATTGTGAGCCATATCTCTCTCTCTCTCTCTCTCTTCTCTTTCTCTCTCGTTTCTCTTATATAGTTATTGTACTGATATTGTATTTCCTGTGTAGTTATCTGGTTAGGTAGTCTATGTTATATTGGTAGTGTATGACTTGTATTGTATTATTCTTTTGAACGTTCATTCATTTCCTTAAAAGGCGTTAGACCCTTAGACCGGTATTGTGTGTTCATTATATTGCAGTGGGTAATAGGAGCGTCTCTATCGCTCAAACAGCTTTAGTGTAAACCCGCTTACACAGTGTTGCATTCTCATCTTATCACTACACTAAGGTTTTACTGCATATTACATTGTTTATGGTTTAGACAGAAAGGTTTTACACTGTGAGCGTCTGCGCCGCTGGTGATCTCCTCGTGGTCCCGAGCGTTCGCTACGCTATAGCGAAACATTACGTTAGTCGGCAGCCAATAGCGTGCCTGTCTGTGATCTCTTGGCCGTGAGCGAACGTGACGCTTGAGCGTCTCGACTACGGCTAAGCGATCGTTACGCAACGTGCGTACCCTTACGGTATTCCATACGTCAATAGCGTACAGTGTTCTTAGACCTCTTAAAGGGTTTTAAGTAAGACAAATATTTAGCTTTGTCAATTGGCGGCTCGTCCGTCCTTCACATATCTGCACTAGGTAATTTCAGCAGACATTATCCATCAGCAAAGGGCGGGAGATCATATTCCTCGTAGTGCTGTCTGGATAAGCGTCTGCTTCGCTTAGTAAAGGGTGCTGAGGGAATCCGGAACCGGAGGTAAGAATAACACGCTAGTGTCTTTTAAAACTGTTTATTTCTGTCTTGCGTACGCACACACGCATATCTGCATTTTCTTTTAGTCGTGTATTTTCATATATCACTCTCCTGTTTGCCATTTTATAATTGATAAACGTGCTAAGAGAGATTTGTCGCTATTTCATAGTTAAAGTGTAAAAGTAATACATTAAGGGATAAAGTGCAAAGCTCGCACACAGCTATACCTAAAGATACAAGGAGAGATTGGTGTGGTGTTCGGTAGATGATCGAGGATCATCTACATTGATAAACGTGTTAATTGTGTTACGGTGAATATTTGCTTTGCGTACACGTGTCTCTAACAAAGGGTGAGACTCGCGTACGCAACTCAAAGGCCGACGCACGAAGCGTATATTACGCAACGGAACGTCTGGGTACGCCCACGTAACTAAAATCACACTAGTGTTATTGTAACAGGCGAAAAGGTGGCAACGCGATAAATAGCGCAAGTTTATTTTAGTGTCCGAAATTTAGACTAACAGATCCATCTCCAAATTTACAACACATCTGGTCTAAAGGAAAGAAAATTTCTGCGCAGAAATAGAAATAGAAACAAAAGTGTACATGTGGTGAGTGAGTGTTTGCAATTATACAATTTTTGAGGTTGAACCACCAGAAGTCGAGTTCTCGTGAGGTACATGCATGTAAGTGACGTACATGGTGGCTAGGGAGGCATCCCTTGTTAAACATAAATCTGAGCATTAGAGTATAGCAGACCAGGAGGTCATACTATAGTACAGACCAGGAGGTCCAGAACAGACCAGGAGGTCCAGGTACAGCAGACAAAGAAGTCCGCTATAGAGACAAGTAGCACAACCCAGGGGGTTGGTGCAGAACCCATATAGGCCATAAAGCTCATGCTGAAGGAATTCGCAGCCGCAATTTTCGATTCCGCTGGTCGCTCTGTACATAAGATTAGTTGCTTATGTGCAGAACGATTGTACCGCACGTAATTGTGTGCATTAGTTAAATCTGACCAGTACCATTTGTGTACGAACCAGGTCATAAATACTATTTGTACATTCTGACGTGATTTGTGTAATTTTTTATTTTCAAAAGGGAAGTTCGCTGGTCACTCAGGAATTGTCCAACAACCAATAGTTACTGGAAAGGGTCAATGCTCTGCGGAACACACTCACATGTTCCAGTAAATAAAGGTTCCTAGGGGCCCTGGGTCGAGTACGCCAGCACTAGGACAGTGTGTAGGTCGTATTGGTCGGCGTGGGCGAGTGAGTGGGGTACTCGGTAAACCGCCACCTTCAGCCTATCTTGAACATTTTTGTTTTGTAAGGGTTCGCTGAAGACCCTGATTGAAGGTCAGAGGTGGTGAAAGCAACGCCTACAGGTATGGGGGCCAATTGTTCAGGTAGGGGGCGATCAACCTCGGTTCGGGTTGATTCAGTGAACCGACCAGTCGGGTCGGCAAGGTACGTAATGTGTGAAAAATACGGTTCACACACAGAGGTTTTATGTGATGAATGGGAGAGAATGACTATACATGACGGGGAGAAATTCCCAAGAGTAGGTAGCTTTAGCCCAGAAGTGTTACAAAATTTAAGGAGGAGGATATGTCTCATTAAATCAACAAAGAGACGAATCAAACATTATGATTATTTGCAGTTATGGCAACAGGAGGGTGAAATACAGAGAGGATTGGCTCAGGCGGCGGGATCTAACCCTATCAGGAAACTGATAGCCACGGCCCCGCCACCACCTTACATAACGGGAGAGAAATTGGTTGCGGAGAATGACGCACTAGGGTGTAACAAACAAACACTTAGCAACTGTGTAAATGTTAATAAGTTAACCAATGCAAGTATTAACCCGTGCAAGTTGTACCCTGTTTTGAACTTTCCCCAGGAGTGTGATCAAGAGGACGAATCGGCAACAATATCGGCGCTCTCTCTAGCAGCCACCATATCAGAAACTACAGTAGGCACGGCCCAACCCTTAAGATTAGTAACAAAGGCCCCTAGCGGAGGGACAGGTGAGGTCGTATCTACGGGTAAGTACGGCACCATACACTATGCTGAAACCATTTCACCACAGGCTGTAGAATCTACACAGAATGATGTTGCTAGACTTAATCCTGTTAGGGTGATAGCTGTTCCAAATGGGAAAACCGACACCACAGGAGTCACTCCCATTAGGAACATTGCCATGTATAGCCCATTTTCCCGAATGGAATTAAGAACCATAGTGTCTGAATTCCCTGACCCTAGGAAAGACTTAGTTGCTAGCCAGAAATACATCAGAGATCTAGGGAACACTTTAGAGCCCAATAACAAAGACTGGCAGGTATTGCTGAGGGCATGTTTACCCTCCAATGTCGACTCGGCTCAATTTTTAGCTGACTGTGGATTGGATCAGGATGTACCTCTTACAGATGTGTACAACAAAGACAATGTAAAAAGGATAAGTTTACAGTTAAAGGAGTATTTCCCAGCTGTAGTTAAATGGAACAAGATATTCTCCATTAAACAAAAGGAGTCAGAAACAGCTGCAGAGTATTTTCACAGGGCATTACTAGATATGGCAAAATACACAGGCATAGAGGACATTAAAACAAACATAAACCATCGAGAAGTAGCAGTATCTGTACTAATGGATGGTTTAAAGGAGGCATTAAAGACCAGGGTACAGACCACGCAACCATGTTGGCGAGGTCTGTCGGTGGCTACTTTGAGAGAGGCAGCTATTGATCACAATCGGAATATCACCAGACACAGGGAATTACAAGGTGATAAGTTAATGGCCGTAAGTATACAGGCCCTGACCACAAGGCAGCCTTTGTATAAATCACCAAACCCTGTTGGTAAGTCAAATGTGGTAACCTGTTATTTTTGTCATAGAGAGGGACACTTTGCACGAGACTGTAAATCGAGAAACATACAAAAGTCTTATCAACCCCCTAGACAGCGACACGACACACGACATTGGGAGCAGGGTCCACAGAAACGGAGTTATGAGCCACATGCAGGGGAAACAAAAAGATACCCCCCGAACAGAGACTGGCAAGCCTCTGGTAGTTCCCATTTAACCCCTTCACAAGTAGTTGCTGCCAGCGGGATTCAGGGAGGTCACCATACCCAATAGGGGTGTGGCCATACCTGTAGTCTGCAGCCAGTAAAATTGATTGCAAGTCTTGGAAGTGAACCCGAAATTGCAATTAATGTAGCTGGTAAATCATTAAACTTTCTTGTAGATACGGGGGCGGCCAAATCAGTGATAAATTCGACAGTGGGCATGAGAACCACTGGTAAGACAATTCCAGCCATGGGAGTAACGGGAGTAGTCCAGCATTACCCTATTAGCAAACCAGCCGAGATTACAATAGGGCCTTTACATACCAAGCATTCCTTTTTGCTGGCTGCATCGGCACCGACTAATCTCCTGGGAAGAGACTTATTGTGTAAAATGGGGTGCATCATTTATTGTACTCCTGAAGGTGTATTCTTGGACATACCTGAGAATCACGCTCAGGAAGTGCGAGACATGTTAGACTCCCCATCAAAATTAATGTCACATACCATTATGACAAATAGGACTCCCTCCCAGGTAGAAGAGATGACATCCCAGATACCAGAGTCACTTTGGACTAAAGATGGACAGGACACTGGATTAATGGCAAACGTAGCTCCGGTAGTTGTACAAGTAAAAGATGGTAGGATAGCTCCAAAAATCCCACAGTACCCTCTGAAGCCAGAGGTGGAGTTAGGAGTTTACCCAGTAATAGAGCGCTTGCTACAACAGGGCATTCTGGTAAGAACATCCAGCACTGCCAATAGTCCCATCTTCCCTGTGAAAAAGAGTGGGGGGAGGGGTTACAGGCTAGTGCAGGATCTAAGGGGGATTAACAAAATAGTTGAGAGCCAGTTCCCCGTAGTGCCAATTCCAGCTGTCATCCTTATGCAAATCCCTCCCACTGCGAAATTTTTCACTGTTATTGACCTCTGCTCCGCTTTCTTTTCGGTACCTCTGCACCCTGACAGCCAATATTTGTTTGCATTTACGTACAGAGGAGTCCAATACACATGGACTCGATTACCACAAGGTTTCATAGATAGTCCAAGTATATTTTCTCAGGCTTTGCATGATTGTTTACAGTCTTTCCAACCAGGGAGTGGATCAATATTGATACAGTACGTGGATGATTTACTACTGTGTTCAGATTCATTGGAAGCATCCCTGAAGGATACGAAACAGCTCCTGTTTCATCTTTCAGACACAGGACACAAGGTTTCCAAAGACAAGTTACAATTATGCCAAACTAAAGTAAAATATTTGGGACACTGTCTAACACAAGGACTGAGACACCTGACCGCTGATAGAATTCAAGCAATTAGAGACATGACTCTGCCTCAAACCCAGCAACAGATCAGAACGTTTTTAGGAATGTGTGGGTATTGCCGTAACTGGATCCCAGGATTTTCCATTCTAGCATTACCTTTGCAGGAGATGGTCTCCTCAAACAAGCCTGATCGGATTTCGCATACAGACGAGTCCGAGATGGCATTTGAGAGACTTAAACAGTGCCTAACGCAGGCACCAGCATTGGGTATGCCAGACTATGGGAAACCCTTTGAGCTGTACGGAACAGAAAGTGCTGGTTGCGCGGCAGGCGTCTTAACCCAAAAGCATGGTGATGCCAGCAGGCCAGTAGCATACTACAGCGCTCAGCTAGATACGGTAGCGCGATCCCTTCCCACATGCTTGCGAAGCGTTGCTGCGATAGCATTGCTAGTAACGAAAAGCGAAGATGTAGTGCTAGGTCACAACCTCACAATTCATACACCACATGCAGTGTCAGCCTTGCTAAATTCTGCCCAAACCAGGCACGTCTCATCAGCGCGGTTTACAAGATGGGAATTGGCACTAATGGCTCCCCTTCTCATTCTTCTCCGTCTCCTCCTATAAGATGGACTTGCCCCAAGAGACTGTGATCCGGATTTTCCTGTTGACCATGATGTTGACCAGAGCAGTCTGTTCTGGCGAGAGTACCATGGAGGTCGAGAGAGGTTCTGGAATGGGTTCTGATGACAAAGATGGAGGCGTAGTTTTCCTAGAACAACTTAATCAACAAGTAAAGGCGAGTATCAGAAAACGATCCGATAGCATTGACAATAGAAGGAATTGTGAAGGATTGTTAGCTGAAGAAAACTGTATCTGTAGGCTCTGTGACAACGTAGTTGAGGATGGGTGCATTAAGAAATGCCAATCCAGTTTTAATATCCACATGGACCGGCATCCATTGAGTGACTATCACTCCTTAGTGGGTAGTGTGTTAAATCAAACAGATTGTTGGGTATGCTCTCAAGTACCTCAAGGTCATAGCAAATCAGGACTAGTACCATTTCCTTTAACGGTAGGGGAGGTACTTGAGCTAAAGGGTGGGAGACCGGTGGACAGGAGGTTTAATATCTCCAGTCCTCCTAGTTTGAAGCTCCACCAATATCATGTGGATAGATCCCTAATATGTTTTAACATTACCAATCCCCGAAAGCCGGGAAATTGGGAAGTGTCATGGAGTAACCAAACCATGACCTTTTCATATAGAGCAGATAGAATGCCGACAGATACAGAGCTTATACGCCACATAGCCAGTAGAGAAAAATCTTTCCGATATAGGTATACCCTAGGAAGTAGGATTACGAGAGTAGGAGAAGTATCACCAGGATACTGTGCACATATCGTACAAACTGATACGTGTACTAGACAGATGGGAGAATTAGGGGTAGGAGATTTCACATGGAGGATGTGTAATATGGTTATGTCCTACTCCGTCCCATATGTTCTCCCCGATGATGCATATTTCATATGCGGGAGGAAGGCGTATAAGTGGCTTGCCCCAAACTCTGAAGGATTGTGTTATATTGGAAAAGTACTGCCTGAAGTAATGACTGTATCACATGCCAAAATGAAAGATATACACCGTGGTGCCCAAGCTCCTTATACTCACACCCATTACGAGCACGTAGTTAAAAGGCAACTGACAGAAAGGACAGAGCATTCGGCCTCTGACATGATCCATGAATCCACCGGGATTCAGGTTCTAATCGCGTTAGATTTCACTCGCACCGCTAGAGGAGTGCTGAACTATAGATACATATCTGCGCTTGCAAATTTGTTAGACAATATCACAGAAATGTATGATGACACATTTAGGTATACTGGAAGAGAGCTTCAAGCTTATAAAACAGAACTGGTTCAGCATAGAATGGTTCTTAATTATCTCACAGCAGTGACAGGTGGATATTGTGTCACACTGGCAACGCAGTACGGCGTGAAATGCTGCACATATATAACGAATAGTACCGAGGACCCGGTCGAGGTCATAGACCAAAAGATGGACGATATTCTCCAATTAAAGTGGGAATTTCGCAGGAGACACAATCTCACTCTTGCTGCTGTGGGTAATGAGCTGACTGGTTGGGTGTCATGGTTGAACCCGCGAAATTGGTTCTCTGGTTTAGGAGAATGGGCTCAAGGAGTCATAATGGATGTAGGGAAGTTTCTCCTATGTATCTTAGGTGTTGTCGTAACAATTGGCTTGATAATTAGATGCGGTCAGGCTTTAATGAAGTGCAAACGTAGTACCAGGGTAATGAGTCTAAGGAGCGAGGACATTGTAATTCCAATGGATTTGATTTATGACCCAACTGTAGAAACAATGATGTGATGAAAATGCGATTATACGGTCCGTTTCTTTCACCTGTTTTTCCGGTTTTTCCAAGGTAAAAAGACCCACTTGGACAAGAAATTTGATGATCCTGTATACAGACAACTGATGGATTAAAGAAGAAGTTTTGACAACCTTATACACAGATATTTGATGAACTATGCCATAGACCCCCAGTTTCCCTAGAAATTTTAAAATTACGCTAGCCCAACACTTTTGTAAGTCTATGGACATTGACAAAGCTTTTTGCCCACACCTTTTGGCAAAAGCCCAAAGAAGACTGCATCCAACAGACACCGAACAAGACTTCAACCGACAAATGTTCATTAACCTGACATAGAATACCACTGCATTTACCATAAGTGTTCTTTATCTTCATCTCTACAACCTTCAGGTAATGACACACATAGTCGATAGGGAATACAGGCACAGATATCAGCAATCACATATTCCCCCATTCATGTATCATCAACTAAAATGTGCTCCCCCATTTTGTTGCAACCAAAATCCGAAAAGAGCTCGGTAAAGTTTGACAGCCCATCCACAGACCCGTACCGCGGGATAAGAAGGAATTCAAATGTATACTTCGCAATACCTCGAAGCTTGATTTACAACACGTACGGCACGATGATACATGACCCCCCAAACATGGATTCATACACACATGCTTCTGCTATCTCACTAGGTCATACCCTTTTCCTACCTTCTCCTCTCGTCCCCTACCCAACCATAGAAATGTATTTACACCTGACATATATTTTTCTCTTTTTGAAATGTTTTAGGAAGTGGCAGTTATTGTTGACTGCCAAAGGGTGGACTGTCAAAGTCAGAAAAATATCACTATGCACACTGCCATATTTGCACCTCATACAGGTCCGCTCTCCCGTGCGTGCGCATACTCGCTTTTGCGGGCACCCGCAGGCGCACGGTATGCGTATTTACGGTAGAGTTTCTGTGCGCCCAGCGTGCGACTCAATCGTTATATATTATCACCATATAATGTATTTTGTAGATCCTGGTCCCCTTGATAGATTCTGAAAGTTTAGTTAATATAGCATGTTCATGGACAAAGAGATCCCTCTTTGTTTGATACGAAGGGTCAGACATGGGTCATACAGTGGTGTTTAGTATCCATCGGAAGAGTATTTAATTAGCAATATTCCGGTGTTGGTTTGAAGCAGATTAATCGCTCGTGCGAATAGTTATGGACATAAGAAGTTTATGTCCATTTACTATTATTTGCACTTACTTATCCATGCGGCGGGAAACCTAGTTTCCCACCCACCTGAGCAGTTGGAAATGGTCTCAGCCCACCTGTATGAATCAACCTATGACCTCTTGTTATAATGCGAAGACGAATTCCTGTGTCCAATGAACAATGAGATTGTAGGGACCATTGAATTGTATTGTGTGTGGGGCATAAATAGACAAGCCGATGATATCCAGCTCACTCTCTTCAACGGTTCTCATTGCTGATAATCGGGAGCTGGATATCGAGGCGCATGCGATCGTTCCCCTTGTGCGTAAGTTTTTCTCCGCAATCATATTGTCTTTCTTGTTATTGTGAGCCATATCTCTCTCTCTCTCTCTCTTCTCTTTCTCTCTCGTTTCTCTTATATAGTTATTGTACTGATATTGTATTTTCTGTGTAGTTATCTGGTTAGGTAGTCTATGTTATATTGGTAGTGTATGACTTGTATTGTATTATTCTTTTGAACGTTCATTCATTTCCTTAAAAGGCGTTAGACCCTTAGACCGGTATTGTGTGTTCATTATATTGCAGTGGGTAATAGGAGCGTCTCTATCACTCAAACAGCTTTAGTGTAAACCCGCTTACACAGTGTTGCATTCTCATCTTATCACTACACTAAGGTTTTACTGCATATTACATTGTTTATGGTTTAGACAGAAAGGTTTTACACTGTGAGCGTCTGCGCCGCTGGTGATCTCCTCGTGGTCCCGAGCGTTCGCTACGCTATAGCGAAACATTACATTAGTCGGCAGCCAATAGCGTGCCTGTCTGTGATCTCTTGGCCGTGAGCGAACGTGACGCTTGAGCGTCTCGACTACGGCTAAGCGATCGTTACGCAACGTGCGTACCCTTACGGTATTCCATACGTCAATAGCGTACAGTGTTCTTAGACCTCTTAAAGGGTTTTAAGTAAGACAAATATTTAGCTTTGTCACATATTACAGAGAGAGAGAGTGTGTTTCTCACACCTGTTCAGGCGATACGGCATCCAGGACTACCAAGCGCAGTACAATCATTCCCAGTCCCACTCCACAGCTGACGCGGCACAGACCATCATGTACCGGTGCTCCACAGTTGACGCGGCGGCGGGGCTTACAGGCGGCATCACTACATGCAGTGGCTGCTCGTGTTCAGCTGCACGCTGCTGAAGGACCGCTCCCACTCACTCTCCATATCAACGGCGGTGGCGGGGCTCACAGGCGGCATCACTACACTCAGCGACTGCTCCTGTATGGGTGCACGCTGCTGAAGGACCGCTCACTCTCCATATCAACGGTGGCGGTGGGGCTCACAGGCGGCATCACTACACGCAGCGGCTGCTCATGTATGGGTGCACGCTGCTGAAGGACCACTCCCACTCACTCTCCAGGGCTCACAGGCAGAATTACATTACAACGAGCTGTGTGGCCACCGCTCCACTTCCCTTACACAGGCGGTGGCTGGCGACAGGCACCGGCGTACAGCCGAAATTTCAATACTCCTTCACTGAATACAGGGCCGTACAAGGGGATGTGCTGCCAGATGATGCGCCTCCACTGCAGTTGCGCTGTGGGCAAGGCACCATCGGCACACACCTAGTTACGGCTCTGATACCGGTCTGGGTCAGAAATCACATGTGTACACAAAGTTATTGTAAAATAATATAGGCATATGTCATTTGCAGAAAAAAGGGCAAAACCATCCATATTGGTATGAACTGAGCAGTCATCAATTGTGTGATTTTTGTTGAACATGTTAGTAATGTGTAAGAGAATTATGTCTTTGGCAGTGAAGAGTGATAATTAGCACGTCAACTGTTTCTCTGATTTTACGATTATCCTTAGTGCAGTCACAGTACAGTTAATAATATTAATTACGCTGAAATTTATTCTTTTTAATTATATATTCCTAAGATGCTGATTTCTGTTTTTCTGTCTATCACTTTAGATTACATATTTTTGCTTTGACCTTTAAAACTCTAGGGTGGCAAATTAATTTTGCCCTGCTTGAGTGATTCAGTATAAGACTCATTTGTTTCACAATTTCAGTTCTGGTAGGGAAAATATTATTGTCTTTTAGGATGATTTCACTGCTAGATTTGAATCTATAACCAAAGATAATAAGTGTTAGGTGGACAGACCAAACTATCATATTAATTGTTCTAGAGTATGCTTCGCTATGGATTTTCAAGTATTTCCTTGCGTGTAACTTTCATTTTGAAGGACTTCCTGGTAAACTAAATTTTTAGTCTTTCCTTCAGGCTGGAGAATGGCCAGGCTGTTAGAGGAACTGACTCTGGAACGGGCAACATTACTTGCCATGGGAGAAGCAGTCACTCCTCAAATCCATTCTCTGCCCCTGAGCTTTGTTAATGATCATGGCGTAGCAGACCTTTACCGGGAGTTGCAACCATTTTAACTGGAAATTATAGTCTGATAGGATCAGAGGAATTCTCTGAATGAAGACAGTTTCGGATGGTTGCTAAAGAAGCCCCTAACAATCCTCCAATTTAAAATGAAACAAAAATCGACAGATTGTCGGTAAAAGAATAAAAAATTATTGTTTTTAAACTCAGATTAACATACTGCTAAAATATATATACACCTACTTAGGCACTTAATTTGGCAATGTTTGTATACAAAAACCAAATCTAATCAACAGGAGTCAATTGACCTTGGATTTGAACACCCCTGATGAAGTAATTTTCGATGAAACACGTTGGGTGACACACATTCTGTTAGATCGGAGGTCAACAAAGACTTTTTGCCCACTAAGAGGCACACACTGATAACAAAAGAAAGCAATGTATATGTTGTATGGATAAACTTTTTAAAGTTTTAATGCTTTTAAGAAGTATGTTTGAATAAACTGAATATATGGTTATTTGGTTGTACGAGGAAATAGTTTTTTTTATCAAGAATTATCAGTCATCAGCAAAAGTTGTATTTATACCAGGTGCCCCTGTAGTTCTATTTCTATCTTTGCAAGATCGGGTTCTGGCAGAAGACCATCTTCAGGGTGTTTAGAGGCCTAGCCTATATATTATATTGCACTGTACTAAAAATAAGATTAAAGAGCGCAGTTCCAGTAACTGTACTTTTATATATAGATAGTCTCTCTGAGCGGTACTCACTGCATAACTTTAAAGCTCTCCCCGTTGCCCTCTGTGCTGGCAGACCCACGTGGATCCCTCAGGTGTGTAACAAGAAGAAGTCCAGCGGCACAAAAAAGACATGTACAACAGCCTTTACACTGCCGTTTAATTTGCCTAAGCATTTTCATCAGGGCATACATAGAAAAACAATGCATCACTTACCATATATGTGCTCCCCCTTCACCGACAATTTCGCGCCCCAGTCATCTCTTCTGGGAGGCCCCGCGCGTGCCAATGACATCACCCAGTGCGCCCGCAGAGCCGGCCTTATCTATAGGCAGGCTAGGCATTTGCCTAGGGCATCCAAGCATGTCCCTGCAGTATCTCATGCTGGGAGGGACAGTCTGCAAACTAACTGTTACTTTCCAAATGTATTCAATCAGTACTTGTATACACTGCTGTTTACATTTGTCAAATAGAATGTGCACTGTCCCTTAAAGTTGGTTAAACGCCCTCCGACATACTTGAATGCCCCTGACTTGTGAGACGACAGCAGAAGCCTTGTTACTGCAATTCCTGGACATGTGACATTTCACTGACTATATCAAGTTATTACTGGATGGCTCCTTATGATACCACATGTGTATTTTTGAAGACTGCTTCACATAAATCTGACATCACCTCTACTGCTTGTGCACATGGGGGAGGGGAACCCTGCCATCCTGTTTGTGTCCCTTATCCCTGTGCAAATCCCAGGTGTCTGAAGGGACATAACATGGGCAGTGTTCTCCCCACACTTTATTTCCTAGTCAGTCCATGCCGTAAAATTCCTCTGCCATGCAGTACTGTAACGTGGTCAGTAAGGTGGGTTGCGCTATTTCTATATGAAACATCAGTGCAGCGTGACTTTCTGACAAGTCAGACTGGAGGGCAGAGCATATCGCTCCCGCAGTATAAAATAAAGGGCATGCAGTTGCCGGGAGTAACAGACACCAGCAAACATACTGAACAGTGAAGAGAATGGACAGTTGCTACATGTAAGATACTGGTCTTTTTATAAAACCAGCAAGTGTGGCAGTATCAGGACATTACTGCTATCTGTTTCCAACGAGCAAGCGAAAATAAAGGGTGAGGCTTGCAAAGGATGGCATAACCTGTGAGGTCACATCCCTTGTACGGGTGCCCCTTTAATGGGTGCAAGCACAAGCACGCACCCACCCATCCTGCCAGCCCCATCTCATAAAACGCAGTCATAAGTTTTATAAAAAAAGCTACTAGCATTACTAATGTGGGGCATAAGTGTAAGGTGCATTACTGTGTGGAATTATGTGTATTATGGGCATTACTAATGTGGGGCATATGTGTCAGGTACATTATTGTGTGGAATTATGTGTATTATGGGCATTACTAATGTGGGGCATATGTCAGGTACATTATTGTGTGGAATTATGTGTATTATGGGCATTACTTCTGTGGGACATATGTGTAAGGTGCATTACTGTGTGGAATTATGTGTATTATGGGCATTACTAATGTGGGGCATATGTGTAAGGTGCATTACTGTGTGAAATTATGTATATTATGGGCATTACTGTGTGCCATTATGCAGGGTTGAACTGGCCCACAGGGTAAATTCCTGGTGGGCCCCACTGCCTGACTGTTGCTGGGTCAGATGCAGAACTAGCGGCGGTGCTAGAGGGCACCAGACAAAATTTTGCCTAGGGCATCAAATTGGCTAGGGCCGGCTCTGTGCGCCCGTCACTAAGGATACAATGCACAATATACTGGAATACAAGTAACATTGCTGCAAATACCGATCTACAGCAATTCAAATCCCTCACACATTACATATAGAAGGGTAGGTATTGGATGGCTAGGAAAACATTAAATAATCAACAAACAGATCTAATATACATATTACATGCTCAGATAAAACTATTCAAATAACATTGCTGCAAATACCAATCTACAGCAATCCAAATCCCTCACATTTTACATATACTGTAGTAGGGTAAATATCGGATGGATAGAAAAACATTAAATAATCAACAGAAAGATCTAATATACATATTACATGCTCAGATTTAACTATTTAGAACACTGAGGGTATCAAGTAAATAAATCAGTTTGGCTTCCCGCTGCAACAGCAGCTTACCCCGGCCCTGACCATCATAGCTCGTGAGTGGTGGAATATGGTCAATAATTTTATGTTTAATAGGTGTTGGCAGCAGCGGATTGGTCCGCTGGAATGTCGGACCACTACCTGGTTGGCCGGGCTGGGACCCCCTGCTGGCCAGTACATATAGTACATGTAGCTGCCAGCGCTTGGAGCTCAGCTTTGTTCGGGCACGTTCAGAGCTTCTGCGCATGCGCAGAAGCTCATTGATGGAAAATCACTGGCTCTGCAGCTTGTCAGATGACAGCTGTGGGGCTGTACAATACAGCAGAGGTCTCAGCAGCCAGGGCACCATGTGTGATTCTTATGCATCACAGTGGCTGGTCCCTCTGCCTGCTCCTTGCTAACAGTATGTGATACGGCTGCATCCTGTTATTCCACTGTGACTGTCCCGGCTCAGCAGGAAGAAGTTAAGAATGAACCCCAGCTTCCGTGGTGGGGGGGTTGTCAGTCATATCTGTGAGCTGGGGGGGGGGATTTGCCATTTGTGTGTATTGTGGAGGGTTGTCATTTGTGTTTACTGTGGAGGGTTGTCATATATGTGCAGGGGCGGATTGGGAACAAAAAGCGGCCCTGGAAAAATTTGTGCTAGTGGCCCCACATGGGCAGCACCAGAGGTGTAAGGTCTAGCCATGGGCCATGGCAGCAGCACCGTCCCCCCAAAACTTTTCAGATAGTGGGCATGGCCAGCATCAAGGGGGAAGTTAAAAAGAAATAAAATGTAATATTATGAGCACATTATATGATACACCTTCAGAATTTGGGAAACTATATCATTCTTTAGAAATAAATATTTTCTTGCTTATTACACGAACCGTATCCCAATCACTATTCACTCAATCTTATATGTCAGCCAAGCAGGCAGACAGAGCATACACTAGATCATCTGCAATCACAGGCTAAGTGGCAAAGTCATTTTCATATATGCAAATTATTTAGCCTCTTACTCATTATGTCTATAAAAAGGACCACATGTCCTCACACAAAACAGGCCCCACGGGTGCGTCGGCCCACCGGGAATCTTCCCTGTGAGCCCTATGGCCGATCCGCCTCTGTATATGTGTACTGGGGAAAATATGGGGGAGGAGATCTATGCATACTTTTGGGGTCTGTCATAAGTGTGTACAGGGGGACACTGGAGGCATATGAGTATCTGGCACTGGGGGCATGTGTGTACCTGGCACTGGGAACATGTGTATGTGTCGCTGGGGGCATATGTGTACCTAGTGCTGGAGGCATATGTGTATCTGGCACTGGGGACATATTCGCATCTGGCACTGGGGGCATATGTGTATCTGACACTGGGGGCATTTGTGTACCTGGTGCTGGGGAAATGTGTGCCTGGCACTGTGGGCATATGTGTACCTAGTGCTGAGGATACATGTGTATCTGACACTGGGGGCATATGTGTATCTGGCACTGGAGGCATATGTGTATCTGACAAAGGGGGCATGTCTGGATTGGGCACTGGTGGCATATGTGTATCTGACACTGGGGGCATGTGTGTATATGGCACTGGGAGCATATAATGTGTATCTGTCACTGGGGGCATGTGTACATCTGGCACTGTGGGGGCATATAAAGTGAATCTGGCACTGGGGTCATGTGTGTATCTGGCACTGGGGGCATGTGTGTATATGGCACTGGGGGCATACATGTATCTGGCATTGGAGGCATACATGTATCTGGCACTAGGGTCATATAATGTGTATCTGGCACTGGGGGCATGTGTGTATCTGACAGTGTGGGGGCATATAATGTGTATCTGGCATTGCACTGTGGGGGCATATAATGTGTATCTGGAATTGCACTGTGGGGGCATATGTGTATCTGGCACTGCGGGAGGCATATGTGTGTCTAGCACTATTGGGGGCGTATGTGTATCTGGCACTATTGAGGTGTATGTGTATCTGGCACTATTGGAGGCATATGTGTATCTGGCACTATTGGGGGCATATGTGTATCTGGCACAGCACTACTGGGGTCATTATGTTGATCTGGCACTATACTGGGGACATTATATGTAAGAAACATTACTGTGGGCGTTACGTGTAAGGCTGCTAATTGTGTGTGTAGAGGGGTGTATGAAAATATATATATTTATAGTTTGAGAATATAAAATTGTGAGGCCACGCCCACTTCCCCAGGATCCTTTGGCACGCACATTAGAGGAGAAGGGGGCGCTTTAAAATTTCTTTAAAAATACACTAGTGTAATTTCCTGGCGCAAAGTTATCAGCCCAATCTAAATCCTCAACAGATCCGTCCAAATAACAGATCAAAGGGATACTCAAATAAAAATAAATGAAATGATAGATCAAAGGCGATAACACAATCTTTACAATAGGATATACATCACATGTTCTGTTGTCCCTTGGGGTAGTCGCTGTATCAAAAGTCTCTTTCAGACGTCAAACATGAAAAAAAGAAATAATGCAATCTATGGGTAATATTGCTTAAAACACTGGAAACAAACAGCCTATGAGTGTCCAGAAAAGGAGGCCTAAAGTGCCAGAACCCAATTTGATAGTAGATAGGGATAGTATCTCGCCACCACTCCGCAGATAATTTTGGACGTACCAAAACTCACATCAAGATAGGTAAGGACAGGTATATAAAGGTATCTTTTAATACTGTATCCACCGTGTCATAAGGCAAGGAAGGAGTTTTAATCAATAAACGTACCCCACTCACTTTTGGAGGGGGATTGTTCCCACGTATAAAGGTATCTTTCAAATCAGGATAACATCCACGATAATCCAATAAAGTTTTTATTAAAAGTTCATAAGAAACAACAATAAAATGTTTTTCTATGTGGTGTCCACTTTCTGATTTGTACAAAAAACATGCAGGTCAGATGTAATAGACAAAAATTGGCATAATCCGGTTTTATGTCAATACTGGCATGCTGAACATACTTCAAAAATGGTATTCCATAGAAAAAACAAAAAAAACAAAATTGATGAAAAAATCACTACCTGGTTTCACCAACGACGTTTCGACCTCCCTGGTCTTTTTCAAGGTGCCTTTCCAGGTAGTGATGACAGGGGTATTTATGCCCCCAAACAGGAAATGATGGTTATCCCATAGTATGCTGGGTAACAAAATTTGTACAATTTGTGAATATATATGATAAAATACACATAAATAAAGGAACCATATTCATACATTACAGGAATATATATATATTAATACCTAAAGTGTTATATTCCTAAATAGGAACAATGAAACTGGAAAAACCGCAATGACGAACGCTATGCGTTCCACTTAACCGGAAGTGGAGCCGCGTGCGTTCCACGCTGCGTTCCATTTGCCGGAAGTGCATCTCGCGGCTCTTCCGGCCGGCGATCTTTAAGGTGAAATGAAAATAAATCTCTCTGGACCTCAATGTTACACAAAAAAGGGACTAAAAAAGCAGCACATTCTCTCATAATTTAGTAAATTAGTAAATAAACTTGAAAAAACACTTATTGTGAATAAAGGAAATATCATAAAAATCCACAAAAATCCACGAATGTTTGGACTGAAATCTTGGCCCATATTTCTTTATCTTTAATAAAATGAAACAAAATTTATTTATGAGCTGATGAAATATTGATTCATTACATGAACCATTTAAGCTCAAAGTCGGAATTTAAACCAATAGGAATGAGTGTATTTAATATGAATATCCAATTCATTTCAGATCTGGCCAAATTTCCTTCCGTATCTCTGTCTCTCCAATTTGACCTCACTTGTTGAATTCCAAGAAAATAAACGATTTTTGATGTAGAGCATTTATGTATTTTAAAAAAATGCTCTGAAAGAGTGTGTGTTGTTACACCTTTTTTAATATTACGTAGGTGCTCCGCTACTCGGGTTTTTAATGCTCTACCTGTCCGTCCTACATAAAGCAGACCGCATTCACATTTAATTAAATAAATAACATTAGTTGTATGGCATGTTATAAAATCGTGGATTTTATATTCGATGTTATTTACTGTGAAGGAGGTGGTTTTGGATGTTTCAGATTTTATAGTTCTACATGGTAGACAAGTTCCACATCTGTGAAAACCTTTAGTACGTATGGGATTAAATGAGTCAAAAGGCATGGCACTTCTAACTAGATGGTTTTTTAAATTATTACTCCTTCTATAAATGAACCTCGGTTTTTCCGGAATTATCTCCTTCAGGATCGGGTCTCTTAATAAGAGATGCCAGTGGTTTTTGATGATACTTTCTTGTTTTTTGTAGTCTGCTCCAAAACCTGATATAAAGGCCCATTCAGCGGTACTGTTAGTCTTCTCTGATTTATCATGAGTTTTATACAGTAAGTGTTTGCGTTCTATTTTGGACACTTCCAATTCTGCCTTCTCCACCACGTCCTTCTTGTATCCTTTAGACAGGAATTTTCTTTTCATAATTTCTTTTTGTTCTTCATAATTTTGATGTTCGCTGCAGTTTCTTTTAAGCCTTAGAAACTGCCCCTTTGGGATTCCCTTCAACCAAAGAGGATGATGCTGGCTTGTGTAAGGAATTAAACCATTACAATCAGTGGGTTTACTGTATCCTTTAGTGTGTATCAGGTTTTCCTTAATGTAAATGGTAAGATCTAAAAAATTAATCTGTTCTTGACTGATGGTGAAGGTGAGTTTAATATTCAGATCATTTGAATTTAGATTGGTACAGAATGTGTCCAAATCTTGACGGTCGCCCTTCCATATGAAGATTATATCATCGATATATCGGTACCATGTCACCAAGTCCGCGCCGGCCAATGTGTTATTCCAAACTGCACTCTCCTCCCACCATGACATGAAGAGGTTTGCGTAGCTCGGCGCGAACTTGGTGCCCATGGCTGTACCAACTTTCTGGAGGAAGTAATCCCCATTGAAGAAAAAATAGTTATTATCCAGAATGAATTGGATACACTCCAAAATGTATTCAATCTTTTCCGGAATCATATTGGATCTCTCTAAATGCCATTTTACAGCCCTCAGACCATCTGAGTGGCTAATAATTGTATAGAGGGACGTGACGTCAGCTGTTGTCAAAAACGACCCACTTTCCCATTTTATTTTCTCTAATTTCTGGATGGTGTCTGTAGTATCCTTTAAATGTGATTTGCCTTCTATTACCAGAGGTTGAAGGTAATAATCGATCATTTCTGATAAGTTAGTGGTCAGACTCCCTGATCCTGAAATTATCGGACGTCCCGGTGGTTTTTCAGGGTCCTTATGTACTTTCGGAAGCGTATAGATGGTAGGTGTTTTAGGGTGTTCGATGTTTAAAAAACCATACTCTTTTTTAGTTAGAATGCCTTTCTCTAGGTACTTAGTAATATGTTTAACATAGTTGTTTTTAATCCTGATCGAGGGGTCGGATTTCAACTTTTGATAAGTACCATTGGTGTTGAGCTGTGATGATATTTCCCTGATGTAATCTTCCTTGTCCTGTATTGTAATTCCCCCACCTTTATCACAAGGTTTAATTATGATATTGGTGTCATCTTTCAACGATTTGATTGCCATTCTTTCTTTCCTAGTTATATTATGGAGATGGTTACGTTTCTTATTTTTCATCTTCCGTACATCTTCTAAGACTGATTTTGTGAAGCTCTCAACCATACAACCTTTTACATGTGAGGGAAAGAAGGTTGATTTCTTCTTAAAGGGGGTTGACTCCTCAAGCTCTTCTTCGATCGTCTCAGGTTTATTCATGGAAAATAATTTTTTAAGAGTCAACTTTCGTGAAAATTTGTGTATATCTATATGAGCATTGAAAGAATTAGATTCAGATGTTGGTGCGAATTTGAGTCCCTTCTGCAGAATTTTCTCCTCATCCTCGGTGAGGGTTCTAGAACTTAAGTTAAATATTTTCACTGAATCATTGTTCGTGGTCTGATCATTGGAGGTGTATGTATTTTTCTTACTGATGTTATTCTTTTTTCTCCTTTTCTTTTTTCCACCCCTCTTTCCTCTTTTGGGGGTCAATACCTCGTGTTCCTTGGATAGTCTCGTTGTCCTAAAAAAGATCCTCTACCTTCTCTATATGTATTGAAAGGTTCGAATCTATTATAGGTATTCATGGTGTCTCTTCTGTCCCATCCTTGATTTCTAAAATCCCTTCTGAAGGTTCTTTTTGGATAAATCCAATCAATTCTGGTAAAGGGCTCCCTGCCTCTTTGGTCTGATGGATAACGTCCGGCAGGTTGCCTTGAATAATGGTGATAAGATCTTTGAGGTTTTCTTTGTTCAAGAGGATGATATGCATCTCTTCGTTCAAAATCGATATTCCCATCAGAAAAGGTCACTTCTTTCCTATGGGTCACAGTTGGTGCCTCTGTTTCTAATGAAGAAGATGACCCCCTATCTCTTCTGTTGTTCTTTCTCTGTGTTTGGGTTTTTTCCTTCCCACCATTTTTATAAAATTCATGGTCTCTATTTAATTTCCTTTTTTTCTTTTCAACTAGATCTTTGGTGTGTTTTTTGATTCTAAGCTCAAGTTCTTTATCTAATATTGTAAATTCTGGTAATTGTTCAAAGGGTTGTACCAGTGTTTGTAACGACGTAATTTTTTCATTTAAATCTGCTAGTTTACTCCTTCTTTCCTTCACTATTAGGTGAATGAGGGAGAAAGAGCAGGTTTCTAGAATTTTTTCCCACTCCCTTTTAAAGTGATCGCTTGAATCAGAGAAAGAGGGAGATTTTGTAAGCCTAAGGCCTCTGGGTATGATATTATCAGCCACGTATTTTTCTAACGTGGCTATCTCCCACCACAATGCATTTTCTTTGATCAAAAGTGACCCTAATTTATTCATCGCTGTGTCAAGGTCATCATCAGAAATTTCTGTTTGATCTTGGCAACAGTCTAACTTGAAAGCATCTTTAACAGTTTCTTGTCTATCTTTTAAGTGTCTAAACATTTATGCAGCCGGAAGAAACACAATATTTGGAATAAGTAATGACAATAAAAATACAATAGTGTATCTGTTGAGGATTTAGATTGGGCTGATAACTTTGCGCCAGGAAATTACACTATTGTATTTTTATTGTCATTACTTATTCCAAATATTGTGTTTCTTCCGGCTGCATAAATGTTTAGACACTTAAAAGATAGACAAGAAACTGTTAAAGATGCTTTCAAGTTAGACTGTTGCCAAGATCAAACAGAAATTTCTGATGATGACCTTGACACAGCGATGAATAAATTAGGGTCACTTTTGATCAAAGAAAATGCATTGTGGTGGGAGATAGCCACGTTAGAAAAATACGTGGCTGATAATATCATACCCAGAGGCCTTAGGCTTACAAAATCTCCCTCTTTCTCTGATTCAAGCGATCACTTTAAAAGGGAGTGGGAAAAAATTCTAGAAACCTGCTCTTTCTCCCTCATTCACCTAATAGTGAAGGAAAGAAGGAGTAAACTAGCAGATTTAAATGAAAAAATTACGTCGTTACAAACACTGGTACAACCCTTTGAACAATTACCAGAATTTACAATATTAGATAAAGAACTTGAGCTTAGAATCAAAAAACACACCAAAGATCTAGTTGAAAAGAAAAAAAAGGAAATTAAATAGAGACCATGAATTTTATAAAAATGGTGGGAAGGAAAAAACCCAAACACAGAGAAAGAACAACAGAAGAGATAGGGGGTCATCTTCTTCATTAGAAACAGAGGCACCAACTGTGACCCATAGGAAAGAAGTGACCTTTTCTGATGGGAATATCGATTTTGAACGAAGAGATGCATATCATCCTCTTGAACAAAGAAAACCTCAAAGATCTTATCACCATTATTCAAGGCAACCTGCCGGACGTTATCCATCAGACCAAAGAGGCAGGGAGCCCTTTACCAGAATTGATTGGATTTATCCAAAAAGAACCTTCAGAAGGGATTTTAGAAATCAAGGATGGGACAGAAGAGACACCATGAATACCTATAATAGATTCGAACCTTTCAATACATATAGAAAAGGTAGAGGATCTTTTTTAGGACAACGAGACTATCCAAGGAATACGAGGTATTGACCCCCAAAAGAGGAAAGAGGGGTGGAAAAAAGAAAAGGAGAAAAAAGAATAACATCAGTAAGAAAAATACATACACCTCCAATGATCAGACCACGAACAATGATTCAGTGAAAATATTTAACTTAAGTTCTAGAACCCTCAGCGAGGATGAGGAGAAAATTCTGCAGAAGGGACTCAAATTCGCACCAACATCTGAATCTAATTCTTTCAATGCTCATATAGATATACACAAATTTTCACGAAAGTTGACTCTTAAAAAATTATTTTCCATGAATAAACCTGAGACGATCGAAGAAGAGCTTGAGGAGTCAACCCCCTTTAAGAAGAAATCAACCTTCTTTCCCTCACATGTAAAAGGTTGTATGGTTGAGAGCTTCACAAAATCAGTCTTAGAAGATGTACGGAAGATGAAAAATAAGAAACGTAACCATCTCCATAATATAACTAGGAAAGAAAGAATGGCAATCAAATCGTTGAAAGATGACACCAATATCATAATTAAACCTTGTGATAAAGGTGGGGGAATTACAATACAGGACAAGGAAGATTACATCAGGGAAATATCATCACAGCTCAACACCAATGGTACTTATCAAAAGTTGAAATCCGACCCCTCGATCAGGATTAAAAACAACTATGTTAAACATATTACTAAGTACCTAGAGAAAGGCATTCTAACTAAAAAAGAGTATGTTTTTTTAAACATCGAACACCCTAAAACACCTACCATCTATACGCTTCCGAAAGTACATAAGGACCCTGAAAAACCACCGGGACGTCCGATAATTTCAGGATCAGGGAGTCTGACCACTAACTTATCAGAAATGATCGATTATTACCTTCAACCTCTGGTAATAGAAGGCAAATCACATTTAAAGGATACTACAGACACCATCCAGAAATTAGAGAAAATAAAATGGGAAAGTGGGTCGTTTTTGACAACAGCTGACGTCACGTCCCTCTATACAATTATTAGCCACTCAGATGGTCTGAGGGCTGTAAAATGGCATTTAGAGAGATCCAATATGATTCCGGAAAAGATTGAATTCATTTTGGAGAGTATCCAATTCATTCTGGATAATAACTATTTTTTCTTCAATGGGGATTACTTCCTCCAGAAAGTTGGTACAGCCATGGGCACCAAGTTCGCGCCGAGCTACGCAAACCTCTTCATGTCATGGTGGGAGGAGAGTGCAGTTTGGAATAACACATTGGCCGGCGCGGACTTGGTGACATGGTACCGATATATCGATGATATAATCTTCATATGGAAGGGCGACCGTCAAGATTTGGACACATTCTGTACCAATCTAAATTCAAATGATCTGAATATTAAACTCACCTTCACCATCAGTCAAGAACAGATTAATTTTTTAGATCTTACCATTTACATTAAGGAAAACCTGATACACACTAAAGGATACAGTAAACCCACTGATTGTAATGGTTTAATTCCTTACACAAGCCAGCATCATCCTCTTTGGTTGAAGGGAATCCCAAAGGGGCAGTTTCTAAGGCTTAAAAGAAACTGCAGCGAACATCAAAATTATGAAGAACAAAAAGAAATTATGAAAAGAAAATTCCTGTCTAAAGGATACAAGAAGGACGTGGTGGAGAAGGCAGAATTGGAAGTGTCCAAAATAGAACGCAAACACTTACTGTATAAAACTCATGATAAATCAGAGAAGACTAACAGTACCGCTGAATGGGCCTTTATATCAGGTTTTGGAGCGGACTACAAAAAACAAGAAAGTATCATCAAAAACCACTGGCATCTCTTATTAAGAGACCCGATCCTGAAGGAGATAATTCCGGAAAAACCGAGGTTCATTTATAGAAGGAGTAATAATTTAAAAAACCATCTAGTTAGAAGTGCCATGCCTTTTGACTCATTTAATCCCATACGTACTAAAGGTTTTCACAGATGTGGAACTTGTCTACCATGTAGAACTATAAAATCTGAAACATCCAAAACCACCTCCTTCACAGTAAATAACATCGAATATAAAATCCACGATTTTATAACATGCCATACAACTAATGTTATTTATTTAATTAAATGTGAATGCGGTCTGCTTTATGTAGGACGGACAGGTAGAGCATTAAAAACCCGAGTAGCAGAGCACCTACGTAATATTAAAAAAGGTGTAACAACACACAATCTTTCAGAGCATTTTTTTAAAATACATAAATGCTCTACATCAAAAATCGTTTATTTTCTTGGAATTCAACAAGTGAGGTCAAATTGGAGAGACAGAGATACGGAAGGAAATTTGGCCAGATCTGAAATGAATTGGATATTCAAATTAAATACACTCATTCCTATTGGTTTAAATTCCGACTTTGAGCTTAAATGGTTCATGTAATGAATCAATATTTCATCAGCTCATAAATAAATTTTGTTTCATTTTATTAAAGATATAGAAATATGGGCCAAGATTTCAGTCCAAACATTCGTGGATTTTTGTGGATTTTTATGATATTTCCTTTATTCACAATAAGTGTTTTTTCAAGTTTATTTACTAATTTACTAAATTATGAGAGAATGTGCTGCTTTTTTAGTCCCTTTTTTGTGTAACATTGAGGTCCAGAGAGATTTATTTTCATTTCACCTTAAAGATCGCCGGCCGGAAGAGCCGCGAGATGCACTTCCGGCAAATGGAACGCAGCGTGGAACGCACGCGGCTCCACTTCCGGTTAAGTGGAACGCAAGACGGAACGCATGGCGTTCGTCATTGCGGTTTTTCCAGTTTCATTGTTCCTATTTAGGAATATAACACTTTAGGTATTAATATATATATATTCCTGTAATGTATGAATATGGTTCCTTTATTTATGTGTATTTTATCATATATATTCACAAATTGTACAAATTTTGTTACCCAGCATACTATGGGATAACCATCATTTCCTGTTTGGGGGCATAAATACCCCTGTCATCACTACCTGGAAAGGCACCTTGAAAAAGACCAGGGAGGTCGAAACGTCGTTGGTGAAACTAGGTAGTGATTTTTTCATCAATGTTGTTTTTTTTGTTTTTTCTATGGAATACCATTTTTGAAGTATGTTCAGCATGCCAGTATTGACATAAAACCGGATTATGCCAATTTTTGTCTATTACATCTGACCTGCATGTTTTTTGTACAAATCAGAAAGTGGACACCACATAGAAAAACATTTTATTGTTGTTTCTTATGAACTTTTAATAAAAACTTTATTGGATTATCGTGGATGTTATCCTGATTTGAAAGATACCTTTATACGTGGGAACAATCCCCCTCCAAAAGTGAGTGGGGTACGTTTATTGATTAAAACTCCTTCCTTGCCTTATGACACGGTGGATACAGTATTAAAAGATACCTTTATATACCTGTCCTTACCTATCTTGATGTGAGTTTTGGTACGTCCAAAATTATCTGCGGAGTGGTGGCGAGATACTATCCCTATCTACTATCAAATTGGGTTCTGGCACTTTAGGCCTCCTTTTCTGGACACTCATAGGCTGTTTGTTTCCAGTGTTTTAAGCAATATTACCCATAGATTGCATTATTTCTTTTTTTCATGTTTGACGTCTGAAAGAGACTTTTGATACAGCGACTACCCCAAGGGACAACAGAACATGTGATGTATATCCTATTGTAAAGATTATGTTATCGCCTTTGATCTATCCTTTCATTTGCTTTAAAATTTCTTGCTCAGGGTGCTAGCAGGCCTGGAGCCACCTCTGTTGCAGCATCTGTAGACACTGAAAGTGGGCATATCAGTCCTTGCACATTCAGATGCACGGATGTACACCAAGGATTGGCTTTATAGCAGCATTAACGTAAAGCCACTGATGCAGCTGCAGCAAAAGACACATGGAAGGCCGCAACTGCCTCAGACTCAGAATCAGGCTCTATGAGGTGGGATCCGACCCCTTCCATAGACCGCAACCCCATTAGGGCTGCTTACAGAAATGTCCCGGGCTGGTTTTTCATCCCAATCCGCCCCGGATGTGGGGGAGTGACCAGCTACAGCAAAATGCTGTGCCACCGACTGATCCGTTTTACCTGACAGGACAGCTTCTCTATTAGCATATCAATGCTGTCTCATTCTTACTTTGGCTTGACAGTCCGTTTTTCCAATGTAATATTTGCCACAAAGGCATACAAGTACATATATCACGAATTTGGAAGTACAAAATAAACTATGTTTGATTTTAAAACTCTTATTTAACCTAGGGTGTTAATCGTGTCTTCTGTTAACATGTAACTGCACTTAGGGGGTCATTCTGAGATGATCGTAGCTGTGCTAAATTTAGCACAGCTACGATCATTCACACTGACATGTGGGGGAACGCCCAGCACAGGGCTATCCCGCCCCGCATGTCAGTGCCGGCCCCCCCCGCAGAAGTGCAAAGGCATCGCACGGCGGCGATGCCTTTGCACTTCAAGAGTAGCTCCCGACCAGCGCAGCTTTAGCGTGCTGCCCGGGAGCTACTCATCGCTCCCCGGCCCGCAGCGGTTGCGTGTGACGTCACGCAGCCGCTGCGGCCCGCCCCCCATTCGGTCCAGCCACGCCTGCGTTGGCCGGACCGCGCCCACAAAACGGCGGCCAAACTCCGCCATTCCGTCCCCTCCCAGCGACCGCATCTGCCTCAGGCAGAGGCAATCGTAGCAGCCCGATGGCCTTCAGCCATCTGGCATGCGCCGGCGCACTGCGGCGTCGGCGCATGCGCAGTTCTGGCCCGATCGCACCGCTGCGATAAACTGCAGCGTGCGATCGGGTCAGAATGACCCCCTTAGTACAGCCTGTAAACTTGAAGCACCCTAACTTAGGTTTTCCTAAAAAGGTGGTGGCAGAATTTTTCCCAAAATTAGTGATGTCAGTAATCATGGATATTTCTTCCTCTGGAGTAGCAATTCATGATGAGTTTATCCCTCAATCCAACAAGATCATTATCTGTGGAAATAATAGGCCAATAGGTTTTTATAGCCTTCCTTACTTTATCACTTACCACATTAAATCTATTCGGACAGATGATTTTATGGGTGGTTGATTTGCCTGGTTTGGACTTCAGCTTTTCAGCCCAGGGTATAGACATCACTTTCCGCTTGGTGGCCAAAAGCTGTTCCTTGTCATATCCCCTGGCCAAAAATTTGTCAATCATCCTCTCAGGTGCTACATTAAGATCACTTTCATTGCTGCATATTCGTCTTGCCTGCAAGAATTGAGAAAATGGGAGAACTCTTAGAACCCTTTTTGGGTGATGACTATTCGAACGCAACATCGTGTTACAGTCTGTAGGTTTAACGAACAACGAAGTCTCAAGTACTACATTGTTTTTCCTAATTCTTACGTCTAGGTAATCAATGCTGGTCTTATCCATTTTACATACCAATTTAACCGGACTATCGCTATTGTTGTGTTCATCTCTGATTGATGTTTTGCAACTCATTAACACCACCTTTACAGAGGTACATATAGTGTGCATAATAAACAATTTTGCTGGCTATATCTGGAATGGAGAAAAAAATATCCCTTTCAACAGATGTCATATACGCATTAGCGTACAATGAGGCCACAGAGGATCCCATCACACACCTGTAAGAAATGCCTTACACCTGTAAGAAATGCCCACCATCATAGAAGACACAATTCTTTCATAGGAAGCAAGAAACGGCAGCGGAACTCCAAAAGAAATACACTGAAGACTGCTAGATACATATATGTACAGTATTTAACTTTAACTATATATATATATATACATATATATATATATATATATAGCTATATATTTTTTTTTTGTATGATGCTCACAATTTGTTGTTACTGTATGTCCCAACTCTGTCACTGTTGTTTTGTTCGCTAGAGCAATGGTGAGTTGAGAGCTAAAAGAACTGTATCCATACCCAACAATGATACCTGATTTGTCTAAGAAGGTTCTACTGTACATTCTGTGCTCAATACTTTTTTTTTTTCTTTTACACATTACATTTGAATTAGGCAACTCTATGTTGGGGCACAATTGTAATCTGCAGACATATCTCTCAAGAGTGGCACGTCTTGAAATATGTAACATCCTGGGGTTGGCAGGTGTGTAACTGGCTGTAAAAGGTATCACATGAAGAAGATAATTGCAATGAAGAAAGAGAATTACTTTGATGATGACAAGATGAACAGATTTAGCTACAGGTCACAATACACTGGAACATTCCATTATTCAAGAGATCAATTAGTTTAATCCTAGATATAAGCATATTCTGAAATAAAGTTACTAGACAATGACAATACAGAAGATAATTAAGAATAAAATTTGCCAATCTTCACAAGCAATATATGTTGGAGCTCAGTGATCTTAGAGTGCCACAGAATTGCAAGGGGGCTGTCGTATAATTGTACTTGTTGCCGAGGGTGAAAGTATGGTAGTACAGGCTGGTACGGCATACCATTAAGAGATATGCTGTACTTCCTGTTCCGCAGCTTCTGTGAACACCTTTGTATAGTACCCACAGCATAACAGGCCGCTGGTTGCCTGAGAAAGGCTGTCCCTCAGCCAACCAGTGGCCTGTCACCATGGTAATGGCCGCTGATGAGGTAAGGAGGCAGTGTTGTTCCCATCTTTGCCTGTCCTCTGCGCCCGGCGTGCTCTCTCCTTCCCCCAGTATTCATGCTATGATTCCTGGCTCTCCATGGTGCTGGTTAAGCTCCCGGTTCTGGAGCTGACATAGGGGATTTCCCTGCGGGGATGGTGCTGCTGCTCCCCCTGGTGCACAGCCAGTGTTGCAGGTGAGTGCCTGCACCACTTCACATAGTGTTCCCCCTGTGTGTTGCCATGACCCCCACTGTCTTCTGCTCTCCCCCTTTGTCCTCCTCTTCTCCCCCCTGTGTTCCCCACTCCCCCCTGTGTCCCCCACTCTCCTCTCTGTAGCCCCACTCTCCCCACTGTGTCCCCTACTCTCCCCTCTGTGCACCCACTCTGCTCCCTGCGCCCTACACTCTCCCACCATGGCCCCTCTCTCCCGCTGTGGCCTCACTCTCTTCCTTGTGGCCCGACTCTCCCCTCTGTGGCCCCACTCTAACCCCTTTGGGGTTTCTTAATATATGTATAAGGGGCTCTGCTGTCTGGTGTAACATGTATAAGGGGCTCTTCTTTCTGTCGTAATGCATATAAAGGGCTCTGCTGTCTAGCGTAATGTGTATAAGGGGCTCTGTTTTATGGAATAACATGTATAAGGGGATCTGCTGTCTAGCGTAAAGTGTTTAAGGGGCTTTGCTGTCTGGCGTAACATGTTTAAGGGGCTCTGCTGTCTGGCATAATGTGTATAAGGGTCTCTGCTGTCTGGCATAACATGTATAAGGGGCTATGCTGTCTGGCGTAACGTGTATAAGGGGCTCTGCTGTCTGGTGTACCATGCTTAAGGGGCTCTTCTGTCTGGTGTAATGTGTATAAGGGGCTCTGTTGTGTGGCAAAGCAAGTATAAGGGGCTCTGCTGTGCGGTGTAATGTGAATAATGGGCACTACTGTAGATGTGCTATATGGAATAGAAAAGAATGTTCCCAAAATGATGAGAAATGGATGGCATGTCATTTTGACATGCCCCATTTTCCATGGTCATGCCCACTATGGCACATGGCCATGTCCACACAGTACCACTAAGAATTTTTTTTTACCTGCACCACTGCTTGTTGCACAATGGAATGGTGACCCTACAGTGCCACAGAATTGCAGTGAGGCTTTGGTTTAACTGTACTTGTTGCACAAGAGATTAAGCACTCTTAGAAGAAATACTGATCCTGGGTTCAAGAGAGAAAATTTCACTGTACTCCAAGTTTACATAAGGATGCAGGTAGCAAAGTTGTCTTGGAATTTCTAGCAAGCAACTGTCTCTGTAGTAATTATCCCTTGGTGAAATGGCTTGGTCTTTACTCTCCAAAATGAGTCAATGGGGGGAATTCAAATGTTATTGCACCCTCGATCTCCCATCTAAAGTGACATGTGATCAAGGGGCGATATTCAAATGCCTCCCACTTATCGCGCTGATACACTCAAGTTTAGGTGCTTTTCTAAAGTAATGGGCACAAGCATGAAAAGACCCGTTTGAACTGAAATGAACTTGTCGCGCCCATTCACAGCAACATTAGAATACTGGTGGTGGGCGGGAGAGGGTGCGGAGATTTAAATCTTGCCCCTTGTCTCTGGAATGATTATCCAAACGAATAGGTGTCTGTAAACTAATTGTCCCAACAAAAAGTTTCTTGTAATTTCTGCACTCTGAACAGGGGTTACTCTGCATGGTTCTCACTTAAAGGTCTGATAACACTTCCTCTCCATGTGGTCGTGAGTGGTGTGTGTGACAATAGACAATAGAGTTTAGCGTTCACCCTCCTGCAGTCCTCCACAACAATAGTCTCTGTTATTTACCCTGAACCTCTCAGGTTATTTTGCTCCCTCACTGTTCACCGGTTTCAGCTCTCCTCAAGATGGCTGCAGCGTCCACGCCTCTGTACAGACCTTGCAAGTTCTGGTCTCCCGACTGCTGCAACATTTCACGCCCACTCTCCCAGATCTCTTTTACTCATGAAAGCACCCCGCTGCCTTAGCTCTACAGCGCTGCTCTCCACCTCCTTTTGTTACCACCCTACTCTCTCTCAATTCTGCTGTCTTGCTCCGTTCTTCAAAACATTCCTGCTTTCTCTTACTTCTCGTTCCACGCCTCCTACTTACCACAAGGCTCCGCTTGCTCTCCTTCACTATCCAATCTAATCTTGCCACTTCACAAAACAGGACACGTGATCTGACTCTGGTCTGTGCCTTAACCTCTGCTGTGCCAGCCATTAAAATGTTAGGTGAAACACTTATACAGTATTACATTTTTAAAGGGTTATTGACAGTTTCTGACTTGGGTGCCACAAATACAAGAACTTGTAGTGCGGGAGAAGCCTCCTTTGCCTTCATTTACATACACAACACAGATGTGGTCATGTATTCTTAAACATGAAATGTTTTAAAGTGACAAAATATAATTGCATTCAGAATTAACAAATGACTTACAGGGTGGTGATGTGCCTTTAATGTGATTTATGAGGACAGACTTTCCTATGGCGCCAATGTTGTGACATACTGTACCTAATCTGTGCATGCTTGACTTGTATGTGTGAAAGGGTTAGCCAAAACACAACCACTTCTTCCTTTTACAAAATGACTAAAATTCATCACAAAAATTACATCTCACGCTCGCTATTCACAATGCAATTCTGCTACAACTAAAAGCTGGTTAGAGAGCTGAAGGAAGTCTTCAATCACTCCTTGATCTATCCCAATGTACAATCACAATTGAATTGAATCAACACTACTGTTAACCAAGTAATTGTCTCCCTTGAAAGTAATAGATACATCATCTATTCCATTGAATGGGCAATTTATCTGTAGTGCATCAACAAATGTTTACACCTTGATATATCTTTGATGTTGTTCGAAGACATATCGGATTGGCCCTGCAGCACAGCTGATGCCAATATAACTTGCAGATATATCGGCATGTCTGGCTGTGAGTACGGGCAACCCGTCCACTGTCCGTACACTGGCAGCAGGGACTAACTGTCACAACCTGACTACATTTCTCATGTTTTGTGTCTTACTTCTGCCATCACTCCTGTAGTTCAGCATACTAGCTGCAGTCTGTGTTACTCGCTGCTGAAATCTCCTGAATAGTCACCTGTGTGAGAATTTGTGTTCAGCAGTTGGTCTCTCTGCTCACTGTGCTTAGTTGTCAGTGAAGTCTATACATGTTGCCTCTGCACAGTGCTCTCAGCATTCTGTGTATAATCCTAGTTTGATCCTCCATAGTGATCCATTTCTTGGTGTTTGGACCTAAACCAAAGTTCTCTCCAAAACCAGTCATGGACTACACCAGTGATGGCTAACCTTGACACTCCAGCTGTTGTTGAACTACACATCCCAGCATGCCCTGCATCAGTTTTGCTATTTGGCCATGCTAAAACTGATGCAGGGCATGCTGGGATGTGTAGTTCAACAACAGCTGGAGTGTCAAGGTTAGCCATCACTGGACCACACCATCTTAGTTCCTGTCAGCTGACTCTCTACTGATCAATCCTGTCCAGTCTGGTGCTCAGCTGACACTTCCAACCAATCCAGAACAACCCAGGGGTATAAAGCTTCCTGCTTTGCAGGGAACAGGTTATCAGTGCAATAGGTCACACAGCTATCCGTGTAAGCTTGTCTCTGTACTCCCCAGTATACCTGTTTAGTTCCTGGAATCCTGATTACAGTATTGACTCTCTCCAGAGTATGTTCGATACTCCTTGACCATTGGCGCAAGTCTGATATTCCTTGACCATCGGTGCAAGTCCGATACTCCCTGACCACCACTGCAAGTCCGATATTTCTCGAACATTGGTGCACGTCCAATATCTCCAGCAATTGGTGCAAGTCCGATATCTTCAGCCAATGGTGCAAGTACAAGATCTCCAGCCATTGGTGCCAGTCCAATATAATCACAGATTCCATCACTTCCATTCCGATATCATTCACAGTCTCCATCAGTTCCATTCCGATATCATTCACAGTCTCCATTGGGTCCAGCCCAATAACATCTTCAACTTTTAGACTCTGCCTGATCCTTCCCAAGTCTCTAGTGCTAGCCCAGGTTACCCAGACAGGGGGCCATAACCGACTTGTCAGGTGTAGCGAAATCCAAATCCACTTGCGGGGTTCCTTGGAGAAGACAACCGGCGCCCCTGCTCTGGATCTAGTCAACCACCTGGCGCTAGTTTCTGAATCCCTGCTGGTCATCTACAGGATCAGAGCAACTCTCAACCCCTATGAGTAGGAACGACATAAAGTCATCTAGTTTCCAGCATAGCCCTACTAGAGTTGCCAGAGACTCTGACACAGGTCCGGAGACATCCAAACACAAAATCCTGACACTGACATCACAGCTGGGTGGGTAAATGCGAATGCCTGCCTAGTTGTGACGTCAGGATGGACACATCAACCGGCCGATTGGTAAGTGTGTATGCTTACCAATACAGCTGCTGTGGTCAGTGGATCCACATGGATTCATCTGCATAGTGAGTACCTAGCTTAACTATTAAATGTAATTCGCTGAAAGGCTTCTATAGCCCATGGTTTAAGGAGATTCATCACTGGTCTTATTTTTTATCTAGCCCTAAAGTGATGTTTTTACCATTGGCTACATGCACATTCCCATTTAAGGGTCCTATACACGGTGCGATTCTGCCTAAAGGCCAATTTTGACTATGTGATTTGCCTTGAACTCCCTGGAGCCCAGAACCACCGATATTGACTGTACACACAGTACAATTTTGGCTATGTACAATTTTGACTATATACAATTTTGAATATACTAGAAACTAGATTGTACACTCTCTTGTCAAAATTTACCTGCCTGCACAGTCTATTTTTTCTTGCAATACCGACCCCGCGGGAGCGTGAATCAGCATCGCAAGTTGTATACACTATGCAATATGTACTATATTTTCTACCGGCATGGACTATATTATAGTCCATATCGGTAGTTCAAATCGTACCATGTGTATACGAATTTAGTCTTGCAATCCCTCAAATGATCATGTAAACTTTATTCACACAAGCACCTATTTTTTTTTTTTTAATTCTTTATTTTTGTATGGTCAAACATAGTGGTTAAACAATACACTGAGAAAAAGGACAAACGGCCAAAGAACCATCGTCCAGCAAAAACCATAATTTTTTAGAGTAAAGAACAAGAACAAAAAAAAAGAAACATTGGTAATAAATTATCAAATGCAGGGGGGGAGGGGGAAGAGGGAGAAAGAAGGGGGGGGGGGAAGGGGGGAACCACGGTGCGATCAGATATCAGTAGGTATTTCGAGAACTAGTAGACTAAAAAAGAAGGAAAGGAGAAGAGATGGAGAAGAAGTAGAAGCTGCCGCCCACGGGCCTACGGACGGAGACATGAACAAGAGGGAGGGGGCGGTGATCTACGCTCTGCAAGGAGCCAGAGAGCCCAGACCTGCTCAAAAGCGTGACCCCGATCATGGAGGTACTATGTAATCCTCTCCATTGATGCACTATGTCAGATTTTGGCTTTAAGGGAAGGGAGAAAAGGAGAGAAGGATTTTTCCAATTGAGAGCAATCAGCGATTTTGCCGCAGTTAGAATGTGCGTAGTCAATTTTTTGGAGAATTTATCAAGAGTCGCGGGAGGATAACACAGCAAAAAGATCCAGGGATCTTTTAACACGGGAGATTCCAGAAGGGAGATCAGGAGGTAATGGACAAAAGCACCTATTAATGAGTAAGGTGGTGACATCAGTATATGATAATTAAATGCTGATCAAATTCACATATATTGCTATTATTTAATGACCAGTATATATAATAATCATAGTTAATCAGCCCAAACAGCAAGAAAATAGCGATTATGTTTATGTCTAGAAGGAGGACCTAAGGGCTAGATATATTAGCATTGATGCAAGTGAAACATATAATTATTGTCAATCTACTGCACGACCAACCTACTATATTTACCACATTTTTCTAAATGAAGAAATTCAGCAAAACATCATGACTGGTTGGGTTATTATGCAAGGTTTTACAGATTATAAAGGACTTTTAGTGGTACCAAATTCACATTCTGTGCAGATAAAATAGGGGAAAATTGCCTGTCTAAAAGATGCACTGCAGCTATTCTGTCAGTGGAGCCTTTGTCACTACCTATTACATAATGTGTCTGTTGAATAAATACAGTTAGCTGAGCAAGCAAGCAAGCTATAACAGTTACTGAATGTTTGTATCCCTGCAATTTTTGTTAAAACCACATACACGCAAGTAAGAAAATGAGTTGTACATCTATGTATTCAGACTTACATCATATAAGAAGAAAAATATACAAATAACAATACTGATAGGTATATATATACACAAAAGAAGTATACTGTATGAATAAAACTGCATTAAAAAATATACAAAATTTCTATGTATGTTAAGGTAGAAAATAGATATATTTTTTTAAACTGACACATAAAAATATGTCCTGAAAACCAAATGATTGTTTCACTGTTAAAATAAATATTAAAAATGAAATATTAGCCATAACAATTACTTATAGGAAAGCGGTTTCACTGATAAGTCATGTATTCCAAATACACTTGTTATTTAGCATTAGAGTCTGTCAAAGAATCGTAATAAAGATTTTTTTCATTACTAGATGGAGAGTTCTGATCTTTTGCAATATTATTCTGAATTTACATTACTAAGGGGGACATGTACTAAGCAGTGATAAAAGTGGAGAAGTGAGCCAGTGGAGAAATTTCCCATCGCAACCAATCAGCTGCTCCATACAATTGTATAGTATGCAAAATAGAAATGTTATGTCAATGCTGATAGGTTGCCATGGGCAACTTCTCTACTAGCTCACTTCTCCACTTTTATCTTTACTTAGTACATGTCCCCTTAGATGTATAGTTTTCTGACCAAAAACCCCAATGCTGAATGTGTAGGGGCTGAGCAACATAAACATGGATATATACCGATGTATGATTGATAGATAGATAGATAGATGGATAGATAGATAGATAGATAGATATAGATAGTTAACATGCGGGCTGTCATTCAGATGTGGTCGGTCCTGCACCACATGCCACACAGTACCAATGTTTTGTCCTTGATGTTTGGTACTTTGCGCATGCACAGGACCTGTTCTGCGCAAGCATGAATGGGTCCAGTGACACAGGATTGCATCAGACTGTCAGGGGGCGGTAACGGCCTCCATTTGTGAAAAAGGAGGCATGTCACCACCGTTAAGTGGGAGGAAGAAGGCCAGGATCTCAGTCGTTGGATGGAGATCTCCTGACCTATTACAAGGATCTGTGACAGTCGGCTTTGCTTCCCCATTGGTGCTGCAAGCCATCTGATGGTGTCGCAGAGATACGATGCTGCGTCTTAGGGATGCAGCGCGGAACACTAATGCAGCAGGAGATGTCTACTTGTAGTAAGCATCTCCTGTTGCATTTACATACAAAGCTATAGCTGGTGCTACCAAAGAAGCAGCAGCGATAGCTTCTCCAACCACATCTAAATGAGGGCCACTGCCTGCTCCTCCCTACATAACCACCTGAAGCCTGACTCTGATTATAATTATTCTACTATGACTCTTACGTTACTTGATCTTGCCTGCCTGCTGACTTGTACTGCCAGTGCCTGGTTCTTGACCTTAATATATTTTATATTCTTTTACATCAGAAATAAGCACCAATAGCTCAGAAGTCCTCACGGTAGCTGTGCACAGGTGAGTCTATTTTGCTGTCAGGGTAAAGGGGCTCCTATAGAAGAGACAGAACATGTAGCCTGGGACACATATGTTTGCAAAAAAGCTTTGATGAGTTGACCTTACAACTAGCAGGTATATAGTTAAAATGCTGAAAGAGGAATTTAGAATGTAGCTCTACTTCACACTATCTTTGATAGATGGAATTACTGGTCTGCAAACTACAATTTCTCTCCAGCAAGTCATGTACAGTGTAATTGGGAATTCAGTAACACATGCCCCTGAGCAATGCTGGAAGAGGACTTAGAACTAATTCAGGCATCAGAAGCTTCAACTTCTTCTCTACTGGCTAGACCTGGGGCACTCTTAATGATGTCCCAGGCCGTACCTGTACGTGCACTTTATGTCAGTGTGACTGTGGCTAGGTAAGGTACATTGTTGTTACACTCCCCTCATATACTGTATCCTGCTCAGTTACAGGCCTGATTAACAGGTTTCTGTGCAGTGAACCTTTCTGTGTCCCTCATCTTCCCTGTATGCTGCCTGTACAGAGGGAAAAGGTAGCAGGTGCACTATCTCACACTCGCTCAACCTGTAATAACCAGAGGCACTTAGCATATTCCTGGCCAGGGCTATGAGCTTACCCACCGCATCAAGGTAGCCTCTCATTGGGTAAGTCCCTAACACTAACTATAGGGGTTCAGGTCCGGGGGGCAGGACACCCCAGAGCCACCCAGCCAGACAACCCCAGGGCATCGCAGGAGTGATAAAAATATAGGGTTAAAGAGGTAGGAGCAGCTGTTGCTGCATGTGTGAATAATGTGAGGAGTAAAAGAAAATTATGTGAAGGTGTTACATATATATATAAAACAAACTATAAGTGCCACGGAGTGATGAAATAGTGTTAAATTGCGATGCCCCAGGGACACCCAGCCACGGCAGGCACAGGGAGCCCCGCACCCCAGAGAATTCCCCCCATTATGGACTGCCATATTAAACAAAATGTATGAGTCTTAACTCAGTGTGCTCATTCCAAATGTAAAGGCTAGAGTGTTGGACTATTTAAAATCAGAGGGGTGGGTGGGGCAGGGTGCTAAATTAGAGTGAAGGTGTCTCCTACCTTCAAAAATGTATGAATACATCAGTTACAGAGGGAAAAGGGCCCTAATTTGCACACCTTAATTAGGTAGTGAGGTGCTACTCTGCTTGAGACTTAGTAAAGTGTACAGAGGGAAAAGGTAGCAGGTGCACTATCTCACACTAGCGGTCAGCGGTGAGGTTACTTTCGGTCAACCGCTGACCACAAAGTTCCCACCATTGGTTACAATGGAGCGCATAGGCGCTACATTGTAACACTGCCGGGTGCTGCCTGTCATACAGTACAGGAGCACACAGCCAATCAGGAGGGTGCCACAATGTGGCGCTCCCTGATTGGCTGATGGAACCCTCTTAGACATAAGTCAGAGGGGGTTTCTGGCATTCGGGGAAAGGGGTCCCATGTGAAAACATGGGGCCCCTTTCAGTGCGAGGTCGGGTATCCGTTTTGTTTTTTTGCCAAGTACCTGGATTACAAATGGATTAAAAGAGGAGCCATCTACACTGGATTTTGTGAGTATAATTTTTTCAACAGGTACCCCATGGATTTTACATGGAGAAGAGGACCGACCCTCGTGTGAACATAGGTAAGTATGTGTATATGGAGGTGTGGATGTATGCATTAAAGCTTTACTTTCAAGGTGTGTGTCTTATGTTTTTATTGGGGTATTTTTTTAGTAGTAGTACTACAGGTACCAGCGGGCCCGGTTTTCCACCGCATGCTGGTACTTGTGGTTCTCCAAGTACCAGCTTGCGGGGAGGCTTGCTGGGACTTGTAGTACTGCTACTAAAAACAATACTCATTTTTTTACAAAACGGCTATCAGCCTCCCATCCGCAGCTCTTGGATGGGGGGGACAGCCTCGGGCTTCACCCCTGGTCCTTGGGTGGCTGGAGGGGGGGGACCCCTTGATTGAAGGGGTCCCCACTCCTCCAGGGTACCCCGGCCAGGGGTGACTAGTTGGTTATGTAATGCCACGGCCGCCGGGACCTATATAAAAGTGTCCCCCGGCTGTGGCATTATGTATCTGGCTAGTGGAGCCCGGTGCTGGTTTCAGAAATACGGGGGACCCCTACGCTTTTTGTCCCCCGTATTTTTGGAACCAGGACCAGGCGCAGAGCCCGGTGCTGGTTGTTTAAATATGGGGGAACCCCTATCATTTTTTCCCCCATATTTTTGCAACCAGTGCCGGCTCAAAGAGCCCGAGGCTGGTTTTGCTTAGGAGGGGGGACCCCACGCATTTTTTTTATAAAAAAATATCACTTTCCCATCCCCTTCCCACTGATAAACATGCACAGATCTCATGGATCCGTGCATGCCTATCCAAACACGGGGAAAAAAAGCAGGTCTGTTTTTTTTAGCACTTTTCCACGAATTGTATTTCAGCACGGCAGTGTTTGGCTATTGTCGGCAGTGTTTGTGATTTGCACTTTTTAGTAAATTACCGATTTCTACCAAATTGCAGGCGTATTTGACCGATGGTGTATTGATTCGTAATTTTTTCCTAGGACTTCCAAAATATTACGAATGCCCTCATCACTGCCGAGATTTTTGCTTAGTAAATTCCCGAAATGACACTTTGAAGAAAAAACGTCATCTCTGTCAAAATCGGGACCTTAGTAAATATACCCCAGTGATGGGTGTGGATTAAATGATTGACAGTGTCCAGATAGACAGTCAATAGGTTGACAACAGATGGTCAATAGTTAATAGGTCAACAGGGTCAACAGGTCAACAGTTATGTGGTCAACATGGATTTAGGTCGACAGGGTCAAAAGGTTGACATACAAATGGTCATCATAAAAAGGTAGATACATGTTTTATGTTTTATTTTTAACTATAATCCTAACCCTCCCCCTAGTGCCTATACCCCTTGGTGCCAAACCCTAACCCTTTACAATGTGCCTAACCCTAACCGTCCCCGCAGGCAGCCGAACCTTCCCCCTAGTGCCTAACCCAATCCTTCCCTAACCACAGCCTAACCTTAATTGTCCCTTGGTGCCTAACCCTAACCCTCCATCAAGTGTCTAACCCTAACTGTTCCCTCCAGCAGCTGAACCTTCCCCCTAGTACCTAACCCAAACCTTCCCTTACCAAAGCCTAACCCTAACTGTCCCCATGGTGCTGAACCCTTCACCAAGTGCTTAACTGTCCCCACCGACAGCTGGACCTTCCCCCTAGTGCCTAACCCTAACCTTCCTCTACCGCAGCCTAACCGTAACTCTCCACCAAGTGCATTACCCTAATTGTCCCATCCGACAGCTTAACCTTTCCCTAGTGCCTAACCTTCCCCTAGCATAGCCTAACCCTAACTCTCCAACTCCCTTGTAGTCCCATCCTCTTCATAGCCTAACCCTAACTGTCCATTCCAGCAGCTTAACCCTAACCCTTCCCCTAGTGCCTAACCATATTCCTCCCCCTAGTGCCTAACCCTAATCTTCCCCATCTGCAGCCTAACCCTCCAACAAGTGCTTAACCCTAGCTGTCCCGCCCAGCAGCCTAACCCTAACCCTCCCATAATTAAACCCTACAAAAAAAATTATGTTGCCCTTTTTTGCATTGACCATTTACATGTCGACCTTTCGACCCTGGTAACCTCTTGACTCTGGTTGCATATGTCCATGTCGGCCATTTAGCTGTAGACCTTTTGGCACTGTTGACCATCTGGTGTCAACCTATTGACTGTTTATCTATTTACTATCTATATTCCATCTGGATACAACAGGAAATCGACACTCACTATGTCATCTATGTCGACCACACAATACCCGCATCAGGATCCTGGTATAATGTTAAACAACTCTGGTTGTTTTCTTTTATTGAAAAAACATATTGTTCTTGATTCACTGTGTTTTCCCAGCCATACACATAAGCCAATTGAGGAGGTGAAATGTAATGTAAATTTCTGCAGCGGGGTACACTGGAATGCCACGGGTAGTACATCAAGGTGTAGAGTTGGATCTTGAGCCGAGGCACCAACAGGCTAAAGCCTTGACTGTTCCCAGGATGCATTGCACTGCCTCCTCTATAACCCCGCCTCCGGGCACAGCAGCTCAGTTTGTAAGTTGGTGCCTGCAGAGCAGGTCACTAACAGGTAGGGCTGCGCTATGCAGCCCTGAAAAGAGCTTTTTAAGAAGACTTACATAGTAACATAGTAACTAAGGTTGAAAAAAGACAATTGTCCATCGAGTTCAACCTATTTGTGGTCTCCTATGCAGTCTTATTATAGGACTAGCTATTTTTATGTTAGGACTAGTTATATTAACTATAATGCATGCCTACGCACCATAACCCTGAATATCTTTATCCATTAGGAATTTATCTAACCCATTCTTAAAGGTGTTGACTGAGTCCGCAGTTACTACTCTCTCAGGCAGGGAATTCAAAACACGTATTGTCCTTACTGTGAAAAAACATTTTCGCCTCAATGTGCGGAAACTCCTCTCCTCTAACCTAAGCGAGTGACCACGTGTCCTCTGTGCTGATCTTATAGAAAACTGGTCCCTCCCAAGCTCTGTGTATTGACCCCTTATATATTTGTAGATGTTGATCATGTCCCCTCTTAGTCTCCTCTTTTCCAATGTAAACATGTCTAGCCTTGCAAGCCTTTCCTCGTATTCCAGCGTCTCCATGCACTTGATTAGTTTGGTCGCCCACCTGTGAACCTTTTCTAGCTCCAGGATATCCTTTTTGTAATATGGTGCCCAAAATTGCACACAGTATTCAAGATGAGGCCTCACTAGTGATCTATATAATGGGAGTATAATACTCTTGTCCCTTGCATCAATTCTCAGTTTTATGCAAGCTAATATCTTATTAGCCTTCTTTGCTGCACTCCTACTTTGGGTACTGCTGCTTAATTTGTTATCTATGTGAACCCCTAAGTCTTTTTCCAGTACAAAATCCCCTAATATTACCCCATTTAGTATGTAGGTGTTATTTTTGGTCTTGCCCCCACAGTGCATTACCTTACACTTGTCTGTGTTGAAACTCATTCTCCATTTTGCTGCCCATGCTTCCAGTTTAGTTAAGTCGTTCTGAAGAGACTCAGCATCCCCCTCTGTATTTATAACCTTACACAATTTGGTATCATCTGCGAAAATTGATACCATGCTCTCTAGACCTACTGTTAGGTCGTTGATGAAAATGTTGAACAAAAGTGGTCCAAGTACAGACCTTTGTGGCACACCACTTAGTACTTTAGTCCAATTTGAAAATGATCCATTAACCACAACGCGCTGCTCCCTATTATCTAACCAATTACTGACCCAAGTGCATATTGTGCTCCCTAGCCCTATTTCTTGTAGCTTGTAGATGAGATGCATGTGTGGTACAGTGTCAAAAGCTTTGGCAAAGTCTAAAAAGATTATATTCACCTCCTTCCCTGATTCAGGTTCGCACTTACTGTTTCATAAAAGCCAAGTAAGTTAGTCTGACATGATCTGTCCTTCACAAATCCGTGTTGGTTCCTTTTAATAACCTTATTTCTTCAAGGAACTTTTGAATACCGTCCCTTAGAATACCTTCCAATACCTTCCCCATTATAGATGTAAGAATAACTGGTCTATAATTACCTGGTTCACCTTTGCTCCCCTTTTTAAATATCGGCACTACCTCCGCTATACGCCAGTCTTTGGGAACCATACCCGACTTAACCGAATCCATGAAGATCAAAAATAGAGGTCTTGCTAGTTCAGCGTGCAGCTCCATAAGAACCCTCGGTGAATTCAATTGGGACCAGGTGACTTATTAATCTTTAACTTTTTTAATCGGTCACAGACTACCTCCTCACATAAATAAGCATTTAGCAGTGGGACATTATCTTTGTTGAGATTTTGTGGTAGACCCAGCATTTGGTCCTCTCTGGTAAATACCGTTGAAAAAAACTTGTTCAGTTTGTTTGCTATGTCATTATCATTTTTGATCAAGACTCCCCTCTTGTCCTTTAAAGGGCCTATACTCTCCTTCTTTAGTCTCTTGCTGTTGATGTACTTAAAAAAAAATTGGGATTCGCTCTGCTACTAGTTTTTCAGTTTCTACTTTAGCCGCTCTTATTCCTTTTTTGCATATTTTGTTACAGTCCTTATAGAGTTGAAATGACTCCGCATCCCCCTCAGATTTGTATTTTTTAAATGCTCGTCTTTTTTTGTCCATTAATTCCTTTATATTTTTGTTAAACCACGTTGGTTTGGGATTTTTATTCCTTTTTTGCTGCTGGTGGGAATACATTTACGAGTATTATTAATTAGCAGTGATTTTAATACATCCCATTTCTCTGTAGTATTTTTTCCTTGAAACATAATTTCCCATTCAATGTCCCTTAATGCTTCCTTCATCAAGTCAAAGTTGGATTTGCTAAAATTTAGAGTCCTAGTTGAGCCAGTATAGGACTGCTTATGAGAACTGATATTGAATGTGACCATATTGTGGTCGCTGTTACCTATGGGCTCTCCTATTTCAATATTTGATACCAATTCCCAATTGTTAGTTAATACCAGGTCTAAGATTGCATTGTACCTAGTTGGTTCCTTGATTAATTGAACTAAGTAATTATCATTTAGTGTGTTTAAAAACATATTGCCCCTAGCAGTATCACATGAATTGATTTTCCAGTTTATCTCGGCATAGTTAAAGTCTCCCATCACTACTATGTCTCCTACTCTTGCTGCTCTTTCAGTTTGGTTCAGTTACAATTTCTAATCAGACACATTAATACCAGGCGGCCTGTAGCATAACCCCAATAATAACTTCTTTATTCCTTTACCCCCGCATGCAAATTCTACCCATAACGTCTCAATAGTATTTACAGTCCCCTCTTGAATATCTTCCCGTATAACAGGTTTTAGGAATGGCTTTACGTAAAGACATACCCCTCCACCCCGTTTATTTCTTCTGTCTCTCCAGTACAGCGTGCAATCCTCTAGATTGACTGTCCAATCGTGAGATTCGTACCACCATGTTTCAGTAATGCCTATAATATCATATTCCCTGCTTGCTGCGAGGATTTCTAGTTCCCCCTTTTTACCTGTACGGCTTCTAGCATTTACATACATACAATTGAGATATGTATTTCCCCTTATGGTAGGGACATCATAATTCTTATGCTGTAAAGATGACCCATTATCATCGTTGGATACTGTAACTCTAAAACCCTTTTTAGTTCCCATATTACTACCCTTGCCATCTGCTCTATTCCTCCCCACTTCTCCTCCCCCATTTTGTTCACTAACGCCACCCCTGCTATTCTTACTGATTGACCCGTGATTTCTTGCTAAACCCTCCTCCCCAGGAACCTAGTTTAAAATCTCCTACAACCTTCTAACCATCCTTCCCCCCAGCACCGCTGCCCCCTCCTCATTTAGGTGCAATCCATCACGACAAAAAAGATGGCGCCTGACTGAGAAGTCCGCCCAGTGTTCTAGGAACACAAACCCTTCTTTCCTGCACCAATCCTAAAGCCACCCATTTACCTCCCTAATCTCCCTCAGTCTCCCTGGGCTAGCGTGTGGCACGGTTATAATTCGGAGAATATTACCTTAGATGTCCTTGCCTTTAGTTTCTTGCCTAATTCCCTATAGTCTTTCTTAAGGACATCCCACTTCAAGGGCCGCAGCACTGTTTGTGTCATTCTGACATCCTGTGCTGCAGCCCCTTCACCTCCCCAGCAGCATTGCATACTCCCGTGGCCGGGTTCCTGGCTACTTGCAGCGGAGGCACACAGGTCTTTAGGCACACCACCGCTGATGCTCTCCTTGATCGCGTGGCTGCACATCAGGGAGGAGGTAAGACGGACCCCCAGGTGGGACCTGCTGGTAAATCACGGTCTAGTCGCGGTCCTGGGAGATGGACCGCGCCGCTGGCATGGACACTGTACTGCACAGGGACCCCACTATATTCACCAGGCCAGGGAGCACAGGCCGGATTTACAAAAATCCATTTTGCATAGGCTCCACAGTACCCGGTGGTGAGGAACAGCATAGGGGATAAGGCGCTGACCTGTAGCCCCTCCCCCAGCTCCGGGCGCCATCTACTGCTGGTGTTCCCATCCTGGACCTGCATTTCACTCTCCCTCACTCCCTGACAGAAATTTTGGCACCATCTTTACACAAGTAGCTGGGCTGATCTCCTGGACTGCAGGGCACTGTCTCCTCTGTAAAGCCGCCTGTCTCATCAGCGCTGTGCATTTACAGGCACTTAAGTATTCTACATGTCATTTTAGATAGTGTTAGTTAAGAACAAGTGTACTGCTACCTGAATATTTAGTATAAGTATTCAGTGATATACATCCAGTATCTACTGTGCAGTGTTATATCTATATACATACATATCTATATGTCGTTTTACTAGTCCAGTGCAGTTTTATTGTTTATCTATAATAACTTCTGCATTGTACCTGTGACTGAGTGTGCCTGTAGATGCTAGGTGGATTTCATTCTAGCGTATCACACGTCTTGTTATCACTATATTCTGCTGGTGGGCTCGGTGTGCGTCAGGATCTCATATATATATATATATATATATATATATATATATAGTACTACACAGTATATACTGTTTGGGGTTTTTTACTGTGTGTTTCAGTCACCTCCTACCGCTTTAATCCTCTGTTTGTGTCCTGTATTTGCTGTCACATAACTCAGGGGGTTATTTGCAGGTATTGTGTTTGTCTAGCTATATTGTACTGTTATACTCTACGACTACATTCCCTATAATGTCTGCCACACAGGGCGGGAAATCCGCAGATGCGTCTGCATCATGCAGTGCTGGCACAAAGAATTTACCTGAGGGCAGTGACGTGCGGTGAGCTTAGTGGATGAGGAGTCACTGGTAGCTAACCGCCTCCATAGAGGGAAAAAAAAATGTAGTCCCCCACACATCACTAAAACCAGCACCAGGCAGAACCAGCCAGGGGTGGTAATGCCATAGCAGGGGAGACACTCAGTGTGGGGTCCCCCTGCCATGCCATTAAAGTGCCCCCCAAGCTAGTCAGCCCAGGGCTGGAATTCCTTGGAAAGTGGGGATCCCAAAAAATAAAAATGGGGTCCCCCCTCTCGAGCAACAACCAGCACTGGGCTGATAGCCCAGTGCAATGTCCCGTACCCCTGGTGGCGGTGGGTGCGGGGTTCATTGTATGTTAATATTGTTCTTTACTGGTGGCCTACAGGTCCCAGCAAGCCTGCCCCAGCATGCTGGCACTTGGAGAATCACAAGTGCCAGCATGCCCGGACATAAAGGGCCCACTGGCACCTGTAGTCCACCTGTAAAGAAAATATAAAAATAAAACACCACACCGTCTTAAAAAAAGTTTTATTAGTCAGGGTCTTCACCTGGGGGCGGCGGCCTTTAAGATCTTTTGCATGGCCACCGCCTTCCCAGGGCTCCCGGAGTCTTCACCTGGGGGGCCGCTCACCCATCCCTCAGGGCTTCCGGCGATTTCCTCCGGATTTCACCTCGGAGGCGGCGGCCTTTAAGCTCTTTTGCATGGCCGCCGCCTTCCCAGGACTTCCGGCGTCTTCACCTGGGGGGCGGCGGCCTTGTCACAGTGATGGCAGCGGATAGAGTGATGGATCTGCTGGCCAATCACTGTGGCCTCACTGACAGGGGCGTGCTTTCATAGGTTGAAAGCACATCTCTGTATGAAAGCAGCACTTCTAATGGTGCCACTTTCCTATGTATTTTAAATGGGCTTTTACTGCCCATGGCTTGGCCCCGCCCCCAGCTCCCACACCTTTCCCATTGACAACGGGAGGCACCATGATCGGTGCCTCCCAAGCCCATTTACACAGTAATAATGATTAGATTAATACAAAGAAGATACTTATAACTATCTTCTTTGTATTACTTTAATCATTAATGACAGGGGAGGCACTGTCTCCTCTGCCTCCCCTGACTGCACTTCCCTGCCTGAGGGGGAAGTTTTAGTTGATAGTTCAGGCACTGGGTGCCATACATCCCCAAGTCAGCCCGCAGTGCCTGTGGCCAATCAGGAACCACCTTGGGCAGCGTTCTCCAGTATGCTGAATATGCTTGTGACATGTCTTACGCCCCCTATGGGACCTCCTGTGCCATTGCAGCCACATATTGTCCCTGTAGTTAATCCGCCCAGGGCGGTCACTCTGTCTACCCAGTTACAACAATTAAATCAATCTTTGGTTAGACAAAAGTCTACCCCATGCCCCTCTGGGGTCAAGGGGTCATCTAAGAGGGCCATTTGTTCCTCACAATCCACTAATATTTTGGATAATTCTGATGAGGATGGGGAATATACTGATCCGTCAGACACTGATACAGTCGCTTCTGATGAGAATTCTACAACTCAGGTTGATGTTCCTGACCTAGTGGAGGCTATTAAGCTGATTCTCCAAATTGATGATGAGATCGATCCCACTACTGCGTCTAAGAAACCTGATAAGTTCAAGCATCAGAAGGTTACTAGAGTAGTCTTACTTCATGCTGACCATTTAATTGACATACGTCAGGAATTCTGGTCGTCTCCAGGAAATACATTTTCCCTGTCTAAAAAGATGCTAGTTCGTTATCCTATCCCCGCGGAGTTGAGTAACAAGTGGGAAACTCCACCGCCGGTGGACTCACATGTTGCCCGTCTCAATGAAGAAATCAATGGATAAGCATGTAGAGGGATGCCTGAAGTCTATTTACTCTCTTACTGGTGCTGTACATAGACCCACAATAGCAGCTTCCTGGGCCGTGAAAGGCATTAAAGCATGGGTTCAGGCAATTGAGGATGAGCTGCCTCAGGATATTTCTGACACTGCCAGACAATATCTGTCTCATATTACCACAGCCTCCCACTATATTCAGGAGGTGGCCACTGAGGCAGGTGTAATGGCTGCCAAGATGTCTACTACGTCTATACTGGCCTGCCTAATTCTGTGGTTGAGGTCCTGGAAGGTGGACCTAGACTCCAAAAAGACCTTGGAGGTGATCCCTTTTAAGGGAGACATCCTTTTTGGGGAGGATCTGTATAAGATTGTGACTGACTTGGCAACTGCTAAGACTGCGTTTCTCCCAAGTACTAATCCTTCTGCATCGAAGGCAAAGAGTACCACTTTCGACCTCCAGGGAAAGCAAAGGGTCAGGTGTACCCGAGACAGGTTCGTACTTCCAAAACCACTAAGCCCAAAGCAAAACAATCCTGGGCCACCCATCAGCCTGCTTCCAAACAAGACAAGCCTGCTGCATGACGGGGCTGGCCTCCCCCTGGGGGACCCCAGGGTGGGAGACCAACTTCTGAAGTACGCCCAGGCCTGGTTAAAGACAACTTCGGATGCTGGGTGCGGGAAGTTGTCCCCCTCACCAGTTATGCTCGACAGTTATCCCTTTGGATCCGCTGAAAACACAAGCTCTACACTTGGTTGTGCAATCCCTCCTGAACACAGGAGTGGTAGTGCCGGTACCTCTGTCCCAGAGAGGCAGGGGATACTATTCGACCCTGTTTCTAATTCCGAAGCCAAATGGGTCTTTCCGGCCTATACTCAACTTCAAAGCATTGAACAAACTGTGAGAGTTTGCAAATTCCGTATGGAAACTGCGCTCTAATGTACTGGCCACGGAACCCGATGAGTATATGGTTTCTCTGGACATACAGGATGGTTACCTACACATACCTATTGCCATATTGCATCAACAATATCTGCGGTTTGCTATTGGCAACCTCCATTATAAGTTCCAGGCTCTGCCATTTGGACTGACCACGGCCCCTTGGATCTTCACCAAGGTCATGGCCATGATGACGGCCCTTCTCCGCCATCAGGAAATCAGGATCCTGGAACTGACGGTCCAATTCCTACAAGCCCATGCGTGGCTCATCAACTGGAAATAAGTCCTCACTGGTCCCTGCTCGGAACCTGGGGGCACTGCAGGACACACACAGCCAGAGATTGTTTCTGTCTCCAGAGAAAGTCCTGAAACTTCAGGACAGGATCAGGTACTTGCTTTCTCGCCCAAGAGTGTTGATACACTCGACGATGCAAGTACTAGGCCTCATAGTGTTGGCTTTCGACATGGTAGAGTACGCTCAATTTCATTCTCACCCTCTGCAGAGGTTAATCCTTTCCAAGTGGGACGGCCTGCCTCATCAGATCAGGTCTCAAATGATCCCCTTGACTCCGGAGGTTTGTCTGTAACTGAGCTGGTGGCTACAGGACCAACAGTTGAGCAGGGGCTATCCCTTCTGGATCTCCAACTGGGTACTCCAACACTCTCTCCAGGGTCCGTGGACCAGGGAGGAATGTTTCCTCCTGATTAACATTCTGAAATTGCGGGCAGTGTTCAGTGCATTGACGCTTGCCCTGCCTCTGGTACAGAACAGGCCCGTTGAAGTACAATCAGACAACAACACCACGGTGGCATACATAAATAATCAGGCAGCACTCAAAGCCACATGGCAATGCTGGAAGTATCAAAAATCCTACGTTGGGCGGAACGCCATCTGCCAGCAATATCGGCAGTGTTCATTCCTGGAGTCCTCAACTGGGAAGCAGATTTTTTCAGTCGTCAGGACGTTCACTCCAGAGAGTGGAGTCTTCATCCAGAAGTCTTTCAACTCCTAGTGGACAAGTGGGGCCTACAAGATGTAGACCTGATAGCGTCTCGACACAATCACAAGATTACGGTTTTCGGATCAAGGACAAGGGATCCTAAAGCAGCGTTCGTGGATGCACTGGCAATTCCATGGAACTTTTGGCTGCCATACATGTTCCCTCCAGTGTCACTCCTGCCCAGGGTACTACGGAAGTTCAAGCAAGAAAAAGGAATACTACTTCTAGTCGCTCCAGCATGGCCCAGACAGCATTGGTTGCAAGGTCTATCGATCGAGCATCCTCTTCTACTTCCTCAACGCCCAGACCTCCTCGTTCAGGGCCCTTGTGTTTACCCAGACCTGGCAAGACTGGCTTTGACGGTATGGCTCTTGAAGCTTCACTCCTGAGGGCCAAAGGATTCTCCAAGGTGGTTATTCAAACTATGTTGAAGGCCCGCAAACCAGCTTCTGCACTGATTTATTACAGGGTCTGTACCTCTTACTTCACCTGGTGTGCTGCTAAGAATTATGATGTCTATTCGTTCAATACTTCCAGGCTTTTGGCTTTTCTGTAACAAGGCCTAGATTTAGGCCTTCGTCTGGCCTCATTCAAGGTTCATATATCTGCCTTGTCGGTGTGGTTTCAGAGAAAAATTACATCTATTCCTGATGTTCATACTTTCACTCAGGGTGTTTTATGGATTCAGCCTCCCTATGTCCCTCCTGTGGCTACATGGGATCTGTCTGTTGTCTTAAATGCCCTATAAGAGTCTCCATTTGAACCTCTTGAGTCTGTGGACCTTAAATGCCTTACGCTTAAGGTCGTGTTTCTGCTGGCTATTGCCTCTGCTAGGAGGGTGTCAGACTTAGGTGCTTTGTCTTGTCGTACACCCTTTTTGATTTTTCACCGTAACCGGGCAGTTCTTCGTACTCGCCCCGGTTATCTACCTAAAGTGGTATCTTCTTTTTCATCTTAACCAAGAGATTGTGGTTCCGGCTTTTATCTCTTCTGGTTTGTCTTCCAAAGATTGGACTTTGGATGTGGTACGGGCTCTCAGTATCTATGTGGAGAGGACTGCCTCTATCCAGAGGTCAGATACCCTTTTAGTACTTTTTGTTTTTCACAAATGTGGCTGGCCTGCGAATAAGCAAACCTTGGCCAGATGGATTAGAATAGTGATTGCACAGGCATATGCGCAGGCTGGAATCCCAGCTCCTGCTGCTATCAAAACCCATTCTACTCAGTCTGTTGGACCTTCTTGGGCGGCCCGCCGTGGCGTGTCCACTGAACAGTTGTGCAAGGCAGCTACGTGGTCCTCTGTGAACACGTTCATTAGATTCTATGCCTTTGATACTTCCGGCTCCCAGTATGCTTCCTTTTGATGCGGGGTTCTTGTGGCCGCTACGGTGTGTCCCCTACCATGATGACATCCACAATGTATTCCCTGTGGAATCCCAGTGTACCCTACTGCAGAAAAGGAGATTTATGGTAGACTTACCATGGTTAAATCTCTTTCTGCAAGGTACACTGGATGCCACAGGGTGCCCACCCTGATGCACTTAGCTTCTTTGGGTTTGTATGGGATTAGCCGCTGGTCCCTTCTCCTGTTGTGAGAATGTGGTTCTATGTGACTAACATCTACCGTCTCTCTTACCTGCTGCTGCATTGGACTGGTTAACAAAACTGAGCACCAGTGCCCGGAGGCGGGGCTATAGAGGAGGCGGTGCAGTGCATCCAGGGAACAGTCAAAGCTTTAGCCTGTTGGTTCCTCGGATCAAGATCCAACTCTACACCCTGATGTATTCCTTGTGGAATCCAGTGTACCTCACAGAAAGAGATTTAACCATGATAAGTCTACCATAAATCTCCTTTTTCGTCTAAATAAAACCACATTCATCAGCAAATGATTGTGGACTGTAACACAGCTGATTTAATTCAATTCTCTGGTCCTGCTGAATATATTCAGAGCTGACATACACTTCTATAAGAAATAAAGACATGTCAGATATGGTTGAGAGGGCGAAATGTATGAGATCTCTTTTATTGCTATTTCTGAAAGCCTGTGCCTTCAATCATTTATATGTGACAATGGAATAACATTTAGTAATTGACAGTCTCCTTGTTAATGGCAGAACATTAACAGTAGAACAATTTAACAAAAGGAAGAACAAAAATAAATGTGAATTCAACTTTAATAATACCGATAAAAATAATTGCAATTTAAAATGGATTAACATGATTCATTGACATTAAATGTAATCTTACATTTTAATATAAGAGAAATTGTGTAGACATTAGTGAGAAAGTCCCTTGACGAGGTATTTTGTTTTGCCATTCTGCAAAGGTATAAAATCATAGATTGTATAGCACTGTATTACACATGACACATTACAGAGTAATGCATGACCAATTCATTGAATATTATTTAGAATTCTTGACTATTTCACCCAGTGGCGGAACTTGTGAGTGGTGGGCCCAGGTGCAAAACTATATTTTGGGCCCCCCTTCTCCATCCCACCCCAAGTCCACAATATGCCACAAGACAGTGGGTGAGATAAAGGGTGACGGGGATGAGGCATAGGATGATGGGAATGAGGCAGAGGACAACAGGTAGATGGAGAGTTCGTAAAAGGGAGAGGCAATGGGTGACAGGAAAAAGGTGAGAGGGAGAAGCAGTGGGTGCCAGGGTGAGGCATTGGAAGATGGAGAGAGTGACAGGGATAAGGTGACTGGGAGAAGGTGAAGAGGAGAAGCAGAGGGTATGAGAGGTCTCTGTAGGAAGGATTAAAGGGAGTAAACTGGGTTGAAAGGGCTCACTGGGACATGAAGGGAAAGTGTCAGTGGGGGAGATAGGCAGAAAAAAAACCAAGCGGCTTTAACATGAGAGCTGATGAAAGACAATGCTACTGTAGTGTAAGAGGGTGTAGTATGGCTACCAGGCGGTCAGGAGACCGCCGGTCAGCATACTGATGCCGGGATCCCGGCGCGGAGGGGCGAGTGCAGAAAGCCCCTTGCGGGCGCGGCGGCGACCTGCGGTCACCACGGGTTCTATTCCCACTCTATGGGTGTTGTGGACACCCACGAGTGGAAATAGTCCCTGTTGGTTGGCATGCCGACCATCGGGATAGTGAGGGGGCGGGATTTTAGTGGAGGTCATGTGACCATCAGTCTCCCAACCGCCGGTCACATGAATACCACCCCTGTAAGAGTTTACTAAAGGGACAGAAGAAGCATTATGTTTGGGAAGAGGAGAGATAGTGATAAGGAGGGAGGGAGAGAGAGATGGGGGAATAGAGATAGAGGGGTGAAGAGGAAGGAAGAGGTGCAGTGGAACAAAGAGAGAGAGAGAAACAGGAGATGGAGGGAGAGAGAGGAGTGGATACGGAGAGAGGGAGACAAGAGAGAAAGAGAGAGACAGAAGGGGGGCGGAGAGAGAGGAGCAGAGACGGAGAGAGAGACTGAGAGGGGGAGATGGAGAGAGAGAGGGAAGATGGAGAGAAGGGGCAAGAGAGGTGAAGAGGAAGGAAGAGAGGCGCAGGGGAACAAAGAGAGAGACGTAGGGAGAGAGCGGGGGTCGGAGATGGAGATAGAGAGGGATGGAGACGGAGAGAGGGAGGGGAAGACCAGTGCCAGATTAAGGTCCATGGGGCCTGGAACTGAAATTTTGAAATTTTTGAAGGGCCTACTGTATCACGTCACAGGGTGTATGACCAGCGCCAGGTGGGTGTGGCTATTGAATATTATAAGGGCACGGTCGTGCCCTTATATTAAGGCTGAATCGAACAAACGGAATTTTCCCATAGGGAACTTCTGAGATGGGGGCATGGTGTTTGAGGGGCTACACCTCAAAACTGATTGGACGTACTGAGCTGAAATTTCACATGGACGCGTAGAATCGTCACCTGCTGCTGCATGCCAAATTTCAGGGCAAAATAATAAAAAATGAGGAATTGGGAGTAACCTAAAGTTCCAACTGTCAGTTTTTTTCTGCCACTCCCTCAGTGGCTTTTTGACACCGTTTTCCTATAGAGTGAATGAGGAGATTTTTGGGAAGGCATAACTCAGGACAGAGGACGAATTAAGACTTGGGGTTTGTTTTATTAGATAGAGTATGCCCCAGTGTAGTGCCTTTTGGGGTTGTGGTTTTTCAGAAAGTTACAGATTTTTTTAAATTAAGTAAAATATGCCCCATTATAAAGATAGGGCTTTTCAATTTGTTGTGGCTGCGCAGTGGCCGCCAGCAGGGGGTGTACAGAGAGTAGCTTCACTAGGTGTACCAAGATGGCTGACACTGCACATCTTGTGCTGTGTGCCCGCCTGCCAAGCTCCTTCCCTACTACTATTGGAGACATGCTGGCAGGCCGGAGATACAAAGAAGTCGGTGTCCTTCTGCAGGGCGCTCTGCCAGGCACAGAGTCCCTGCACTGTGACAAGGTATGTCCGGCCACCCTCCTCTCCCGCTGTGTGCCCGGCTATCCCCCCCTTTCCCATCCCGCTGTGTAACCGGCTTCCTCCTCTCCCGCTGTGTGCCCGGCTATCCCCCCCTTCCCGCTGTGTAACCGGCTTCATCAGCTCCCGCTGTGTGCCGCCGCCGCGGCATTTAAACTGCAGTTCCCGGCCCTCTCCCCAGCATACATCATTCAGTTTGGAGGGGCAGATTGGACCACCAGGACAGGCCATCGCCGGGCCGGTCCGATCCCCTCTTCTGCTGAGACGTGCCTGGCCGGTGTGCGCGTCCGTGTAATGGAGTCCTGTGCAGGGTGGAAGGGACTCCGTGCGGTAATGGTGTCTGTACGATCGGCGCACTGAGACTGAGGCTGTGGGTGCGGGGGGGGGGGATCGGAACACGTTGTAGCCTGTGATGCGGGGAAACTTTTCCCCCTGCCCCTGACATGGTGCTATCATTCCCCAGGGTAATACAGCCGCCGTGTCACGGCATCCCCTGTGGTGGCCTGGGATCAATTTTATGAGGTGTCACCCACACAGCCATATACTGGCACTGCCCCCTTCCCTCCCTCCTTCCCTCCCCTCCCTCGTTCCCCCCCCGCCCTGCTGTGTCCACCCCCCCCCCCCGCCCTGCTGTGTACACCCCCCCCTGCTGTGTCCCCCGCCCTGCTGTGTGTCGCCCCCCCGCCCTGCTGTGTGTCGTCTCCCCCCCGCCCTGCTGTGTCCCCCCCCCCCGCCCTGCTGTGTCCCCCCCCCCTGCCCTGCTGTGTCCCCCCCCTGCCCTGCTGTGTGTCCCCCCCCCCCCGCCCTGCTGTGTGTCCCAGCGCCCTCCGTGCTGTGTGTCCATCCCCCCCCCTCCCTGCTGTGTGTCCGTCCGTACCCCCCCTCCCTGCTGTGTGTCCGTCCGTATCCCCCCCTCCCTGCTGTGTGTCCGTCCGTATCCCCCCCCCTCCCTGCTGTGTGTCCGTCCGTATCCCCCCCCCCTCCCTGCTGTGTGTCCGTCCGTATCCCCCCCCCTCCCTGCTGTGTGTCCGTCCGTATCCCCCCCCCTCCCTGCTGTGTGTCCGTCCGTATCCCCCCCCGCCCTGCTGTGTGTCCGTCCGTATCCCCCCCCTCCCTGCTGTGTGTCCGTCCGTATCCCCCCCCCCCTCCCTGCTGTGTGTCCGTCCGTATCCCCCCCCCCTCCCTGCTGTGTGTCCGTCCGTATCCCCCCCCCACCCTGCTGTGTGTCCGTCCGTATCCCCCCCCCACCCTGCTGTGTGTCCGTCCGTATCCCCCCCTCCCTGCTGTGTGTCCGTCCGTATCCCCCCCCTCCCTGCTGTGTGTCCGTCCGTATCCCCCCCCTCCCTGCTGTGTGTCCGTCCGTATCCCCCCCTCCCTGCTGTGTGTCCGTCCGTGTCCCCCCCGCCCTCCCTGCTGTGTGTCCGTCCGTGTCCCCCCCGCCCTCCCTGCTGTGTGTCCGTCCGTGTCCCCCCCGCCCTCCCTGCTGTGTGTCCGTCCGTGTCCCCCCCGCCCTCCCTGCTGTGTGTCCGTCCGTGTCCCCCCCGCCCTCCCTGCTGTGTGTCCGTCCGTGTCCCCCCCGCCCTCCCTGCTGTGTGTCCGTCCGTGTCCCCCCCGCCCTCCCTGCTGTGTGTCCGTCCGTGTCCCCCCCGCCCTCCCTGCTGTGTGTCCGTCCGTGTCCCCCCCGCCCTCCCTGCTGTGTGTCCGTCCGTGTCCCCCCCGCCCTCCCTGCTGTGTGTCCGTCCGTCCGTGTCCCCCCCGCCCTCCCTGCTGTGTGTCCGTCCGTCCGTATCCCCCCCGCCCTCCCTGCTGTGTGTCCGTCCGTCCGTATCCCCCCCCCGCCCTCCCTGCTGTGTGTCCGTCCGTCCGTATCCCCCCCCCCGCCCTCCCTGCTGTGTGTCCGTCCGTGCGTATCCCCTTCCCCGCCCTCCCTGCTGTGTGTCCGTCCGTCCGTATCCCCCCCCCGCCCTCCCTGCTGTGTGTCCGTCCGTGTGTATCCCCCCCCCCCCCCCGCCCTCCCTGCTGTGTGTCCGTCCGTGCGTATCCCCCCCCGCCCTCCCTGCTGTGTGTCCGTCCGTGCGTATCCCCCCCCGCCCTCCCTGCTGTGTGTCCGTCCGTCCGTATCCCCCCCGCCCTCCCTGCTGTGTGTCCGTCCGTCCGTATCCCCCCCCCCCCGCCCTCCCTGCTGTGTGTCCGTCCGTATCCCCCCCCGCCCTCCTGCTGTGTGTCCCCCCCCCCCGCCCTCCTCCCTGCTGTGTGTCCGGCCACCCCGCCCTCCTACCTGCTGTGTGTCCGGCCACTCCCCCCCCTCCCTCCTGTGTGTCCGGCCCCCCCCCTCCCTCCTGTGTGTCCGGCCCCCCCTCCCTGCCGTGTGTCTGGCCACCCCCCCTCCCTGCCGTGTGCCCAGCCACCCTCCCCTCCCCTGCTGTGTGTCCGGCCACCCCCCCTCCTCCCTGCTGTGTCCGGCCACCCCCTACCCCCTCCCCTCCCTGCTGTGTGTCCAGTCACCCTCCCCTCCCTGCTCTGTGTCCAGCCCCCCCCCTCCTCCTCCTCCCTGCTGTGTGTCCGGCTGCCCCCCCTCCTCCCTCCCTCCATGCTGTGTGTCCGGCCACCCCCCCAGACACGCAGCGCCTGACACACACAGACATGCAGCGCCTGACACACACACACGCATATGCAGCGCCTGACACACACGCAGCACCTGACACTCACACGGACCTGACACACATGCACACACTCACACGCAGCACCTGACACACGCACACGGGATCAGTACTAAATGCCGCCGGCCGGAATCCCGGCGGTCGAAATCCCGACGCCGGAATCCCGACCATACAATCCCGACAGGGGTGGCGAGCGGAACGCAGCCCCTTGCGGGCTCGGTGCCTCGCTACGCTCGGCACACATATATTCTCCCTCTATGGGTGTCGTGGACATCCACGGAGGGAGAATATTTCGGGATTGTGGCGGTCGGGATTCCGGCGTCGGTATTTCGACCGCCGGGGATTCCGGCCGGCGGCATCTTGACCGCATCCCACACTCACACGCAGCACCTGACACATGACACGCAGCACCTGACACACGCACACAGACACGCAGCACCTGACACACACAGACACGACGCACACGCAGCGCCTGACACACACACGCAGCGCCTGACACACACGCAGCACCTGACACACACGCACACACAGCGCCTGACACACACACACGCAGCACCTGATACACACACACACACGCAGCACCTGACACACACGCACACGCAGCACCTGACACACACAGACACGACACACACACACACGCAGCGCCTGACACACACACACACGCAGCGCCTGACGCACACTCAGGGCCTGACACACGCAGCACCTGACACACACGCACACACAGCGCCTGACACACACACACGCAGCACCTGATACACACACACACGCAGCACCTGACACACACGCACACGCAGCACCTGACACACACGCACACACAACGCCTGACATTCTCACACGCAGCACCTGACACAGACACGCAGCACCTGACACAGACACGCAGCACCTGACACAGACACGCAGCACCTGACACAGACACGCAGCACCTGACACAGACACGCAGCACCTGACACAGACACACACACGCAGCACCTGATACACACACGCAGCACCTGATACACACACGCAGCACCTGACACACACGCACACGCAGCACCTGACACACACGCACACGCAGCACCTGACACACACGCAGCACCTGACACACACGCAGCACCTGACACACACGCAGCACCTGACACACACGCACACGCAGCACCTGACACACACACACACACGCAGCACCTGATACACACACACACACACGCAGCACCTGATACACACACACACACACGCAGCACATGACACACACACGCAGCACCTGACACACAGACATGCAGCGCCTGACACACACACGTAGACATGCAGCACCTGACACACACATGCAGCACCTGACAGACACAAACACACACACAGACATGCAGCACCTGACACACCCACACACACAGACTTGCAGCACCTGAAACACATACACACACAGGCAGCACCTGACACACATATATACATGTGGCATTTAACGCACACACGCACAGCACCTGACACACAATCATATACACTCAGAGCACCTAACACACACATACACTCGCAGCACCTCACACACACTCGTATACACACGCAGCACCTGCGACTCACACATATATACACATGCAGCACCTGCCACTCCCACATGCATGAACAGCACCTAACACACACATATATACATGCAGCACCTGACACACACATACACGCGCAGCACCTGACACCCACGTGGCAGCTGACGCATACAAATGCAGCACCTGAGATACACACATATACACGTGCAGCACCTGAGACACACACATACACGTACAGCACCTGACACACACACACACACACACACATGTATGTACACGCGCGGCACCTGGCACACACACACACACGTACGTATGTATGTACACGTGTGGCACCTGACACACACACACACACACACGTATGCACACGCGTGGCTCCTGACACACACACACACACACACATGTACGTACACGCGCGGCTCCTGACACACGCTTGTACACGCGCGGCTCCTGACACGTACACGCGCGGCACCCGACACATGCACAGCACCTGACATACACACATGTAGGTACGCGCCACCTGACACAAACACACGTACACGCACTACACCTGACACACACGTACGTACACGCACTGCACCTGACACACACGTATGTGCACGCACGGCACTGACACGTAAGTACGCGCACGGCACCTGACACACACGTACATACTAGTGATGAGTGGGTTCGGTTCGTCGGAACCCCCCGAACTTCACTCATTTTACACGGGTCCGAGGCAAGTTCAAACCTTCCCGCCTTGCTCGGCTAACCCGAGTGCGCCCGAACGTCATCATCCCGCTGTCGGATTCTCGCGAGATTCGGATGTCTGCATTCGTGGAAAGGGGTCCCATGTGTAAACATGGGACTCCTTTCAGTCCGGGTGTTCGGTTTGTTGTTTTGCCAAGTACGTAGATTTAATCTGGAACCTGGATCAGGTGAGTATAATTATCTTTTATTTTCAGGTACCCGTGGATTCTACTTGGAGAAGAGGACCGACTGCTTCGTGTCAACATAGGTAAGTATGTGTGTGTCGGCAGGTGTGAAATAAAGTTATACTTTCACGGTGTCTGTGTCCTGTTTTTATTTGGGTATTTTTTTTCCAGTAGAACTACAGGTACCAGCGGGCCTTTTTTCTCCCGCATGCTGGTACTTGTGGTTCTCCAAGTATCAGCTTGTGGGGGAGGCTTGCTGGGACATGTAGTACTACTGGAAAAAACAATATTCTTTAAATTTTCTCAAGGCTATCAGCCTCCTATCCGCAGCCCTTGGATGGGGGGACAGCCTCGGGCTTCACCCCTGGCCCTTGGGTGGCTGGGGGGGGCCCCTTGATTGAAGGGGTCCCCACTCCCCCTGTGTACCCCGGCCAGGGGTGACTAGTTGGATATTTAATGCCACGGCCGCAGGGCACTGTATAAAAGTGACCCCCGGCTGTGGCATTATCTGTCCAGCTAGTGGAGTCCGATGCTGGTGTAAAAAATACGGGGGACCCCTACTGTTTTTGTCCCCGTATTTTTTGCACCAGCACCAGGCGCAGAGCCCGGTGCTGGTTTTAAAAATACGGGGGATCCCCTGTCCGTTTTTTCCCCGGATTTTTAGAACCAGGAGCGGCTCGAAGAGCTCGAGGCTGGTTATGCTTTGGAGGGGTGACCCCACGCTATTTTTTTTCCGGGTTTTTCACATTCCATTTAAAAAAAGAATAATAATCTTTTAAAAAATATATAAATAATACTTCTGCCTCCAAAAAAGACAAACCAAGTACCTAATCCCTTCTAATATATATAGATATGCTATTACCAAAAAAAAAAACAGCAAAAAAAACATGTTTTTAAATTTTTTTATTAGATTCCGCCAGCAAAGTGTGGCGGATTGAAAATGACGAATTTACTGTTTAAAAGCACTGTTGTCGAATTTACAAACTTCAATTGAATATACTTTTGTCGAATTGCCGCATTTGTACCATTGCAGAAAAGTCGAATTTGTCAAATGTCGAATTTTAAAAAGTCAAATTTTGAAAGCCTGTAAGAATAGGCCCCGCCCCCTTCTTCACATCAGCCGTTCCCTTCTACCTCTGTACCTTGCTCTCCTGTCTGTGCTCTCTCTCGTCTGTAGGACTAGGCCCCGCCCCCTTCTTACCCTCCAGTGACTGCTCTCTCCTGACAAGTGGACCAGGCCTGCCCCCTACACGCTGCTGGTGTCTTCATTGTTACTTGGTCTGAAGCTCCGTTGGGGAGAGAACTCACGTGAGCTCATTAAGAATGTGGAACTGGGATGTTTTAATTTTATTGTGAGTAGTGTAGTGTGGTGATGTAGTATGTTGTATGGGGGGTATAGTGTAATTATGAAGTGCAGCATATGGGAGGGCTATATCATAGTGATGTAGTGTGGCATATGGGGGGTGGTAGCGCATAGGCGCGCGTACAGGGGGTGCCTGGTGCGCACAGGCACTCCCTAATGTCCAGCACCGCTGCACGCCACGCTTGCTGTAGCACAGTGATCGCTGAGTGTGTGATCGGTGGAGCCTAGCCTGCAGCTCATTTCCATACCTCCCACCACACCTGCGCCCGCCCCCCCTCTGCCTGCTGCTAATACTATGCTGAGTGGCGTCACCTTGCAATGTGACGTGGTGATGTCCGCCCATGCTCTCCTCCCGCCCACCTGTGCTTTCCTCCCACTGCGGTCTCTCAGTCCTAGTGTGCCGCGGCCGCCACACCGCTGGCAGTGTTCCTCTAGGGGGGACTGGGAGCCGCCGGCAGACACATTCTGCTGAGACTTACTTGTCAGTGCGGGTTCCGGACGGCAGGCGGCGAGTGGGAGGGCAGACGGGGAGCAGGTGTCACAAGGAGTGTGTGGGTAACTAATACACAATACTTCCGCTCAACGTGGCACTGCTGGTCCTTCATCTCCCATGTCTCTTCAACGGGTGGCGGGCAGCCCGGAAATTAAGTGATGTGTTGTGCAGCAGTCAGTGTGAAGTGACTGTGAGTAACACTGGTGGTGCTGATGATGCTGCTGCAGAATCGGGAAGCAATTAATTCATAAATATAATGTACTCTATCAGTGTATTATACATACATAAACATGTACATACGTGTATTTGTGTATACATGTATATGCATGTATATACATGAGTGTGTGTGCATATATATATATGTATAAAAATAAGACTTGGGGTTTGTTTTATTAGATAGAGCATGTCCCAGTGAAGTGCCTTTTGGGGTTGTGGTTTTTCAGAAAGTTACAGGTTTTTTTTAATTAAGAGAAATATGCCCCATTATAGAGATAGGGCATTTCAATTTGTTGCGCCTGCGCAGTGGCCGCCAGAAGGAGGTGTACTAGAGTGCCTTCACTTGAGAGCCGCAATATGGCCGCCTTCTCCCCGGTTATTCTATAAATAGGAAAATAACCTCACAGGTTCACATAGGGCAGAGTTGCCACTACTAGTGCAGGGCTGTAACGTACAGTACTAAGGAAAAGCCATATACTAAAGCGGCACGGTGACCTCACCCCTCTCAGAGACACCAGGGTGCAGCACACTGTACTGGGTACACTTGGTACACACACCTGTTAGCTCAGGGCAGCACTATAGGACCCTCCTGTAATGCTGTGCTGGCGGCGTGTAGTGATCAGGGCACTGGGAGACTGGCTGGCTGGTCTCCGTCTCTGCTGCCTATAGAACTTCCACCTCTGTTATATATCAGGGCTGCTCTCCTGTGTGTTCGCTTCCTCTCCTACCTCACACTGGAACTGGCCGCCCAGAGAACGAGAGGGCAGTGGCTGACATCAGAGATGGTGCAGCAATTTGTGTGGGCAGAGCCCCGTGTAATCACTGTGATCCATACAGACTCTCACCCTGGTATGCTCTCTATTTATTATTTATTTTTTTACACTGCGGCATGCTCGAGGGAAGGGAGCAGGCACCCCACCGCCACTACTCCTCCGCCAGCATCACTGCCGAGCCGGTCAGTGTTCCGGCGGCAGCAGTAGGCAGCCACCAGCAACAACAGGAAGCTGTTACTCCCGGCAGCAGTAGCGTCAAGCTGCAATTCAGCCAGCGGCACGATGATCTGGGAGACAGTGGCAGCACAGGGAAGCAGTACCCCTCCAATCGCAGCACCAACCAGGAGACTGAGGCAGCAACCCGCCCCCAGCAGCAGCACCACCCTGATGATAGGTAAGATGCATTTTGGTGTCACAAGAAGGTGGCCGGAGTCGTGGCTGGCTGTGGTCACACCCCAGGGAAAAGTGATAGTGATTTCAGTGTTCCCTTGCACGGGGATTGGATGTGTAGATGTATGGAGGCTATGTATGTATAGATGTGAGCGTTAGTGTGCGGATGTATGAGAGCGGCGGTGTGCGGATGTATGAGAGCGGCGGTGTACGGATGTATGAGAGCGGCGGTGTGCGGATGTATGAGAGTGGCGGTGTGCGGATGTATGAGAGCGGAGGTGTGCGGCTGTATGAGTGCGGCGGTGTGCGGCTGTATGAGTGCGGCGGTGCGGATGTATGAGAGCGGGGTTGTATGGATGTAGGAGAGCGGCAGTGTATGGATGTATGAGAGCAGCAGTGTACAGTTGTGTGAGAGCGGCGGTGTACGGATGTATGAGAGCGGCAGTGTATGGATGGCAGCGTCATAGGGAGGGATGTCGGAATGCTGTTATAGGATTCATAATACAAAATGGAATCCGTATAGTGGGTGGGGCTGGCACCATGGCACCACGTTGGGCTTGATGGGCAGGTAATGCGGCAAGCACACCCAAATTGGCGTCTGACGTCGCCCGCAGTCCACACTGTTGTGAGGAGTCTGAGTTAATTTTGACTGTGTAGTGCACTCACAGAGGACCTACCGCCTGTCCCCTCCTCGCATTTGAGCAGCAGGTCAGGCTCTTATTTTCTTTTTAATCAGGAGAGGCCGAGTGAACTGTGAGCAGGGGGGCAGAGCTACATGGGACCCAGAGGGGCTGCTGTGCTGTCAGAGAGGGAGAGGAAGAGAGAGATGAAGCTACTGCAGATCCCCAGCTGATTGTGAGGTGCCGGGTTGAAGGGTGATGTGATCACCCTTCACCCTCGCTGCCGCTGGGGACCGCATCTAGGCTTTCTCCATCGAGGGCATGCGGCGCAGCAGTGGGCAGCGTGTAATGAGTTTGTCTGACTCATTATACTGCTGCCTGTTGTGGACACCTCCGTCCGTACGGACTGGTGTACATGCCCAGCACAGAGGTGACAGTGTTGGTGGAAGTGCTGCCCAGCTCTGACCCTGCAGTCCTCCTTGATCTGGCTGCGGCCGCTGCTGCTGCGGCCCGAAACCCCTGCCGGTCCCCTCCATAGACTTCTGCCTGGCCAGCACTGAGGTACTAGGGGTAGCCCAGCTGCGGGAAGGGTATGTCTCTGGCTTTCTCTCCGGCAGGGGAAGGTGACAGCGGCGGAGGAAGCGCTGCCCACCTCAGACACTGCAGGCCTCCCCGATCCAGCTGCGGCCACAGCTAATGCTGCCAGAACCCCCTACTGGTCTCCTTTGTTGACTGCCGCATGGCCAGTGCTGAAGTACTGGGGGTAGGCCAGCTACGGGAAGAGTGTCTCTGCCTCGGGCTCTCTCTCTCTGGCAGGGGAAGGAAGGGCTGATTCTCTGGCACAACAGGGAGGGCTGGGCTGCAGGAACACAGCACTGGAAGAAACAGGAGGCCAAACTCATGACCAAAAAGTGAGCAGTGCAGTGATCAGCCCCCTGGTCTTTCCCTCTCTCTGGGTGCAGAGCTGTATTCTACAGAGAGAGCTGGGATGGGAAGAAAGGGAACGGCACCTGACATACACATACACGCGCAACACCTGACACACACACACACATATACACGTGCGGCACCTGACACACACGTAGCATCAGACACAATAAAATAAACATGCAGCACCTGACCCACACATACACGCGCAACACCTGACACACACACACACACATACACGCGCAACACCTGACACACACACATATACACGTGCGGCACCTGACACACACACATAGCATCAGACACAATAAAATAAACATGCAGCACTTGACACATGCATATACACGCAGCACCTGACACATACATATACACGCACACCATCAGACACACTAATATACACATGCAGCACCTGACACACACATACACACGCAGCACCTTACTCACACACACATAGACACGTGCAGCACCTGACACACACACTTGTACATGCGCAGCGCCTGACGCACACTCATGTACACACGCAGCACCTGACACACACTCATGTACACACGCAGCACCTGACGCACACTCATGTACACACGCAGCACCTGACGCACACTCATGTACACACGCAGCACCTGACGCACACTCATGTACACGCGCAGCACCTGACGCACACTCATGTACACGCGCAGCACCTGACACACACACTTGTACATGCGCAGCGCCTGACGCACACTCATGTACACGCGCAGCACCTGACGCACACTCATGTACACGCGCAGCACCTGACGCACACTCATGTACACGCGCAGCACCTGACGCACACTCATGTACACGCGCAGCACCTGACGCACACTCATGTACACGCGCAGCACCTGACGCACACTCATGTACACGCGCAGCACCTGACGCACACTCATGTACACGCGCAGCACCTGACGCACACTCATGTACACACGCAGCACCTGACGCACACTCATGTACACGCACAGCACCTGACACAGACATATGTATTCATGCACAGCACCAGACATACACTTGTACACACGCGGAGCACCTGATACTCACACACACATACACCCGCAACACCTGACACACACACACGTGCGCCAGCTGACGCATACACACGAACCATCAGACACACTCACATATACACGCAGCACCTGACACACACATACACACACACACACACACACGAGCTGACACACACATACACAGGCAGCAACTGACACACACACACATATACACGCACAGCACCTGACACCACGCACTCACACGTACAAGCAATGCATTTCACGCCTACCTCCAGCCTCAGTCACAGGCTGCTGCCGCCTACCCCCCTCCCTGCATCAGCTGCAAAGGCAGCAAAATATTTTGACCAAAGTCTAAAGGCCCATACACATTAAACGATGTCGCGCTGTGAGTGACATTGTCTAATGTTTCCCCCTCCCGGGCCGGCCAGCCGGCGGCCGACTGTACACACTGAGCGATATGACCGCTCATATCGCTCAGTGACATCACGCCCCCGCCAGCCCTGCATGAAGGTCCTGGACGACAGTCCACATCCTTCATGCATGCCCTACCGACAGCAACGATTGTTGCTGACCCGCGGGGCCGCGCATCGTTCGTCGCTGGCGGCATACACACTTAACGATAAAACGAGCGACGTCGCTCAAGGAGGGGGAAAATGAGCGATGTCACTCATTAAATGGTTAAGTGTGTACAGAGCTTAAACAATTCGGTTTGGTAAATAAAATTATTTTGCACAGAACAGTGATGTTATACGAACATTTTCATTAAACATTTAAAAAATCAAATGTTTATTCTTACAGTGAAATTTTACATTTCTGAATAAAAATTGTTTTTTTTTTAAAAAGCGATGAAATTCCATAGACAAAAAACCTTACGGTTTCACATGTCCCATTAAGGCTTCTTAGACATGATCGAAATTTCAGAGACCTGTTGTAACTCTTCCACTCAAACTCCAAAAAGCAATGAAATTCTGCTCATTAAGGCTGACGCCTTAATGGACGTGTTCCTTGCGCAATACAGATATGGTATGCCATCACAGCCTGTGGGTAAGTGCAGATTCAGCACTCTCACAGAGTGAGATTGCTGTCACTCACACAATGGTGGAGCTGCTAGTTCACAGATTTGTGTGCTCATTGGAATACACACATGCAGTCTATGCAACTGAAGGTCTGAGCGGAAGACAAAGCTGCTCGGATGAGGTAAGAGTGTTGTTGGTTGGAGGGAGGAGACAGCATTGTGGATGGGGGAACAAAAGTGTGTGGCTAGAGGGAAGACTAAGCAGCATTGATGGGTGGTGACAAAGAAACACGGGATAATTCAGACTGCAGCGATCGCAGTCTGAATTAGTTTGTGGGGTGCGAATGCGCAATGACTGCACTGTGCGTGCGTACCCGGGAGCCCAGTGGGGGGAGGGCCTGACATGCGGGGCGGACTATCCCTGTGCTGGGCATCCCGCCGCATGTCAGAGTAATTGATTGTAGATGTGCTAAATTTGGCACATCTACAATCAACTCTGAATTACCCCCACAGATGGGGGGGAGGTAAGACAGATGGGGGAAAGACAGTGGCACAGATGGTGGGGAGATAGCTGCATGGATGGGTGGACAGTGCCGTGTGGATGAGGGGGAAAAAGCAGCACAGATGTGGGAGGGGAAAGAGCAGTATAGATGGAAAGAAACGGCATGGATGAGGAAGGCAGAGCAGCATGGATGAGGGGAATACAGTCCCAACACTGGAGGAGATAAGTATTTTTACCTTCCCTTGGTGGGTGGCAGCTAGGCCTAATCCTTGGGTTTGTTGTATAGGGCAACCCCCCTCCCACCCCAATAGTGACCCACGAAACTTACCTTCAGGATGACAGCTATATGAATAGGGTAAGAGTGGTGTGGATAGGGGGTAGATCAAGCAGCAAGTATGGGAAGGGAGACCTCGGTGCAGATGGGTTGAAAACACTGGCACGGATGGGTAGAAAGCTGGTGCAGATGGGAGAGAAGACAGTGTGCTATGTATTGGAGGAGGCAGAGTGACGTTGAAGAGGGAAACTGAGCAGCACAGAGAGAAGGAAACGGTGGTACAGACAAGGCACAGGTGGGGAAAGACAGATGGTACAGATAAATTAGTACAGACTAGCACAGATGGGAGAACACAGCAGTAGGGATTGGGGAAGACAGAGCAGCATGGGGGTGTATAGGGGAAGTAAGTGTAGATGCATAGACCGTAGATGGGGTATTATAGTTTTAGCAATTAACCAAGATGTTTGAGGGAGCTAAATGTGTATTCTAAAAGAGATGGATGTATGGAGTTAGAAGGATGTTGTAACAAGGTGGGATTGTTGTGGTGACTGAATGGGATGGTTGTGAGGACTGTGTGGGATGGGAGCACCACATAACTGCTCAGACCTTCAGTTGCATAGACTGCATGTGTGTATTCCAATGAGCACACAAATCTGTGAACTAGCAGCTCCACCATTGTGTGAGTGACAGCAATCTCACTCTGTGAGAGTGCTGAATCTGCACTTACCCACAGGCTGTGATGGCATACCATATCTGTATTGCGCAAGGAACACGTCCATTAAGGCGTCAGCCTTAATGAGCGGAATTTCATTGCTTTTTGGAGTTTGAGTGGAAGAGTTACAACAGGTCTCTGAAATTTCGATCATGTCTAAGAAGCCTTAATGGGACATGTGAAACCGTAAGGTTTTTTGTCTATGGAATATATATATATATATATATATATAAATATGGCCTGGATGTTCGGCACTCACAAATACACATGTCAGCTCGCCGGGTGCCCTCCACAGCGCTGCGGCAATGTGGATAAACACGAATAGGCGGCACTCAAAGTACTTTTGATGACGATTAATTAAAACCGAAACGTTAAGACTACACAAGATGGAGTGATCTCTGTTCTTGTTTATGCAAAAGTCTGTGAGTGCTGCCTATTCCTGTTTATTTATCTATATCTATATATATCTATCTATCTATATATATATATATATATATATATATCTATATATATATATATATATATATATATATATATATATATTAGAGATGAGCGGGTTCAGATTTACTCGGTTCTTAACGCCAGAATTATCGCAAGTTCTTTTTTTCTGGATTTTTCTTATTGGCTTACAAAAACACGTGACGTTTCTCCAATAAGGAGATTCGGGTAAATCCGAGTAAAACCGAACCCGCTCATCTCTTATATATATATATAGATCTATACGGATGGGTCACTGCTCATCCTACCCAAGAACGGGTCACTAGTGTGAATTTGCCGCAATTGCGAATATTCATGGCAACCTGCAGCACGTTCATGGGAGCTTGGACATATTTGCGGGCACAATATTTGCAGAAAACCAGTTACTGTTGCCGTGTATATTGTTTAAGATGAGCAGGAACACATCTGTGAGTGTTTCCGCCCCTCAACCCTAATGCAGGCCCTTGTCTAATTACCCCCCCCACCCCTAATGTATAACATTTAATGACTGTCACCATTTATGTAGAGCCATAACAAATGACCCCCCCCTCCTCTAATGTAGACCACTGTCTAATCACCTCCAACCTAATGCAAACATCTAATAACCTTAACCTTTTATACAGACTATACTCTAATGACCTACACCCCAATGCAACCCTCAATCTTATGCTCCTCACCTCTAATGCAGACCTCTGAATTGGGATTGGGGTAATTAGACATGGGTCTATGTGCCAATAATGACTCTCCAGCACTGCAGCTCAGCACTCAGGCACCATAACCCCCTAGCTGGCACATATCCTAAGATACAGTCAGTCTGCTGAGCTGGGGAGAGAGCAAACAGCATGCGGGGTGAGCGAGGTTCTGCAGCTACTATGTGTGCGGTTCAGGAGGAGGGTAGAGCACTATAGTATAACACGGAGGTAGCGTAGATGATTCCCACGGACCCCATGCTTCAAGGGGGCAGAGCTGGGAATGTATCTGGGTGTGGAGAGAAGGCTGGGCGCACCACTAGCGTAACATGCATCAGCAGTGGGCGCCTGGCATTAGGGATTATGATTGTTGGGGTGCGCGGCAGGACACACCAGCTGCAGCACCCTCCTTATGGCCCTGCCTGTGACTACCTCCTTGGTGCCAGCAATGTGTGGGTAGTGCATGGCCACAGGCTGCCTGTCAAAACTGTATTGGTCCGGGGGGGGGGGGGGGGGGGGACAGCACTCTGACCCCCATGCTCAACCCGCCACTGCCTCTGACACAGTGCAACTGATTAACTTTGCCCCGCTGGTCAGTGCAGAAGGTGAGACAGACCAGGGGGCGTGGCCTGTAGTGTAAAAGGATGGAGCCTCAGACAGTTTTTGGTAGCTTGTGACAGGAAAAAAACAATTTTTTCCTTGTCCATACTCTCACTCTCCAGGGGAGCCCGTGGGCCTATTATCATGGGAGGTCCTGGAGCTGCAGCTCCACCTGCCCTATCGTTAATCCGGCCCTGGGGAAGACAGATAGAAAGGGGCAGAGATGAAGAGGGAGAGAGGCAGACAGAGAGGGGGAGACAGGGAGAGAGGGGAGATGGAGAGGGGTGATGGAGAGAGAGGGATAGAAGAGGAATTATATTAGGGAGCAGGAGAGCGTGAGGGAGAGATGGAGGGAGACAGAGGGGGGTGAAGAGGACAGAAGAGAGGTGCAGGGGAACATAGAGAGTGAGACAGAGACAGATTGGGGGCCGAGACAGAGAGAGGTGTGTGGAGATGGAGAGAGGGGGAGACAGAGAGAAGGGGGGTGGAGATGGAGAGAGGGGGAGACAGAGAGAGGGGGGGTGGAGATGGAGAGAGGGGAGACAGAGAGAGTGGGGGTGGAGAAAGATACAGGGAAGGGGGAGATGGAGAGGGGGTGGAGAGAGAGAGAGAGAGAGAGAGAGAGAGGCTGAGCAGCACTTGCCACTTATAGAACACTTAGATTGTGTTTCTCCTACCTGGCCTCTGTGGCATGGACAATCAGGTGCTGCTGCACTTGGAGATGGCCAGGCCCTTTGCTTTCCTCCCATGGATGGACTTTTGGCGCCTGGGATGTCGGGGGACGGGGAGAAGTATAAGTGAAGAAGTGGAGAAGCTGAGAGAGGGCCCCTCCTCCCCCCTCCAGTCGGTAGCTCCTCCCCTCCAGTCGTTAGCTCCTCCCCCTCCAGCAGTGCAGTCCTACACAGGCAGGCAGCAGCAGCATCACGGAGTATGGGGGGGAGGAGCTGATATAGGGGGCCCCTCCTCCTCCTTCGAGTCGGCAGCTCCTCCCCCCTCCAATCAGGCAGTCCCACACAGGCAGGCAGCTGCATTACGGAGTATGGGGGGTGGAGCTGAGAGCAGCCTCTCCTCCGCCTCTGGCCAGCCAGTCCCACACAGGAAGTATTAATGACTCTGAGGGGTAGGAGCTGAGACGCGGCTCCTCCTCACCCTCCAGGCCGGGACCCGAACGCTGCAGTGGCCGCGTTACCGCAGACTCTGGTGTGCACTAGCAGCAGGCAGTGCAGCGCTGGCAGCGGCATAACATGAGTCAGTGTGACTCATTTTAATGCCGGTGCTGTGTGCCCCTTTACTATGGTGGGCCCCAGTGCAATGCACTGGCTGCACTGCTGCTAGTTCCGCCCCTGATTTCACCATTGTGCATCAGTCTTTTGCGAATGAATGTGTTCTACATATGTTATTGCCCATGCTGGATTCCCATGCCTCATAACTCTAAATGGAATGATTGTAATAAACAGTGTCACAGAAGATGAGCCGCATTACTGGGGAATAGAGTGGGGTAGAGTAATTAATTACATGTTGTGAGGGTGAAGGGATGTTACTACTGGCTCCTCGCAGTAGTGGGCCCAGGACCATCAGCTAGTGCAGGCTCCATACTGAGATACAGTGCCGTAACTAGGCATTTTAGCGCTGTGTGCAAGAAACGGCATTGGCGCCCCCCAGCCCCATGCAAGATGGGCTCCACGGGGAATTACACATTACGGCAGACAGCATCCCCTTTTTACACATTACGGCAGACAGCGTCCCCTTTTTTACACATTACGGCAGACAGCGTCCCCCTTTTTACACATCACGGCAGACAGCGTCCCCTTTTTTACACATTACGGCAGACAGCGTCCCTCTTTTTACACATCACGGCAGAGTCTCCTTTTTGCACATTACGGCAGACAGCATCCCCTTTTTACACATTACAGCAGACAGCGTCCCCTTTTTTACACATTACAGCAGACAGCGTCCCCTTTTTACATATTACGGCAGACAGCATCCCCTTTTTTACACATTACGACAGACAGCGACCCCTTTTTTACACATTACAGCAGACAGTGTCCCCTTTTTTTACACATTACACCAGACAGCGTCCCCCTTTTTCAGAATAGATAGAGAAATAGAGAGAGAGAGAGATATACTTACCATCGCTCCTCATGCTGGCAGATCCCTCGTTGCAGGCAGGGGAGAAGGAGGAGGAGGGAGGGGGACTGCAGCCACAGCAGCGCTATGTAATTGGTAGAGGCACCGCTGCAGCAGTCCTCTCTCCTTCCGTATTGGCTGCCCAACGCCGCTGTGAATGCTCGGATGAAGGAACTGCATCCCAGCATTCACAGCAGTGACGGGCAGCCAATACGGAAGGAGAGGGGACTGCTGCCGCGGTGCTAGTACCAATGACATAGCGCTGCTGCGGCTCCAGTCCCCTTCCCACCTCCTCCTTCTCTGCTGACTGCGGCGCTGCAGCTCTCCTCCCCAGCGCGGCGCACACAGCAGAGGCAGCATGTAATGAGTCAATTTGACTCATTACATGCCGCTGCCCGTTGCGCCCTCAGGGCAACTGCGCTGTGTGCCAGGCACACCTGGCACACATGTAGTTACGGCCCTGCTGAGATAACCCTTCTTCCTTCAGGGACAGGGTAGTAGAGAGTCTGGCTGTGCCCAGGTACTTTTCAGGGGGAGTGGCATAATCACAGGAGGCGTGGCCATGCATCCAGCATTGGGACCCTCCATCAGAACTGGGACCGGGTAATTAGTACTCCCTACTTCCCTCTCGGCACCACAGTTCAGGGAAGCACAGTACATACCAACCAGTTTTAAAGTTGCTAAGCAAATAAAAATGAATATAAAGTTCTTTGAACAATGGCACTTAGTCCCTGGGGCGTATCTAACCAATGGCCAGGATGGCACTCACCAGGGGCACCAGGCAAGGAGGGGGCGCCGCCTTGCGGTGCCACCCACGGCCAAAGGGTAGAGAAGTAGTACTATCAGACTGTACCTGGTGAGAGTCTGTCACTGCTGAAGTGGCACCAGTATCCGGCAGCACCGCACTTGTAATCAGACTCAAAATAAACTAAAGCTCGGTGCTGCCGAACACTAGTCTGATCACTAGTGCAGTGTGGTGCTGACGGACACTGGCGCCGCACCAGCAGTAACAGACTCTCACCAGGTACACAGCAATTGTTATATAGCACAGTGCTATAGATCTATTTGTTGTTGAAGATAGTAAAAAAGTGTCAGTGTTTGGGAGAAGTGACTGCAGTACCTGGAAAACTACACGATTTTCATGCATGTTAGATGTAAGTAAGCAGTAAGTAAATGAAAACTTTAACTTGATAAAGAAAATACATATCTTACCTATTTCAAGACCAGGTTCAAGGAAATGTATTTCAACTAATTGTATAATTGATCATTTTATCTTGGAAGTGATGGCACCCTGATGTTTTTTCTAACAGGAAGCACTTCTACCATCCAACTAATGGTGTTTGGTTAATGGCTGTGTCCATTTGAGGCTCATATCACAGCATCTCATTAGCATTTCATTCAGGATGCAGTCAAGATGCCGGCATTTGACATCACGGCAGTCGGAAAGCTGAAGCCAGCATCCCGAAACTGCTCGGAATGCTGATGCTGGCATCCCAACATAGATAGCGATGCAGAATGTCAAATCTGGATTGAGTTGGTTCCAAAGTCTCTACTGGCAAGCCGCGTGGGAGGCTGCGAGGGCGGGAGGGCTAGGCTGCAGGGAGGGAGATTAGGAAGGGTGGGTTAGGGTTAGGCTGGGGGGGGATGGGGGGCAGGTTAGGGTCAGGCTGTGGAAAGGAGGGTTAGGGTTAGGGGGAGGGATGGTGTAACGTGAATACGAGACACTACTGTGCGGTGCACTGTGAATGAGGGAAACTACTGTGTGGCATTTGAATTGGAAGTACTATTGTGTCCATACACTTCCCCCACAAGACCATGCCCCATTTCCAATACTCACACCTTATTTCAAATGTGTGTAGGGGGCGCCAGCCCCTTACTTTGCCAGGGGCGCTCGGACCCCTAGATATACCCCTGCTTAGTCCTATGCATTCTGAGGTCAATAATTACTTTAAACACCCTTCACAAAAATATATATTTAGTGCCAAGTATAGAAAGTATAACCAAACCTAGGAGCAGCACAACTCTGAAACATAGGAGAATATTATGTGGACACATATTGGGCTAATTCCAGTCAGGCGTGGCATAAACACTATTTGCATAGATCACACCCAAACCATTGAAACTCCACTTTATTTGTCACAAAATGTGGATTATTGTGAGTTATGGTATAATACTAATCATGTTTTATGGATTAAAATGTAGTATCAAAAATACAATATAATTAAAAACAATATATTACAATACCAAGCAGATTGGAGTTACTGTGTAGCTGATAAACTAGAATTCAAATCATCTGAGCAATAGTTATTGTCAAAATCTGCTATTGAGGAGAATTATTTTTTTTTATTGCAGAATAGCATTTTATCATGGTGTGATGAAAAATAACTTTTTGTATTGATTGAACAATATTTTTCACTGTGCAGCTAAGTAGTACTAAGTTGCCATAGCAATAACTACCCAGAGTGATAAGAGTCACTTAAAGATTTGGAAACCCACATTCTATTCTAGTGAGTATGTGCAGAGGAAATGCATATCTATGATATGGAAGCAAGCTTTGTGTGTTCAGTTACATTGCTGACCAGAGGAAATGAAACAAACTTTTTATTTGTGCTATAACAAATTCCATATAACTACTTTCTACAGCAATACCATACCTCCCAACTTTGAACTTGGTCCCCGAAAAAGGGGTGTGGCCTAGGAAAAGGGGGCATGGCTTCGCGGTAAGACCCGCGATCGCGAGCCATGCCCCTGTTTTTGTCACTAAGGGGGAATGCCCAGCGCTCTGTGAGCCGCTGGCATGCCCCCTCTCCCTCGGACTCCAGTGAATAGACACAGCGCATGCGCAAACTTATGTTGCACTGCAGGTGGGGCAGATGTAATATGTGCAAAGAGAGTTTGGGTGGGTTATGTTCTAAATTGCAGTGTAAAAATAAAGCTGTCTAAAATTTGTGGGCAACATGCAAAAGCAGACAGTATTTACCCTGCACAGAAAACACATAAATGTATTTTCTCCCTTTGCATGGCAACATGGTTTGTTCCAAACACAAAGTTACTTGCTTTTGTTTTTTGCTTTACTTACAACCATGAATGAGGCCATATATACAGAAATACATAAGTTGTGAATTGCACAAAAAAGGGGTTGTTCAAAAAAATGTGAAATCACTATATTGGATATGCCATTGTCCTTTACACCCTGTACTCTGCATAAAGAAATATTGCAGAATTTACACAATTAAATTCTTTAGTTTAACAGTTGAGTGATTAGTACCAGCAAACACACAGGGCTAACAAGCTGGCCCTTGGCACTTCACTGGGTTTTGTAACTGGTCGGACTTCCTCACTGAAACAAAATTATTAACTTTTGACCAACAAAAGGGAAATAGCTGAATTAACTCCTGTCTGCATGACTTATTTCTGACACATCTGGCCCCTGCTCCACATGTGGGATACAAAGCCCAGCCACATGTAAAATATTTAAAGAAATATGTGTTCTGAGCACATTAAAAGTACTCCAATGCCACCACATAAGCACCCTTCACTTCTCTGGCTGTCATAAAGGTATACGTTGCACCAATAATTGCAAAATAAGGTTTTGTCACAAAATCATGAACAACAGTCAGCTACTGTATGAGGACAGAAATACTCTAAAGATAAATAGTAAGATACACTGTAACATATCCTGTGCTGGTTTAAAGTAATTATTTATTATTTATTACCAGTTATTTATATACTGTAGCACACACATAGTCCACAGCGCCTTACAGATAATATTTGGCCATTCACATTAATCCCTGCCCCAGTGGAGCTTACAGTCTATAGGGGTCATACCGACCAATTCGCTCGCTGCGTTTCATCGCAGCAGAACGAACGGGTCCCTACTGCGCATGCGTCAGTGCCATACTGCGCATACGCCGGCGCCGTAGTGCGCCGCCGAAGGCCGTAGCAGGGATGCAATTGCCTCTGCCTGATTGACAGGCAGAGGTGATCGCTGGGCAGGAGGGGGCGGAACGGCAGGGCGTTTGGCCGGCGTTTCGTGGGTGCGGTCCAGCCAACGCAGGTGTGGCCGGACCGAGCGAGGGGTGGGCCGCATCGGCTGCGTGATGTCACACGCAGCCGCTGTGGGCCGGGGAGCGATGAGTAGCTCCCGGCCAGCACGCTAAAGCTGCGCTGGCCGGGAGCTACTCTTGAAGTGCAAAGGCATCGCCGCTGTGCAATGCCTTTGCATTTCTGCAGGAGGGGGGGCCGGACTGATATGCGGGGCGGACTAGCCCTGTGCTGGGCGTCCCCCCGCATGTCAGGGAAGATGATCGTAGCTGTGCTAAATTTAGCACAGCTACAATCAACTTGGAATGACCCCCTATGTTCCCTATCACATGTACATGCACACACATTCACATTAGGGTTATTTTTTTTGTTGAGAGACAATTAACCTACTAGTATATTTTTGGATTGTGGGAGGAAACCCACGCAAGTACGGGGAGAATATAAATAACCTCAGTGCTGTGAGGCAGTAATGCTAACCATTACACCATCTGCACTGTTCCAAAAATAACAACTTCCTCCTAACTATAAGACAAAATTGTATATACTATGGGGTATTGTTCTTTATTCCAGATGTTACTTGAATATAATAAATTTTTGAAGTGTATCATTAGAAGTTTCATCATAAAACATTACAAGAATACTAACAACAATGACAGAATATTTTGAATGATTAACATGTGGTTTTGGTTTAAACTTTTGGACTTAAAAAAATAATAATCTGTTTTTCTGGGAATCTGGCAAAAAAAAATGGACAGAGATTTTCAAATTGTAGATATTAGGGTTGACTCATTCTGAGTTTGCAACAAAGAGAAATAAAAAAGTATCTTTGTATCTGGAAGAAACAATTTTGCAGGACAAGGCCCATGTTGCATTTATAAGTCCATCACTGAAGCATCCTACAGTATATAATAAAAGGCTAAGGCTGCTACTCACCTCTGTTATGTGCATCGGCGGCCACTAGAGGCCACCACATGGACCAAATGACTCACAGCTGAAAGTGATACAGCAGGGAGATGTTACAGCCTCTACCGGCGGCGCCCAACAGAGCTCCATACAAGACACAGACACCCCCCCAATGTACACTGCACCCTCCACCATATACTACCCTTATACACACACTGCACCCCCAAACCCAGGGCTGGCTCTACCATTAGGCAGCTTTAGGCAGATGCCTACGGGCGCTGACCACTGGAGAGCACCACTGAATTCATCTAGCAAAAAACTGAAGGATGTCTCTGTATGCAGGTCAGTAATGAACGCACAGATGAGAGGATGGAATACAGTAAGGCGCATACAAATATATGTATGTCTGTGCATATATATGTATGTTTACACATACAAGTAAAGGGATGTAGTTGGCATCCCGGCAGACAGGTTGCTGGCGTTCAAATTACTGGTGTCTGAATCCCGACACCTGTCAGAATGCCAATGCCGGAATCCCAACAGCCGGCATCCCAACAGACGGCATCCTGGATTTAAGAATGCCGGGGAGGGTTATGGTTAGGCTAGCAGAAGGAAAGGATAGTGTAAGCGATAAGGTTAATTAACTTCATTCAAAATGGTGGTATTATGGTGGTTGGGATGCCACTGTCAGTATTCTGACCAGCAGCATCCCATACCCAACCCCAATTAAATATCTCCACCAGACCCCATATAACGTATTATACAGTATATGAAAAATAGATGGCACTCAAGAACTTTTACAGTGAAAGTGTAATGTGAACCAAATCATAAAATGAAGTTACTTAGATTACAATATACTTTATCATTTTAAAAGTCCTTGAGTGTTGTCCTTTTTCTCTGTATATGTATAATTATGTAATTCACCCCAGCCCACCTAGTGGCCACCTGCATCTCCCTTTTAGGAGATGGGGGGCGGGAGGGTTTGCAGGTTAGGGGGCAATAGGCTGAAGTTTTGCCTAGGCTGCAGAGAGACCTTGCACCGGCCCGGCCCATACCCCTCCATATAGTGCCCCCTATATACAGGACACACCCCTCCTCCATATACTGTTTCCACCATATACAGCATACTCTGCATCCCCTCCTCAATATACTGGGCTGCAACCCCAGGTTACTTGCCATCCCGTGACTTGGCCACAAGTAGCAGCTGTAACCAGGAAACGGATTCAGGAACCACCCGGCGGTCCCACAGCACTCAGAGCGGAGGCACCGGGGACACGTGTGGCCACTTACCAGCTGGGGGAGAAGGTGAATCAGTCCGGCAGGAAGAGGTGAGACCATTTGAGGGGTGAGCAGCGCAGTGAGGGGCAGAGGGGCCGGTGGTGGGCCTGCAGATGATGCGGATGAGGAGGCAGATAACGGCTCAACTGCTTTAAATATACTGCGCGCTGGTGCAGGGCTGGTGTCCTGTGCATGTCCCTCCCACACCCCATGGCAGGACTTCCAGAAACCTGCACACAAGGAGATTTATGGTAAGACTTACCATTGTTAAATCTCTTTCTGCAAGGTACACTGGTTTCCACAGGGAATAACATCGGGGTGTAGAGTTGGATCTTGATCCAAGGCACCAACAAGCTAAAGCTTTGACTGTTCTCAGGATGCATTGCACTGTCTCCTCCATAGCCCTGCCTCCAGGCACTGGAGCTCAGTTTTGTTAATCAGTTCAATGCAGTAGCAGGTAAGAGAGATGGTAGATGTTAGTCACATAGGCCCACATTTTCACGACAGGAGAACAGACTAGCGGCTAATGCCATACAAACACAAAAACGCTAAGTGCGTCAGGGTGGGCGCCCTGTGGAAACCAGTGTACCTTGCAGAAAGATATTTAACAATGGTAAGTCTTATCAAAAATCTCCTTTTCTGCAGCGGGGTACACTGGTATTCCACAGGGAATAACATCGGGGATATCCTATAGCAGTTCCTCATGGGAGAGGAAGCACTGTAACGGGCACAAGAACCCAGCGTCCAATGGAAGCATCCTGGGAGGCAGAAGTATCAAAGGCATAGAACCTGATGAACGTGTTCACTGAGGACCACGTAGCCGCCTTGCACAATTGTTCAGCGGACGCGCCACGGCGGGCCGCCCAAGAAAGTCCCACAGACTGAGTAGAATGGGCCTTGATAGCAGCAGGAGCTGGGAATCCAGCCTGCGCATAAGCTTGTGGAAGGCCGGAACCACAATCTCTTGGTTAAGGTGGAAAGATGACACCACCTTAGGTAGATAACCAGGGCGAGTTCTAAGAACTGCCCGGTCACGGTGAAAAATCAGAAAGGGTTGACGACAGGACAAAGCACCTAAGTCAGACACCCTCCTAGCAGAGGTAATATGTCCATAGACTCAAAAGGTTCAAACGGAGACTCTGGAAGGGCATTAAGGACAACAGACAGATCCCATGGAGCCACAGGAGGGACATAGGGGGGCTGAATCCGTAGTACGCCCTGAGTGAATGTATGAACATCAGGAATAGATACAATTTTTTGCTGAAACCACACCAACAAGGCAGAAATGTGAACCTTGAGGGAGGCCAGGCGAAGTCCTAAATCCAGTCCTTGTTGCAAAAAAGCCAGAAGTCTGGAAGAACTAAACGTGTATGCATTGTAATTCTTAGCAGCACACCAGGTGAAATAATTCCAGACCCTATAACAAATCTGTGCAGAAGCCGGTTTGCGGGCCTTCAACATAGTTTGAATAACCACCTCAGAAAATCCTTTGGCCCTCAGGAGTAAAGCTTCAAGGGCCACGTCGTCAAAGCCAGTCTTTCCAGGTCCTGGTAAACACAAGGGCCCTGAACGAGGAGGTCTGGGCATTGAGGAAGTAGAAGAGGACGCTCAATCGAGTTACCCGGCAGGTCTGAGAACCAATGCCGTCTGGGCCATGCTAGAGCAACTAGAAGCAGTATTCCTCCTTCTTGCTTGAACTTCCGTATTACCCTGGGCAGGAGTGACACTGGAGGGAACACGTATGGCAGCTGAAAGTTCTGTGGAATTGCCAGTGCATTCACGAATGCTGCTTGAGGATCCCTTGTCCTTGCTCCGAAGACCGGAACCTTGTGATTGTGTTGAGACTCCATCAGGTCTACATCTGGTAGACCCCACTTGTCCACAAGGAGTTGGAAGACCTCCGGATGAAGACTTCACTCCCCGGCGTGTATGTCCTGATGACTGAGGAAGTCCGCTTCCCAGTTGAGGACCCCCGGAATGAACACTGACGATATTACTGGCAGATGGTGTTCCGCCCATCGAAGAATTTTTGACAGTTCCATCATTGCCATGCAGCTTCGAGTGCCGCCTTGATGATTTATGTATGCCACCATGGTGGCGTTGTCTGATTGTGCTTGAACAGGCCTGTTCTGTACGAAAGGCAGGGCCAGTATCAACGCATTCAACACTGCTCACAATTCCAGAATGCTTATCGGGAGGAGAGATTCCTCCCTGGTCCACCGACCCTGGAGAGAGTGTTGCTCAAACACTGTGCCCCAACCCCGCAGACTGGCATCCGTCGTTAGGAGGACCCTGTTGGAGATCCAGAAGGGACGACCCCTGTTCAGAGACAGACAAACCTCCGGAGTCAAGGAGATCATTTGAGACCTGATCCGGTGAGGCAGACCGTCCCACTTGGAAAGGATTAACCTCTGCAGATGGCGGGAATGAAAATGAGCATACTCTATGTCGAAAGCCAACACAATGAGGCCTAGTACTTGCATCGCCGACTGTATCGACACTCTTTGGCGAGAGGAAGCATCTGATTCTGTCCTGAAGTTTCAGGACCTTCTCTAGAGACAAGAACAAACGTCGGTTGTGTGTGTCCAGTAATGCCCCCAGGTGCACCATGCTCTGAGCAGGGACCAGTGAGGATTACTTCCAGTTGATGAGCCACCCGTGGGCTTGTAGGAATTGGACCGTCAGTTCCAGATTACGGAGGAGAACCTCTGGGGAGTTCGCCAGTATTAACAAGTCATCCAGATATGACAAGATCCTGATACCCTGCCGGCGGAGAAGGACCGCCATTACCTTGGTGAAGAGCCGAGGAGCCGTGGTCAGTCCGAAAGGCAAGGCTTGGAACTGATAATCGAGGTTGCCAATAGCAAACCATAGCTATTGCTGATGTGACATGGCAATAGGTATGTGTAGGGAAGCATCTTGTATATCCAGGGATACCATATAGTCCTTGGGTTCCAAAGCCAGTACAATAGAATGCAGACTTTCCATACGGAATTTGGACACCCTCACAAATTTGTTCAAAGATTTGAGGTTGAGTATAGGCCGGGAGAATCCATTCTGCTTCAGAACTAGAAACAGTGTTGAATAGTATCCCCTGCCTCTCTGAGACAGAGGCACCGGCACTATCACTCCTGTATCCAGGAGGGATTGGACAACCAAATGTAGAGTTTGTGCTTTTAACGGATCTGAAGGGATAACCGTTGAGCAAAACTGCAGAGGGGGATGTCTCTTGAAAGAGATCGCGTACCCGTGAGAGACCACTTCCTGCACCCAGGCATCCGAAGTAGTCTTTAACCATACCTGGGCAAACTGCAGATGTCGGCCTTCCACCCTGGGGTGCCCCAGGGGAAGGCCCACCCATCATGCAGCAGACTTGTCCGGTTTGGAAGCAGGCTGATGGGCAGCCTTAGAACACTTAGGTTTCGGCTTAGAGGACTTGGAAGTGCGAGCCTGTCTCGGATACGCCTGACCCTTTGCTTTACCTGTAGGTCGAAAGGAACGAAAAGTAGTACTCTTAGCCTTCGGAACCGATGGATTAGTACTTGGGAGAAACGCAGTCTTGGCCGACGCCAAGTCGGTCGCAATCTTGTTCAGATCATCTCCAAACAGTATATCTTCCTTAAAAGGGAGTACCTCCAAGGTCTTCTTAGAGTCGGGGACCACTGACCACGACTGTAACCACAGAATCCGGGGAGCCAGGATAGACGTAGTAGATGCCTTGGTTGCCATAATGCCTGCATCAGAGGCCGACTCCTGAATATAGTGGGAGGCTGTGGTAATATAGGACAGATAATGTCTGGCAGTGCCAGAAAAATTCAGAGGTAGCTCTTCCTCAATTGCTTGAACCCATGCTTCAATGCCTTTTGCAGCCCAAGAGGCTGCCATAGTGGGTCTATGTACATCACCTGTAAGAGTGTAAATAGACTTCAACCCTCCACAAGCTTATCCGTCGGTTCCTTCAAAGAGGCGACGGTGGTGACAGGCAGAGTAGATGACACCATAAGACGGGCTACATGTGAGTCCACTGGTGGCGGGGTTTCCCACTTTTTACTCAACTCCACAGAGATAGGATAGAGAGCTAGCATCTTTTTAGACAGGGAAAATTTATTTTCTGGAGAAGACCAGGAGTCCTGACCTATGTCAATTAAATGTTCAGAATCTGGTAAGACTAATTTAGTAACCTTCTGACATTTGAACTTATCAGGTTTTCTTAGAGGGTCAATCTCATCATCAATCTGAAGAATCAGCTTGATAGCCTCCACTAGGTCAGGAACATCAACCTGTGTTGTAGAATCTTCATTAGAAGCAGCGGTATCAGCATCTGATGGATCAGTATATTCCCGATCCGGATTGGAAGAATCATCCAAAATATTAGGGGATTGTGAGGAAGAAATGGCCCGCTTTGATGACCCTTTGGTCCCAGTAGGGCGAGGGTTAGGTTTTTGTTTAACCAATGGCTGTAACTGGGTTGACAGAGTATCCGCCCATTTTGGATTAACTACAGGGACAATATGTGGCTGTAATGGCACAGGAGGTCCCACAGGGGGCGTAAGTCTTGTTACAAGCATAGTAAGCATATTTAAAAATGCAGCCCAAGCTGGATCTGCCATAGGTGCTGTGGGCTGACTAGGGGTGCAGAACACCCAGTACCTGAAAAAGCAGCAGAAATCATTTCCTCAGGTAAATCCGTGGCACCAGCACTGCATGATGCAGGAGCGTTTGCGGATTTCCCGCCCTGTGTAGCAGACATTATTGGGAATGTAGCCGTAGGGCATATCAGTACAATATAGCCAGACAAACACCTGACAAAAATACCTGACAAAAACCCCCTAAGATATGTGATCGAATTGCAGAGCACAAAAAGAGGATTTAAGTGGTATGAGGTGACTGAAACGCATAGTGAAAAATATAAAACAGCATATCTTGTGGAACTCTATATGATATATAAGACCCTGACGCACTTAGACCCCCAGGGCACAGAATATAGTGATAGCAATATGTGTGATACACAGAATAGAATCCACACAGCAGCTATAGGCACACACAGTCACACGTACAATGCAGAAATTATTACATAAAAAAAATAAAACTGCACTGGACTAGTAATACTACATATAGAAATGTACGTAACAGATACTGTATAACAATGCACAGTAAACACTGGATGTATATCGCAGAATACTTGTACTAAGTATTCATATAGCAGTACACTTGTTCTTAACTAACGCTGTCTAAACGACATGTAGAATACTTAAGTGTCCTGTAAATGCACAGTGCTGATGAGACAGGCGGCTTTACAGAGGAGACAGTGCTCAGCAGTCCCAGGATCAGCGCAGCTCTGTGAAATGGCACCAAAACACTGATAGGGAGTGAGGGAGAGAGAGAGATGCAGCTCCAGGGCGGGAACACCTACTGTAGATGGCGCCTGGATCTGGGGGAGGGGCTACAGGTCAGCGCCTTATCCCCTCTGCTGGTCCTCACCACCGGGTACTATGGAGCCTATAATAAACGGATTTTAGTAAAACTGACCTGTGCTTACTGCCCTGGTGGATATAGCGGTGTCCCTGCACGGACACAGTGTCCACGCCAGTGGCGTGGTCCGTCTCGTGGGACTGCGACCAGATTGCGATTTCAGCGGGTCCCACCTGAAGACCCTCTTACCTCCTCCCGAAAGTGTGGTCACGCGATCCAGGAGAGCATCAGCAGTGATGTGTACCTGATGGCCGGAGCGCCTCCGCTGCAAGTTCCCGGCAACCAGGGCGCGGGAGAATACAGCGCCGCTGGGGGAGGTGATGGAGCCCTTGAAGTCTTCTTTTTTCTTAAAAAGCTCTTATTAGGGCTGCCTAGCACAGCCCCACCTGTTAGCTGCCTGCACTGCAGGCACCAGCTTACAAACTGAGCTCCTGTGCCTGGAGGCGTGGCTATAGAGGAGGTGGTGCAGTGCATCCTGGTAACAGTCAAAGCTTTAGCTTGTTGGTGACTCGGATCAAGATCCAATTCTACACCCCGATATTATTCCCTGTGGAATACCAGTGCACCCCACTGCAGAAAAATTAATTACACAGGTTCTGTGGCTGATTAAAACCAGGTGAAATGGAGTCTTGAATTCAGCCAGCCACAGAACCTGTGTAATTAAAATGTGTCCATAATTCAAGGGATGAGGTGGTAACCCTACAGTTAGGATGCTGAACACATCCAAATATTCCAATAGCTCCAATATCCTTTAGCATGATCAACTTTCTTTTTGATAGTGAATGACATGATATGCTTATTATAGTATGGGATCTATAATAAAATATACATTTGAGACGCGCTATATAGATATGGTTAAATATTTACAACAAGAACATTATTAGAAATATTACAATTTGTATTACAGTATAATGTTTAAATGTAGGCTTATCTCTTTAAACTGAGACACTGGTTTTAATCAGCCACAGAACCTGCGTAATTCATGAGTGTCCCGGTTTAAAGGGATAGTATGGTACCGTAAGCCCAATTAAATGTACAGTATATTGTACAAATCTCATGCTTTCCATGTCTTCTTTACTTTTTGTACAAATAATTTAAAGCAACAATACCATCTACGTAGCATCATAGGGCTGCTTTTCTCAGCTTCACATTCTCGGCTGAAAACTAATGCTGTCTGTAATGTCTGAGGGAAAAAAGCTGCTATTATGGATTTCTCATTACTCTTCCAGCTCACCCCAAATTCTGCAGTCATGTTAAAATGATGAACTGTGCAGCGATAAAGATTATTCAGTATGGTGCAAAACGCGAAGTGCAGTGTACATTATGGGGGTAATTCAGACCTGATCGTAGCAGCAAATTTGTTAGCAGTTGGGCAAAACCAGGGTGGTCATTCCGTGTTGTTCGCTCGCTGCTATTTTTAGCAGAATTGCTAATAGGCTAAAATCCGACAGTTCTGCGCATGCGTATGCACAGCAGGGCGCACGCGCTAAGCAATTTTACACAAAACTATACTATTTTACTCACGGGCGAACAAAGCTTTTCAATCGCTCTGCTGATCGTAGTGTGATAGACAGGAAGTGGGTGTTTCTGGGCAGAAACTGGCCGTTTTCAGGGAGTGTGCTAAAAAACGCAGGCGTGCCAGGTAAAAACGCAGGAGTGGCTGGAGAAACGGGGGAGTGGCTGGCCAGACGCTGGGCGTGTTTGTGACGTCAAACCAGGAACTAAACGGACTGAGGTGATCGCAATCTAGGAGTAGGTCTGGAGCTACTCAGAAACTGCAAGAAAATACTTAATAGCAGAATTGCTAATCTTTCGTTAGCAATTCTGCTATGCTAAGATACACTCCCAGAGGGCTGCGGCTTTGTGTTTGCATTTCTGCTAAAAGTAGCTAGCGAGCGAACAACTCGGAATGACCACCCATGTGCACTGCAGGGGGGCAGATATAACATGTGCAGAGAGAGTTAGATTTGGGTACGAACTGAAATCTAAATTGCAGTGTAAAAATAAAGCTGCACAGAAACAAAATAACCCACCCAAATCTAACGATCAGATCTGAATTACCCCCTATGTCGTAATTGTGACATATCCAGGGCCAGCGATCACAGTGAGCCATTAGATGCATTAGTAGGGCTATCCTGCGTGACTGCAATCGGGTACATTTACAAAAATTTGTGTTTGAGCTGATTTCAGCAGTTTAAAATTGCTACTTTTTTAAAACAAATTCGGTAATTTACTAAACTACAGTGTTTGTACAATTCGAGTTTTCCGAATCCAGAGCAGTGTTTCACGGGGGAGTTTTGTCAAACACTGCTGATTGTGACACTATGGGGCAGATGTATTAACCTGGAGAAGGCATAAGGAAGTGATAAGCGCAAGGTGATAAACACACCAGCCAATCACATCCAATATTTAAATTAACAGTTGGGAGCTGAGTGGCTGGTGCGTTTATCACCTTGCACTTATCATTGGTTTATCACTTCCGTATGTGGTCTCCAGGCTTAATACATCTACCCCAATGACATCTCCTGCTGTATTTTCATGCTGCTCTGCAAATCTGTCTATCACTGAAAAAGGCCCTAAGACTTTACATCCTGTTGCATTTTTTAAAATATGTTTCTCTGTTTAATACATCTTGTCAGCTTAATAGCTCATAGGACAACCCATGAGTTCCAGTCATGCTCAAAATTGACATATGCAATCAGGGCCACACTGCCCATCTGGCATTTCTGGCAAATGCCAGAAGGGCCAATGGGCTGGTGGGCTGGTCCTGTCATTCAGAGAGCCGGGAAGGCTGCGCACAGCGCAGCCTACAGCTCTCTGTTGTAGATGCCCCCTTGCCTGTTTCCATGGAAATGGGGCGTGCTGTGAGTCCACGCCCCCTTGACTTGCGGCATGCTCCCGTCGCTAGTGCCGTGAAAGGGGGCGCACACGTTTGCCAGGGCCGAATTGGGACCTGAGACCGTCCCTGCATGCAATTAGGGTTATGGTTAGTGTTAGGCTATAACAAGGGCAAGGTTTAGGCTGCAATTATAGTTAGGATTGGCCTACAACTACGGATAGTGTTAGTTTTAAGTCAACATATTAGTGACAACATTGTGACTGTCGACATTCCCAATGTAAACATTTTGAAAATATCAAATTCTTGTCAGTGTCAACATTGTGGATGCCAACATCCTGAATGTCAATAAAGGTATACTTTAAAGGAATGTCATATGTGTAAATGTCTATCAGTACTGCCTTCCTACCTGTAACTCATTATTTGTAGCATCATTAATAAACTAATATTTATGATTTAGAAAAATGTATTAACTTGCTCTCTACTGTGTAGTGAATCCCTCATACTTAAGTACTGTATGTGTTTCCTTTATCTTGGAAAAGAATGTGCTCTATAATCTGTCTCTTGCCACTCAGCTACATATTATTTTTCTTATCATGAGTTCTGTGTGGATATGAAGAACTTTTTGGAATCCAAAATATAAAGGGACCTATTTGTCAAGAAAAGAGTTGTGCCCCAAAAATGAACATACCTTATTGTTGCATATCGCGGTAAGAATGCCAAATTGATTTCTCACAAATATTTAAAATGCCCGCTTTAATATATATTGCAGACGCCAGGCGCATCTTATTACCATATACGATAAAAGTGCGCTGTACATCGCAAAACACTGTATCCCATAAGAGAAAACAATACACCCACACATTATCTGAGTTCCAAAGCTCATTGATGTATATATTTGTTATTAAAAAGGATATGGATTCAATATATATTACAAAGTACAGTATACCTACAGTTACATGATTACAACTCACACAGTAAGCAGTTAATACATAAAGTTACATACAGTTACATGCCAGCATACAATACCATTATCCTTAAGTTATATAAATTTGTCTTTCCATATCACTCTCTCTCTGTAAAGTAATGCTGGGACTCCATCTTCCTCTGAGACCAAAACAGGAACTAAGCTGGCAATAACTCCATCATCGTCTCAGACCTTACAGCAACTCTGAGACCAAACACAGGAACTACCTTCCTGTGTGATCAGCAAAATGTGTTAACTAGTTTCTGGGGGAGGGGACTCTCTCTCATTCATGATGAGTCACTAGTTTCTTTGTATATGCTGAACAGGTTCAGCCTTGGGGACGTCCAAAGGGGCTGGCCTGAGTTTCCTGTTCATTACCTGTTTGGAATATCTATTGTTCTAATAAAAGTGATTTTAGCTTTTATACATTTAATCATAATTCCATGTTGCAATGTCCTACAACTTAATAACAAGTATCAAATGAATCCACACATTAATCTGGTCGTTTCAATAGTCAACATGACAGGTCTATCTTGTTTTGTTCAAATAATACACATTCATGACATTAATTCATTAGATAATTTTAAATCATCATGATGTCTGGCGCTTGATAATATTATAATTATGTACTGTATGAGATAAGTGTCGAATCCATCTCTGTGGCATGTCCGTGTAAATGCGTGTGTTACCATATATTGCTATGCTCGCTGCGCGTATTTGCAAGTGTAGCGTCTTATATGTGTGTAGAGTTTGTATGTTCTCTTTATGTAATATTTTTGACTTCGACAGTCCACCATTTGGCAGTAAACAATAACTGCAATCAATTATTAACATAAGAAAAAAATATTTCATACCATAATCAGTGACCTAGACACAAGTATGTATGCATTTCACAAATCAGACGCTTGACTATATTTGGGGAAGACAGGGAGGAGGACGAGACATCTTCTATATGCACTCGGCGGTCACGGGACCACTGGTTGGGTGTGGGACAACATTCAACCTATAGAGTATGCTGGGACAGTGCTTTGGCCTATAATGTCTGATTTGCGACGAACATTTCACACATACATGTACCTACGTCTTTGTACACTGATGTTTGGATTCGATTGAGGTTCTGCTGGATAGATGAAGAAGACACAAACAAATCGTGAGAGTGACATATAAAATTTTCATGATCTTCATATTCCTATTATTTTCTGAACATTGTTTCCATTTCTGGAACGTATGCTAGGTCTATTTAATAATTGAACAAGGGTTATAAGTAGTGTCCTCCCTAAATAACATAAACCTTCGGAGTTCGGTGAGAGCCACTCATAAACCTTTCTTCCACATACATTAATGAGCTCTTTATCTGCAATGGGTGAGTAGCCATTGTCTGACTGTTCCTGATTACCTCTGAACTCCATAACTACTAGACCTTTGATTTTTCTCTGACTTTAACAAACTGATCGGCTAACCCTGGGATCCTATAAGGAGATCACTCCTTCCTACAGAACCAGTTCCAGTCCCACACTCGACTCCTCATAAAAAAAACCTCGCAAAAATAGAATATCCTGAAAGAAAATGTTTGTCAGCGGGAAAGAGAGAAAAGAGAAATAGAACAAAACAACTCTTGTTCATAACAAATCAATTACAATGACTGGTCTTTCTACAGTCCTTTAGTACGCTCAGGTAGTGTTCAACAGTGCCGCCTCTCAGTCTTCACGGAACATAGTCTCTGGTGATACTTTTGCGATCTCTTTGCCTTGCTCTTTGAACACACAGTTCACTTGGAACACACAGTTCACTTTGCTCTCCACCTTGCTCTTTGAACACACAGTTCACTTTGAACACACAAACTCGATGAATGTGAGCAATAAACTACTTTGTCACAAGTTCTCTCCGGGTCAGCGACCTTCTTGCAGTGGGACGAGTGGACCCAAATCTCTCTTTCGGCGACCTTTAGTGCTATCAACAAATCTTGGTATGGTCTTTCCCACCTGTCTATTAGGCAACCTGAGCGTAAGAACAATCACACGGTCTCTTGGTTCACAATCAAGACAGTTAGTATTTGGCATACCAGCAATCAACAGTTTCAAGTTCTTTTGTCAAGTTCTCAAATGCTGGCTCATCTCAATAAAGTACTGTACTGTCACCTCATTGGTGTATTTATGATCATTGTGCGGATCAATCATGACATGAGGTTGTCTTCCAAAAACAACCCAAAAAGACACAAATACCAAAACAAAAACGAATTTCGAAGAGGATGATTCGTCGAGTGAAGATATGGAAGTGGTTCCAAAGCTACATAATACTAGTGGCAGTATCTATGATCACAATAGTACAATTTCAAGCTTTGCTCCTACTTCTAGGGGTACCATTATCTACACACAAATTTCTGCACAATTTTTCTTTGCGGTAAACACAGCAGCATCCGTGGCGGCAGGAAATGTCTCTACCCAGTTTGAGAAAACATCAGTGCACACCAATACATAACAATAATTCCTAAAGGGTGTTAACTGTACGAAGTCGATTTGTATTTCCTGAAAAGATCCGTCTGCAGGAGGGATATGGGATGGCTCTGTTGGTATTGCTTAACCAATATTCTTCCTCAAGCAAGTAAGACAGGTCATTGCTCTCTTACCTGCATGAGAATAGAATCCTGGCGCACACCAGTAGGCTCTCATCAGCCTGCACCTACCCTCTTTGCCTAGATGAGTCAGACCATGTGCCACATCAGCTAGACTTGGAAGGTATGCTCTGGGGGCTACTGGCTTACCGTGTCCACCTACCCACAGTCCTGAGGACTCCTGGCCATACCCCTTTGTCCTCCAGACTGCCTCTTCCTGCAGGGAACACAAATTTTTGTATCTTGATTTAACTATCGTGTGTTTTCAATGTAGAGTACCATGAGCATAACTCAAAAAAAAGAAAGAAAAAAGAAACATCTCTAGAGGAGAGAAAGAAGAAGAAAATGAAAAAGAAAATGTCAGGTTTGCCATTCACCAACAGACATATCAGTGTCTATACAAAATTTCCCTTCACCAGTATTCCCATTCTCCACCCTTTGTGCATGACAAGGCACACTGCAGTAATACTGGTGTCATCGTACTGTTGAGATATACTGGGTTAGGGCAGAACTCTGAAGGACCTAGGCATGTGGAGTTTGAATTGTACTTGGGTCCATGTATTGTACCACCCTGTGTGAACGCAAAAGATGAAGAGGAAACTGTAGAGAAACAGAATAGAGGTTGGTGACAGATGAGTTTGTAGCGGTGGAGAAGATTTTATAAAAATTTGACAACTGGATTGGGCACTACGGGGAAGTGATTCTCTACTTGGTCTACTCCCCTTAAAAAAAATTCTGTGTGTCATATCTCTACTGGGACTATCCCAGCCATCAATCCAGTGTCCTGTCCATCCTAAAGTTCATAGGGAACCCGGTATCTGTGAGTTAATTTTCTCTACCTGTGATGGACATGCATCTAGAACAGTGAAATGTAACATTAGTCTTCAAGTTTTGTCAAAGGGTAATGTTGCATTTATTTTGTTCTTCCCATTAACCGAATCTGTGTTTTCTATATGGCTTATGATTCCTTACTATATGTCCCTTGGTCCCGTCTATGTGTTTAATAATGTGGCTTGTGTTTTCTGTCTAGGGGATCTATATTGACTATGTGTCCTACTACTCCTACAATCTCTGGCAAAATGCCCTTCCTTCGTACAAGTATAACATATTATTGACCATTAGGGATCTGGGGTTTGGACTGATGGGTCTTTCCTGTATGTGCCAGTATACTTACCGTCCTCAACCTCTCCACCTGTTGTTCTCTGCGCCTAACACTATTCTTGTGTTGTTTAATAGCACACTATCTAAGATTAGCTACTGTGACCTCTTTCCAATTTTGCAAAGAAGTCTGCACCCTGACACTCAATGCCTTATTGAGCCCGTCCATTTGCACAGAGACAGCCACCTCCCATTTGCCGAATTAGTGTTTCCCAGTGATCTCATCCAGATGGAGAGTTTTCTATTTCTGCAAGAGACAAAAACAAAAAATTTTTTTTTAACAAGCTTCTAGGTCATGCAAAGTATTTCATTCAATCATCCCGTATTAAGGGTCTGTACATGGTCCAACAAACATTTCCAAGCTCATCTTTACTAGGGGCATTACTAGGAATGAATACTTCTTATATGGTAACTGAAAGAAATACCCTGGGGTTACCTTGTCTCTGTCCGCTTTCCTACTGGCAAATACTAATGTGCGGACAGGTTTTTTTCTCCATTTCTGACGTTACTTTCTTGATTTTTTTGTTTTATTTTTGGGTTTTACTTTATATGTACACGAATGATACCATACTTACCTGCTCTTCTTTTACCGGTTGGATACTCCTCTGGGTGCATGAGAAATGGCTGAAAACGATCAGGTCACCTTCTCCTCCTAAATAAAACTTCAACATTCATTAGTACATATATAGGTTACAGTCATATTTTTCATATTTTTATTATTTTCTATAGTTTGTATGCTGGCCGTAACTGCTTCCACATCTAATATGGCAGTGTACTTGCATTCTCTTTTTTTTTTCTTCCTACTTATTTATTGTTGCTACAAGTTCAAACAGCTCTTATATTTCCATTCTTGTCTTATATGACTTTGGTTCAACATACCACCTGCAATACCTTAGGATCAAACTCACCAACCCCTCTTGCTGTCACAGGTTTAAACAATTTGTATGTCTGACCCTTTGTTTTTGGGATTTTATCAGACATATTCTTATCCTTAAATTCTGCAATACCTCTGGTTCAAAGCTGCCTACTTTAGGGAATGGTAATCTATCTTTGTCAGTCATACGTACCCATTCAGACAAAAAGTATTCCGTGTGTGAACCATATTTTCCACACATAACAAACCTCGCTGAATCCTTGGGCCGCGGCTCTTCAACCTGAACCCTGGTTACAAAACGTCCACCGCTTGTGCAATTGGATCCCATCACAGACTTTTTCCTTTTACGCAATCCTCAATGCACAATACGAATAGATGGTGAAAGTTCTCAGAGCGCTTTCACCCACTCACGCCCACGTTGGCCAGTACTACCATACACTGTCGATAGCGAAGACAATGTACCCAACCTAGGGCCCTATCTGACCTATATTTACTGGAAGTTTTTAGGAATAACTTACCCTTTCCAGTAAAGTATCGGTCGTTGGAGATTTTCCTGAGAGAGACCAGCAAAAACTCCCTATGCACTTTATTATACACAAATCACGCTTACGTTTGCTCTATATAGCACTAATGATACCGCGATTTTACGCAAAAGCTTGTAAAAGGATATCACGTTGCACTATGTATCGCACCCACAAACACGCGGTCCAATCGCACAGCGTATAGGTACTTGTTACTTATCTGCCGTACGACCACGGGTCGTTGTACAAACTGGGACCCTTAGTCCGGAGCGTAATACCAAAAAAACCTTTTTACTTCAATACTTCGCAATACAATGCACTATCACGCTTCTCTACAAATCACCTCACAATTTGCGTATTAAACCTTATACTAAGAATCAGCCTTCTCACGCCACCAAGCCTCCACTCACTTGATGTACCAAATGACGGGATCCCGAATTCCGGGGTTTGAATTTCACTCACTCCTACGTTCGCTCACTCAAGTACACTTTGTCTTTTCGGTACAGAAAATTTGGATTCATTCAGATAGGCAGCTTTACCCCAGAGGCAATACAGTTTTTAAACTAAATTTAGAGTAACCTGCTTTTGAAATCTGATAGTTATGTGCTATTGTATTAAATGTCTACCTTTGAACTAAACGACAATATTGTATCATTTGTACTCAGCACCCGCATTCTTACGCACTTTGCGCAAATACGCGACCATGCGTTTCTCTTACGCTGCGTGCGCAGTCCTTTACTTTGTCCGAGACACGTGTACAAAACCCTGCGTCCGCAATAAAACAAATCACACAGCTCTAAGTATAAATGTGAACAATACTAATTACTATTGCCCACTAGACACAACTTGTTCTGTATAAACTTTTATGCAGACCTGCGTTTGTGTCTTTACGCTTACTTCCTTAAAATACTGTTATTTCAGTTTTAACTATATAGCAACAAATGTATCCTATCTATCTATAACAGATCTATAATGACTCTATCAATAATCAATAATTTAAATGATATGATTCAGATTGGATAGCTATCTTGCAGAACATACACTGATATAAATATACACACAATTATAATAATATTATATATAATATATATTTATATAATATATATACCACTTGTCTCTCATAGAACCCCCACACAGTACACACCAACTGAATGAATGCATTTCCTTCAAAGTCTCTAATTTGCATATCAACAGAGGTTCATATGCCTGTTCAAGAGGGTAGTGGGACAGGTTAATTAACATTTCAATGGCTATCCTAAACTAGCAAGCAAATTTTAACTAAATCCTAGAGGTAAAAGAAAAAAAAAACCTTTTTTTTTTATATCTGTGTGTAATGCTTACATCAAGTATTCATCTCTTAACTCTCACTAGGCCCAGCTGAAACTATTTGTAATTGACTATGGCATGGGTTAAATAAATGCATTGGTAACTGCACTTTATTATACACAAATCACGCTTACGTTTGCTCTATATAGCACTAATGATACCGCGATTTTACGCAAAAGCTTGTAAAAGGATATCACGTTGCACTATGTATCGCACCCACAAACACGCGGTCCAATCGCACAGCGTATAGGTACTTGTTACTTATCTGCCGTATGACCACGGGTCGTTGTACAAACTGGGACCCTTAGTCCGGAGCGTAATACCAAAAAAACCTTTTTACTTCAATACTTCGCAATACAATGCACTATCACGCTTCTCTACAAATCACCTCACAATTTGCGTATTAAACCTTATACTAAGAATCAGCCTTCTCACGCCACCAAGCCTCCACTCACTTGATGTACCAAATGACGGGATCCCCAATTCCGGGGTTCGAATTTCACTCACTCCTACGTTCGCTCACTCAAGTACACTTTGTCTTTTCGGTACAGAAAATTTGGATTCATTCAGATAGGCAGCTTTACCCCAGAGGCAATACAGTTTTTAAACTAAATTTAGAGTAACCTGCTTTTGAAATCTGATAGTTATGTGCTATTGTATTAAATGTCTACCTTTGAACTAAACGACAATATTGTATCATTTGTACTCAGCACCCGCATTCTTACGCACTTTGCGCAAATACGCGACCATGCGTTTCTCTTACGCTGCGTGCGCAGTCCTTTACTTTGTCCGAGACACGTGTACAAAACCCTGCGTCCGCAATAAAACAAATCACACAGCTCTAAGTATAAATGTGAACAATACTAATTACTATTGCCCACTAGACACAACTTGTTCTGTATAAACTTTTATGCAGACCTGCGTTTGTGTCTTTACGCTTACTTCCTTAAAATACTGTTATTTCAGTTTTAACTATATAGCAACAAATGTATCCTATCTATCTACAAAAGATCTATAATGACTCTATCAATAATCAATAATTTAAATGATATGATTCAGATTGGATAGCTATCTTGCAGAACATACACTGATATAAATATACACACAATTATAATAATATTATATATAATATATATTTATATAATATATATACCACTTGTCTCTCATAGAACCCCCACACAGTACACACCAACTGAATGAATGCATTTCCTTCAAAGTCTCTAATTTGCATATCAACAGAGGTTCATATTCCTGTTCAAGAGGGTAGTGGGACAGGTTAATTAACATTTCAATGGCTATCCTAAACTAGCAAGCAGATTTTAACTAAATCCTAGAGGTAAAAGAAAAAAAACCTTTTTTTTTATATCTGTGTGTAATTCTTACATCAAGTATTCATCTCTTAACTCTCACTAGGCCCAGCTGAAACTATTTGTAATTGACTATGGCATGGGTTAAATAAATGCATTGGTAACTCATAAATGGTGTTTGATGTGACCAAGGAAAGCTGATTATTCTGAGCGGTGAAAATCAGCCATTTAGAAAATGATGTTCCCAAAATGGCCGCTGCTCCTCCCCCTTCCACATCCATGAGGGATACACAAAATGGTGGACAGGCCATGTGGTTAGTCCAAAATGGAGGACAGACCATGCGGCTTCCTTTGTCACAAAGAAATCACACATCATACAAGCACCAGAAGTTATTTTAGGCCTGAGTTAAAAATAAAAACTATATCAAGGCTATGCAGCAACTTTTAAATGTACTTTTAACCCTACTTAACAGATAAGCAATACAATCTGAATCAAACACAATATGACTTATTTGAACCTTGTTTTGCAACAATAAAAATAAATTTTAGCATCTTAAATATTATGAGAAAAAGCATTGTCCCTTGAATTTCATATCAGCGTCTTACTAATAACACAACAATACACACGGATATGATGATTTTCTCAGCTTCAGGATGCGTCCATCACAAGCTGATCGACCACAGCGTCGCGTTTATAATGTACAGTGCATCATTAAGAACGTGATATCCCGGACGAGCCCCCATCTAAGAATGCCAAATTGATTTCTCACAAATATTTAAAATGCCCGCTCTAATATATATTGCAGACGCCAGGCGCATCTTATTACCATATACGATAAAAGTGCGCTGTACATTGCAAAACACTGTATCCCATAAGAGAAAACAATACACCCACACATTATCTGAGTTCCAAAGCTCATTGATGTATATATTTGTTATTAAAAAGGATATGGATTCAATATATATTACAAGTACAGTATACCTATAGTACAGTATACCTATAGTTACATGATTACATGATTACAACTCACACAGTAAGCAGTTAATATATAAAGTTACATACAGTTACATGCCAGCATACAATACCATTATCCTTAAGATATATATATATCGTCTTTCCATATCACTCTCTCTCTCTGTAAAGTAATGCTGGGACTCTTTCTCATTCATGATGAGTCACTAGTTTCTTTGTATATGCTGAACAGGTTCAGCCTTGGGGATGTCCGAAGGGGCTGGCATGAGTTTCCTGTTCATTACCTGTTTGGAATATCTATTGTTCTAATAAAAGTGATTTTAGCTTTTATACATTTAATCATAATTCAGTGTTGCAATGTCCTACAACTTAATAACGAGTATCAAATGAATCCACACATTAATCTGGTCGTTTCAATAGTAAACATGACAGGTCTATCTTGTTTTGTTCAAATAATACACATTCATGACATTAATTCATTAGATAATTTTAAATCATCATGATGTCTGGCGCTTGATATTATTATAATTATGTACTGTATGAGATAAGTGTCGAATCCATCTCTGTGGCATGTCCGTGTAAATGCGTGTGTTACCATATATGGCTGTGCTCGCTGCGCGTATTTGCAAGTATAGTGACTTATATATTTGTAGAGTTTGTATGTTCTCTTTATGTAATATTTTTGACTTCGACAGCGGCAATAAGCAGGGCCGGATTAAGGTCTGTGGGGGACCCTGGGCAACCAACTTGTGGGGGCACTATCAATAAAATGATCAATTATATATATATATATATATATATACAGGCAACCATATTTAGAAATATTAAGTTTTATGTCATTGGTGACAGTATTGGAGTCGCCCAGCTGCATACCTGGCATCCAAGCACTGACGATGTGCACCACATGAGGGCAGCAGCTCTGGTTAGTCAGTGCATCATGGGATTTGATGTCATTATACCGCGAGGCACTGACTAACCAGAGTCGCTGAGGCACAGGCAGGAAAGAGCTGGTCACCGCGTCCCTCACATGGTGCACATCATCAGCACTGACTGTATGGAAGTTCCTCAGCAGCACTGCTGTTAAGAGGACAGCTGAGCCACCGAACAGTGAGTCTGTGGGACAGATTGTGGGGGCCTCTAATGTGTGGGGCCCCAGGACGACTGCCCCTGTCGCCCCTCGTATAATCCGGCCATGGCAATAAGTAATATTTTATCAGGGCTATTTACTGAGGGCTGCTACCAGAATAAGGTTCCGATAATACCTCATCACAGCAATGGGTAAAACATAAATAGGTGTAATAGGTAGCCCATGTGAAGTGTAAACTATTTACAGTGGGCCTCTCTGTTATCCCCAGCTCACCAGACAGGGATGCGATGATGAAAGTATGGCAGTACGGTGTACCATTATGGAATTAGTAGCCGGTATGTTGTACTCCCTACCATATTACTTTACTTGCTCCACTAGAGGGATCACAAGATCCCTATCCAGCCAGACTTTTTCATATAGGTAAGCGAAGTAACACCATCTTCACCACAATTATTTATGGGGCTGAAGGGCTTAATAAATTGTATATAGAAAAACAACAGAAGATTAAACAAAATAATGATGAATACATTCAGACATAAATGACATTTAGAATGTAGTATTATAATAATAATAATAATTGTAATGTCAATCTTCGTAACAATTATCTGATATCATTGCGTCATTTCAAATGTAATTATTAAAAGGTAAATGTGCCTTAGTGATATGAAGACAGGAATTTTAGGTATGCTATATTATATGCTTACACTATAAGCAAACATCTATCAGTAACTATATTTAGTCAGCAATCTGCAGAAACTGAATACGATTTTTGCCCCACAATCTGTCAGAAGAATCAGCTTTTACACTTTTCATTGGTTCTGTCATAGTCTCCTTTTCCATGATCCATCGCTGAGTGTAGGGGCACATTATTCACAGGTGGTAATCTGCCTGACAAGAAAAGGTGATGGCTTGTCATCTGCGGAACTGCACAGAGACACACAATCCTCCAAATGATAAAAGCTTTCAATAGATAAAATGAATCTCAATTAATTCTTGTAGCACTGTGTAGATGTTCTGTACCTTTGCAATTCAGCGATAGGAGACAAAATTCTAATATTTTACTATTTTTAAAAAACACATTTTATATAATTTTCCTTCAGATAAGCTGTTATCATTATTTTGATGTTATATTGTTTTATTATACCATAAATTCTTTGTGATGATCCTGCTGCGTGTTGAGTTATCTTCAGTTACTTCAGAGAAAACTGCTAACTCATATCTATTCATTCAATTTCATAGAGCACCTGAACCACATTTAATCGAAGAGCATAAATCTTTACCCTAGAGTACATCAATCTAGCAAGAAAAAATATTTTTTTTTTCCAAAACACATAGGGTTTTTCTTCATGCTTTAATACTTTTTGTATGCAGGGCCGGTGCAAGGTCTCTCTGCACCCTAGGCAAAGCTTCAACCTGGTGCCCCCTAACCTGCACTTGAGTTAGAAGGTTGGAAAAGATTTTAAACTAGGAGCCTGTGGGGAGGGTTTAGTTAGAAACTACGGGTCATGCAGTGAGAATAGAGGGGATGTGGTAGGAAACTAAATGGGGGAGGAATAGGGGGGAGGGAAAGAGCAGCCGGTAAGGGTATTAACATGGGTACTAAAAAAAGGTTTTATCAAAACACTAACTAATAATTATGGGTCATCGATGCTGCATAAAGTGAATGATGTCCCTAGCACAAGGGGAAATACTTATCTGTAAACTCTAGAAGCCTTACAGGTAAAATGGGTGAATTAGAAATACTTGCAGCAAGCAAACAATATGATATTATAGGCATTACTGAAACTTGCTGGGATGAATCTCATGATTGAACAGTCAATCTAGAGGGTTATACGCTGTTCAGGAGAGATTAAATAAACGGGGTGAAGGGGTATGTCTTTACGTAAAGCTGTTTTTAAAACCTGATATATGGGAACATATTAAGGAGGGGACTGTAGACACTGTTGAGACATTATGGGTAGAAATTGCAAGCAGGGGAAAAGGAATAAAAAAGTTAGTATTGGGTATATGCTATAGGCCGCCTGGTATTAATGTGTCTGATGAGGAATTGTTACTGAAGCAAATTGAAAGAGCAGCAGGAGTAGGAGACATAGTAGTGATGGGATATTTTAACTACCCAGAGACAAATTGGATAAACAATTCATGTGATACTGCTAGGGGTAACATGTTTTTAAACACACTAAATGATAATTACTTAGTTCAACTAATCGAGAAACCTACTAGGTACAATGCAATCTTAGACCTGGTATTAACAAACAATGGGGAATTGGTATCAAATATTATAGTAGTGGAGCCCATAGGAAACAACGACCACAATATGGTCACATTCAATATCAGTTTTCATAAGCAGTCCTATACTGGCTCAGCTAGGACTCTAAACTTTAGCAAAGCCAACTTTGACATGAAGAGGGAAGCTTTAAGGGATATATGGAGAAATGGGATATATTAAAATCACTGCTAGTTAAAAATACTCTCAAATTTATTCCCACGAGCACCAAAAAAAGGAAAAAAAATCCCAAAGCAATGTGGCTTAACAAAAAGATAAAAAAGTAACTTATGGGCAAGAAAAGGCGAGCATTCAAAAAATACAAATCTGACAGGAATGCGGAGTCATTTCAGCATTATAAGGACTGTAACAAAATATGCAAAAAATAAATAATAGCGGCTAAAGTAGAAACTGAAAAACTAGTAGCAAAGGAAAGCAAAGCGAATCCCCAAAAATTCTTTAAATACATCAACAGCAAGAGATTAAAGAAGGAGAGTATAGGCCCTTTAAAAGGCAAGTTGGGAGTCTTAGTCAAAAATTATAATGACATAGCGGACAAACTAAATTAGTTTTTTTCAACGGTATTTACAAGAGAAGACCAAATTCAGGGACTAACAAACAATCTCAATAATGATAATGTCCCACTAAAAAGTGCTTATTTAAGTGAGAAGGTAGTCTGTGACCGATTAAAAAATTTAAAGATTAATAAGTCATTGGGTTCTAATTAGTGATGAGCGGGTTCGGTTCCTCGGAATCCGAACCCCCCCGAACTTCAGCCTTTTTACACGGATCCGAGGCAGACTCGGATCTTCCCGCCTTGCTCGGCTAACCCGAGCGCGCCCGAATGTCATCATCCCGCTGTCGGATTCTCGCGAGGCTCGTATTCTATCGCGAGACTCGGATTCTATATAAGGAGCCGCGCGTCGCCGCCATTTTCACACGTGCATTGAGATTGATAGGGAGAGGACGTGGCTGGCGTCCTCTCCGTTTATAGAGAAGAGAGTAGAGAGTTAGAGACACTATTTACTAATTTTGGGGAGCATATTAGGACTGGAGTACTACTACTTGCTGATAGTGTGACCAGTGACCATTGACCACCAGTTTAATTAATCCGTTCTCTGCCTGAAAAAAAATGATACACAGTGTGACACAGTCACATACCATATCTGTGCTCAGCCCAGTGTGCTGCATCATATGTAATACTGTATATCTGACTGTGCTGAGTGCTCACTGCTCACACAGCTTAATTGTGGGGGAGACTGGGGAGCAGTTATAGCAGGAGTACATAAATAATATATTTTAAGTACAGTGCACACTTTTGCTGCCAGAGTGCCACACTGCCAGTGTGACTGACCAGTGACCACACTGACCACCAGTATATTGTGATTGTCTGCTTAGGACGGAGTACTACTTGCTGATAGTGTGACCAGTGACCAGTGACCACCACCAGTTTAATTAATCCGTTCTCTGCCTGAAAAAAAACGATACACAGTGTGACACAGTCACATACCATATCTGTGCTCAGCCCAGTGTGCTGCATCATATGTAATACTGTATATCATTATCTGACTGTGCTGAGTGCTCACTGCTCACACAGCTTAATTGTGGGGGAGACTGGGGAGCAGTTATAGCAGGAGTACATATTTTAAGTACAGTGCACACTTTTGCTGCCAGAGTGCCACTGCCAGTGTGACTGACCAGTGACCACTGACCACCAGTATATTGTGATTGTCTGCTGACCACCAGTATATTGTGATTGTCTGCCTGAAAAAGTTAAACACTCGTCGTGTGGTGTTTTTATAAACGCATTCTGCAGACAGTGTCCAGCAGGTCCGTCATTACATAATATATACCTGTCCGGCTGCAGTACTAGTGTGATATATATATATATTTTAATTTTATCTCATTATCATCCAGTCTATATTAGCAGCAGACACAGTACGGTAGTCCACGGCTGTAGCTACCTCTGTGTCGGCAGTCGCTCGTCCATCCATAATTGTATACCACCTACCCGTGTTTTTTTTTCTTTCTATCTTCTTGATACTAGTAGCTTACTTTAGGAGTCTGCAGTGCTGACAGACAGTGTCCAGCAGGTCCGTCATTACATAATATATACCTGTCCGGCTGCAGTACTAGTGTGATATATATATATTTTAATTTTATCTCATTATCATCCAGTCTATATTAGCAGCAGACACAGTACGGTAGTCCACGGCTGTAGCTACCTCTGTGTCGGCAGTCGCTCGTCCATCCATAATTGTATACCACCTACCCGTGGTTTTTTTTTTCTATCTTCTTGATACTAGTAGCTTACTTTAGGAGTCTGCAGTGCTGACAGACAGTGTCCAGCAGGTCCGTCATTACATAATATATACCTGTCCGGCTGCAGTACTAGTGTGATATATATATATATTTTAATTTTATCTCATTATCATCCAGTCTATATTAGCAGCAGACACAGTACGGTAGTCCACGGCTGTAGCTACCTCTGTGTCGGCAGTCGCTCGTCATCCATAAGTATACTAGTATCCATCCCTCTCCATTGTTTACCTGAGGTGCCTTTTAGTTGTGCCTATTAAAATATGGAGAACAAAAATGTTGAGGTTCCAAAAATAGGGAAAGATCAAGATCGACTTCCACCTCGTGCTGAAGCTGCTGCCACTAGTCATGGCCGAGACGATGAAATGCCAGCAACGTCGTCTGCCAAGGCCGATGCCCAATGTCATAGTACAGAGCATGTAAAATCCAAAACACCAAATATCAGTAAAAAAAGGACTCAAAAATCTAAAATAAAATTGTCGGAGGAGAAGCGTAAACTTGCCAATATGCCATTTACCACACGGAGTGGCAAGGAACGGCTGAGGCCCTGGCCTATGTTCATGGCTAGTGGTTCAGCTTCACATGAGGATGGAAGCACTCAGCCTCTCGCTAGAAAAATGAAAAGACTCAAGCTGGCAAAAGCACAGCAAAGAACTGTGCGTTCTTCGAAATCACAAATCCACAAGGAGAGTCCAATTGTGTCGTTTGCGATGCCTGACCTTCCCAACACTGGACGTGAAGAGCATGCGCCTTCCACCATTTGCACGCCCCCTGCAAGTGCTGGAAGGAGCACCCGCAGTCCAGTTCCTGATAGTCAGATTGAAGATGTCAGTGTTGAAGTACACCAGGATGAGGAGGATATGGGTGTTGCTGGGGAGGAAATTGACCAGGAGGATTCTGATGGTGAGGTGGTTTGTTTAAGTCAGGCACCCGGGGAGACACCTGTTGTCCGTGGGAGGAATAGGGCCATTGACATGCCTGGTGAAAATACCAAAAAAATCAGCTCTTCGGTGTGGAAGTATTTCAACAGAAATGCGGACAACATTTGTCAAGCCGTGTGTTGCCTTTGTCAAGCTGTAATAAGTAGGGGTAAGGACGTTAACCACCTCGGAACATCCTCCCTTATACGTCACCTGCAGCGCATTCATCATAAGTCAGTGACAAGTTCAAAAACTTTGGGCGACAGCGGAAGCAGTCCACTGACCAGTAAATCCCTTCCTCTTGTAACCAAGCTCACGCAAACCACCCCACCAACTCCCTCAGTGTCAATTTCCTCCTTCCCCAGGAATGCCAATAGTCCTGCAGGCCATGTCACTGGCAATTCTGACGAGTCCTCTCCTGCCTGGGATTCCTCCGATGCATCCTTGCGTGTAACGCCTACTGCTGCTGGCGCTGCTGTTGTTGCTGCTGGGAGTCGATGGTCATCCCAGAGGGGAAGTCGTACTCGTAAGCCCACTTTTACTACTTCCACCAAGCAATTGACTGTCCAACAGTCCTTTGCGAGGAAGATGAAATATCACAGCAGTCATCCTGCTGCAAAGCGGATAACTGAGGCCTTGGCATCCTGGGCGGTGAGAAACGTGGTTCCGGTATCCATCATTACTGCAGAGGCAACTAAAGACTTGTTGGAGGTACTGTGTCCCCGGTACCAAATACCATCTAGGTTCCATTTCTCTAGGCAGGCGATACCGAAAATGTACACAGACCTCAGAAAAAGACTCACCAGTGTCCTAAAAAATGCAGTTGTACCCAATGTCCACTTAACCACGGACATGTGGACAAGTGGAGCAGGGCAGGCTCAGGACTATATGACTGTGACAGCCCACTGGGTAGATGTATGGACTCCCGCCGCAAGAACAGCAGCGGCGGCACCGGTAGCAGCATCTCGCAAACGCCAACTCTTTCCTAGGCAGGCTACGCTTTGTATCACCGCTTTCCAGAATACGCACACAGCTAAAAACCTCTTACGGCAACTGAGGAAGATCATCGCAGAATGGCTTACCCCAATTGGACTCTCCTGTGGATTTGTGGCATCGGACAACGCCAGCAATATTGTGTGTGCATTAAATATGGGCAAATTCCAGCACGTCCCATGTTTTGCACATACCTTGAATTTGGTGGTGCAGAATTATTTAAAAAACGAGAGGGGCGTGCAAGAGATGCTGGCGGTGGCCAGAAGAATTGCGGGACACTTTCGGCGTACAGGCACCACGTACAGAAGACTGGAGCACCACCAAAAACGCCTGAACCTGCCTTGCCATCATCTGAAGCAAGAAGTGGTAACGAGGTGGAATTCAACCCTCTATATGCTTCAGAGGTTGGAGGAGCAGCAAAAGGCCATTCAAGCCTATACAACTGAGCACGATATAGGAGGTGGAATGCACCTGTCTCAAGCGCAGTGGAGAATGATTTCAACGTTGTGCAAGGTTCTGCAACCTTTTGAACTTGCCACACGTGAAGTCAGTTCAGACACTGCCAGCCTGAGTCAGGTCATTCCCCTCATCAGGCTTTTGCAGAAGAAGCTGGAGACATTGAAGGAGGAGCTAACACAGAGCGATTCCGCTAGGCATGTGGGACTTGTGGATGGAGCCCTTAATTCGCTTAACAAGGATTCACGGGTGGTCAATCTGTTGAAATCAGAGCACTACATTTTGGCCACCGTGCTCGATCCTAGATTTAAAACCTACCTTGGATCTCTCTTTCCGGCAGACACAAGTCTGCTGGGGTTCAAAGAACTGCTGGTGACAAAATTGTCAAGTCAAGCGGAACGCGACCTGTCAACATCTCCTCCTTCACATTCTCCCGCAACTGGGGGTGCGAGGAAAAGGCTCAGAATTCCGAGCCCACCCGCTGGCGGTGATGCAGGGCAGTCTGGAGCGACTGCTGATGCTGACATCTGGTCCAGACTGAAGGACCTGACAACGATTACGGACATGTCGTCTACTGTCACTGCATATGATTCTCTCCCCATTGAAAGAATGGTGGAGGATTATATGAGTGACCGCATCCAAGTAGGCACGTCAGACAGTCCGTACTTATACTGGCAGGAAAAATAGGCAATTTGGAGGCCCTTGCACAAACTGGCTTTATTCTACCTAAGTTGCCCTCCCACAAGTGTGTACTCCAAAAGAGTGTTTAGTGCCGCCGCTCACCTTGTCAGCAATCGGCGTACGAGGTTACATCCAGAAAATGTGGAGAAGATGATGTTCATTAAAATGAATTATAATCAATTCCTCCGTGGAGACATTGACCAGCAGCAATTGCCTCCACAAAGTAGTACACAGGGAGCTGAGATGGTGGATTCCAGTGGGGACGAATTGATAATCTGTGAGGAGGAGGATGTACACGGTGATATATCGGAGGATGATGATGAGGTGGACATCTTGCCTCTGTAGAGCCAGTTTGTGCAAGGAGAGATTAATTGCTTCTTTTTTGGTGGGGGTCCAAACCAACCCGTCATTTCAGTCACAGTCGTGTGGCAGACCCTGTCACTGAAATGATGGGTTGGTTAAAGTGTGCATGTCCTGTTCCTGCGGTTGACCTACAGTGACGTCACCGCTGAGCAGAAAGTTCCCAGCATTGGTTACAATGGAGCGCATAGGCGCAACATTGTAACACTGCCGTGTGCCGCCTGTCACTCAGTACAGGAGCACACAGCCGATCAGGAGAGTGCTACAACGTGGCACTCCCTGATTGGCTGAAGAAACCCACTTAGACATCAGTCAGAGTGGGTTTCTGGCAGTCGGGAAAAGGGGATCCATGTGCAAACATGGGTCCCCTTTTAGTGCGTGGCTCGGGTGTCCGTTTTGTTATTTTTTTCAAGTACGTGGATTACACCTGGATTCCCTGAGGACCCTGGACCCCTGGATCTCGTGAGTATAATTTCTTCAACAGGTACCCCTTGGATTCTACTGGAGAAGAGGACCGACCTGCGTGGGAACATAAGGTAAGTATGTATGTATGTGTGTATGTATGTAATAAAATTATACTTTCACGGTGTGTGTGTCTTGTGTTTTTTTGGGTATTTTTTTAGTAGTAGTACTACAGGTACCAGCGGGCCCGTTTTTCCGCCGCATGCTGGTACTTGTGGTTCTCCAAGTACCAGCATGCGGGGGAGGCTTGCTGGGACTTGTAGTACTGCTACTAAAAACAAAATCTTTTCTTTTACAACAAAGGCTATCAGCCCCCCCATCCGCAGCCCATTGGATGGGGGGGGACAGCCTCGGGCTTCACCCCTGGCCCTTGGGTGGCTGGGGGGGGGGACCCCTTGATTGAAGGGGTCCCCACTCCCCCAGGGTACCCCGGCCAGGGGTGACTAGTTGGATTTTTGATGCCACGGCCGCAGGGCACTATATAAAAGTGACCCCCGGCTGTGGCATTATCTGTCCAGCTAGTGGAGCCCGGTGCTGGTTTTAAAAATACGGGGGACCCCTACTCTTTTTGTCCCCCGTATTTTTGGAACCAGGACCAGGCGCAGAGCCCGATGCTGGTTGCTTAAATATGGGGGAACCCCTGTCAATTTTTTCACCATATTTCTGCAACCAGGATCGGCTCAAAGAGCCCGAGGCTGGTTATGCTTAGGAGGGGGGACCCCACGCAATTTTTTTTGAAAAAATAAGCACTTTCCCACCCCTTCCCACTGATATACATGCACGGATCTCATGGATCCGTGCATGCCTATCCAATCACGAATAAAAAAAAAAGGTCTGTTTTTTTTTAGCACTTTTTTACGAGTTGTAATTTTTCACGGCAGTGTTTTTTTTTTTTTTTTTGCTTTGCACTTCTTAGTAAATGACCGAGATTCATACTTAAACAGCCGCGTTTTGACCGATGGTGTATTCATTCGTGATTTTTTTCCTAGGACTTCAAAATATTACGAATGCCCTCATCACTGCCGTGATTATTGCTTAGTAAATTACCGAGATGACACTTTGATGAAAAAACGGCATCTCGGTCAAAATCGGGAGCTTAGTAAATTTACCCCTAAGAGGGGACATGATCAACATCTACACATATATAAGGGGAAAATACACAGAGCTTGCACGGGGCCTGTTTTTGGTAAGATCAACACAGATGACATGTGGACACTCCCTTAGGATAGAGGAGAGGAGATTCCGCACAATGCGGTGTAAAGGTTTTTTCACAGTAAGGACAATACGTGTTTGAAATTTCCTGCCTGAGGGAGTTGTAATGGCGGATTCAGTCAACACCTTTAAGAATGGGTTAGATAAATTCCTAATGGATAAGGATATCCAGCGTTATGGTGTGTAGTCGCGCACTATAGTTACTATGAAAAGTGGAATAAAACACAATGGCTGACATCAGCATCAGACAAAATTTAGACCAAAATAATCCTGCATAGGAGACCACAAATAGGTTGAACGTGATGGACAAATTGTCTTTTTTCAACTTTAGATACTTTGTTACTATGTTATTATGAAAGTTTAAAAATAGAAAAATAAAAATTAAATATTGTTTTTTACTGGTTGTTGTGCTTTACTTAAGTGCGCTTTGTTCACGTGCATCTATAAGTCCTGTGATCTGTACTGTTTGAACTGAGCTGCAAGTTTAAAACTATAAATATAAAAATATATATATATTGTTTTGTACTGTTTGGTTGGTGCGCATTACTCTAGTGTGTTTTGTTCACATGCATCTTTAACCCCTGTGATCCACGCAGTGATCTGCGACATGACAAATGGATATATATCAGTTTAGAGAAGAGCAACAAAATACTAGTACAGCAGCTGCGGCCACTGGTCATGATGATGATGGTGGTCCAGCAACGTCATCAACTAAAGTCCATGCTCAATGGCATTTAAAATCCATGAACCCAATATACAGTGTTAAAGAATAAGAAACCTTCTATAAAGGGAAGGTTTGGTGCAGAAAAACATTTAATTGCCAACATGCCATTCACCACACGTAGGAAAGGCTCAGGCCTTGGCCTTTATTTCTGAGTGGTGGTTCTGCAACTGTCAATGAGGCATGTTCTTCTGCCTCTCATGATGATGCAATAAATTTTCACTCAGGGTCTAGAATAGGTGTCAAAAAAACTTAAAACCACTAAGGCAGTAGAACAAACTGTGTGTTCAGACCTGTCAAACATTCCTGAGTAACATTTAGGGGTGTCCATGTTAGCTTTGTTTGAGGCTGACATTTCTCACACTGTCCACATAGAAAAGCCTCTTTTACCTCCTTCATCCATTTCTGCACCATCTTCACATATAGGGCATTTCTGCACCATCTGCACACATGGGGATCAGTACAGGTAAAAATGGTGATGAGGGCATAATAGAAATTGAGGAGTCATGTGTGGAAGTGGAACAGGATGAGGGGAATATGTGTGTACTACTACTATCTGACACTGAGGATGTTGAGTGATGTTGTTTGTGTAAATCAGCCTCCAGCAGCTGCAGTTGCCCGTGATAAAAAGAGAGCCATTGTGATGCCTGGGCATAAGACCAAAAAGCCCCCATTTGGATGTGGGATTAGTTTTACCCAAATTCTAACAATGTTTGTGAAGGCATCTGCTCCATTTGTGAGGCCAAAGTTAGTAGAAGTAGGGTCGTTAGCCATCTAGGCACCTCCTCCATGTTATGTCACTTGTGGCAAGTTCATGAAATTTATTTTACAAGATTATAATGTAATTAACACCCTCATAATCAACCTCCTCATTAGTATTCAGAGATAGTCCTTCTCAAAAATTGTCATGTGGAGGCCAAAACAAAGCAAGTACTTTAGCCACAAAAGTTTCAGCCCCTGTCGCTGAAGTGCTTGGTTTCTTAAACTGTGCATGTACTTAAAATCCAATATAAGGGTGGTAGGTAGGGCACAAGGAAATTCCATATTGCACCAACTTTCATTTCTGCCACTGCTGTGTGGAAATTTTTTACAGATGTGCTGTAAACTGCCATGTGTTTGTGCTCTGACTCTTAGTAAACAATCAGATTGTTGCAGCCTTTGCCCAATAATGGTGAAAACAATATTGTAAGCTGTGAGGTGGTCACAAATGACTGGAAATTAATGTTATTGGGGTTAATAATACTCTAGGAATAAAAAAAGGCCCAAATTAAGTGATTTTAGCTTTTTCATTCAATTTAAAAAAATAATCCAAATCCAGTCACGGCGGTTTGGCAAATCCAAAGCCGGAGAACAAATCAAAGCCAAATCCAAATTAAGCAAAAATGGTCCGGCGCACATCTCTTGTCCCAACCCCAGATCTCAAACTCCTAGCCCCAGTCTTAGTTAGCCTTTCAGATTAGCCAACTACCAGGTGCCACACCCACAAGTCCGACCTACCTAGTCTTCTAGGCCACAGGCTTATCCAACTTCCTGGCCTAACCAGTTGCTATTAGTGCTCAGGCACCAGGACTGAACTCAGCCCCCACTCTAGTTCTCAGCCCATACCAAAACACCAGGCCACAGCCAAGTTCCAAACACTAGATGTCAGCCCGGACCAGTCAACCTGCTTGCCCACTAGGTACTGATCTGAATCACCAACCACATAGGCAGGATCCGTCCCCTAAGAGGACTACTCCTAAATAGTGGTATGACATTGTTTTGAGTTAAACGGTAATATACTGTATGCTTTACATGGGATTTTGTCTTGCATTGTGTACTGTATAATTTCCGTGTTGTTTTGTTTTGTCTGTATATCTGTACTACATATGTTTAGGATACAGTAGTTAGGGGTCTTTCTACTAAGCCTTGGGTGGCGATAAAGTGGATGGAGATAAAGTACCAGCCAACCAGCTCCTGCCATTTTTCAAACCCAGCCTGTGACTTGGCAGTTAGAAGCTAATTGGCTGGTACTTTATCTTCGTCCACTTTATCTCCATCCAAGGCTTAGTAAATAGACCTGTGACCGGACGGTCCCGTACAAAAGACCTCACCACTTTCGCGTCCCGTCCCCAGTACACAGAATGGATGTTTAGGTCACAAGGGACCTGGCCACATAGGGGATTCCTGCTTACCGTCAGTAACCGCCTGTTACTGACTCCACCCACTGTGCCGTGGGTGGGTTTATGCTGCCACCACCAAACTCCTAACCTGCTGTGGCATTTGGAACCACAGTTCTGCTCTGTATGTGCCGACACGCTGCCTTACCACACCTGTGTGGTGTTGACGAATTCCCACTAGTCGCTGGACTAGGCCTCTACCGGTAGCTGGCGGAAGGTGGAACTTGGAGACGCTGGTTCACCCTGGACAGCCGGTGAACGGGGCTAGGTTTCGCATAGCCCTGTAGGTCACAAGATGATGCAATCTTCTTGAGACAGATGATGTTTTAATTAGAGATGAGCGGGTTCGGTTTCTCTGAATCCGAACCCGCACGAACTTCATGTTTTTTTTCACGGGTCCGAGCGACTCGGATCTTCCCGCCTTGCTCGGTTAACCCGAGCGCGCCCGAACGTCATCATGACGCTGTCGGATTCTCGCGAGGCTCGGATTCTATCGCGAGACTCGGATTCTATATAAGGAGCCGCGCGTCGCCGCCATTTTCACACGTGCATTGAGATTGATAGGGAGAGGACGTGGCTGGCGTCATCTCTATTTAGATTAGAAGAGAGAGAGAGAGAGATTGACCTGATTTACTGGAGATTAGGAGTACTGTAGAACTGTGTAGAGAGTGCAGAGTTTACTAGTGACTGACCACAGTGACCACCAGACAGTGCAGTTTTATTTAATATATCCGTTCTCTGCCTGAAAAAAACGATACACAGTGACTCAGTCACATACCATATCTGTGTGCACTGCTCAGCCCAGTGTGCTGCATCATCTATGTATATATCTGACTGTGCTCAGCTCACACATCTTATAATTGTGGGGGAGACTGGGGAGCACTGCAGTGCCAGTTATAGGTTATAGCAGGAGCCAGGAGTACATATTATTATTAAAATTAAACAGTGCACACTTTTGCTGCAGGAGTGCCACTGCCAGTGTGACTGACCAGTGACCTGACCACACTGACCACCAGTATAGTTAGTAGTATAGTATACTATATTGTGATTGCCTGAAAAAGTTAAACACTCGTCGTGTGACTTCACTTGTGTGGTGTTTTTTTTTTTATTCTATAAAAAAACTCATTCTGCTGACAGACAGTGTCCAGCAGGTCCGTCATTATATAATATATACCTGTCCGGCTGCAGTAGTGATATATATATATTTTTTATATAATTATTTATCATCCAGTCGCAGCAGACACAGTACGGTAGTTCACGGCTGTAGCTACCTCTGTGTCGGCACTCGGCAGTCCGTCCATAATTGTATACCACCTACCCGTGGTTTTTTTTTCTTTCTTCTTTATACATACATACTACTACTACATCTCTTTATCAACCAGTCTATATTAGCAGCAGACACAGTACAGTACGGTAGTCCACGGCTGTAGCTACCTCTGTGTCGGCACTCGGCAGTCTGTCCATAATTGTATACCACCTACCCGTGGTTTTTTTTTCTTTCTTCTTTATACATACATACTACTACTACTACATCTCTTTATCAACCAGTCTATATTAGCAGCAGACACAGTACAGTACGGTAGTCCACGGCTGTAGCTACCTCTGTGTCGGCACTGGGCAGTCCGTCCATAATTGTATACCACCTACCCGTGGTTTTTTTTTCTTTCTTCTTTATACATACATACATACTACTACTACTACATCTCTTTATCAACCAGTCTATATTAGCAGCAGACACAGTACAGTACGGTAGTCCACGGCTGTAGCTACCTCTGTGTCGGCACTGGGCAGTCCGTCCATAATTGTATACCACCTACCCGTGGTTTTTTTTTCTTTCTTCTTTATACATACATACTACTACTACTACATCTCTTTATCAACCAGTCTATATTAGCAGCATACACAGTACAGTACGGTAGTCCACGGCTGTAGCTACCTCTGTGTCGGCACTGGGCAGTCCGTCCATAATTGTATACCACCTACCCGTGGTTTTTTTTTCTTTCTTCTTTATACATACATACTACTACTACTACATCTCTTTATCAACCAGTCTATATTAGCAGCAGACACAGTACAGTACGGTAGTCCACGGCTGTAGCTACCTCTGTGTCGGCACTGGGCAGTCCGTCCATAATTGTATACCACCTACCCGTGGTTTTTTTTTCTTTCTTCTTTATACATACATACTACTACTACTACATCTCTTTATCAACCAGTCTATATTAGCAGCAGACACAGTACAGTACGGTAGTCCACGGCTGTAGCTACCTCTGTGTCGGCACTGGGCAGTCCGTCCATAATTGTATACCACCTACCCGTGGTTTTTTTTTCTTTCTTCTTTATACATACATACTACTACTACTACATCTCTTTATCAACCAGTCTATATTAGCAGCAGACACAGTACAGTACGGTAGTCCACGGCTGTAGCTACCTCTGTGTCAGCACTCAGCAGTCCATCCATAATTGTATACTAGTATCCATCCATCTCCATTGTTTACCTGAGGTGCCTTTTAGTTGTGCCTATTAAAATATGGAGAACAAAAATGTTGAGGTTCCAAAATTAGGGAAAGATCAAGATCCACTTCCACCTCGTGCTGAAGCTGCTGCCACTAGTCATGGCCGAGACGATGAAATGCCAGCAACGTCGTCTGCCAAGGCCGATGCCCAATGTCATAGTACAGAGCATGTCAAATCCAAAACACCAAATATCAGTAAAAAAAGGACTCCAAAACCTAAAATAAAATTGTCGGGGGAGAAGCGTAAACTTGCCAATATGCCATTTACCACACGGAGTGGCAAGGAACGGCTGAGGCCCTGGCCTATGTTCATGGCTAGTGGTTCAGCTTCACATGAGGATGGAGGCACTCAGCCTCTCGCTAGAAAAATGAAAAGACTCAAGCTGGCAAAAGCAGTAGCACCGCAAAGAACTGTGCGTTCTTCGAAATCCCAAATCCACAAGGAGAGTCCAATTGTGTCGGTTGCGATGCCTGACCTTCCCAACACTGGACGTGAAGAGCATGCGCCTTCCACCATTTGCACGCCCCCTGCAAGTGCTGGAAGGAGCACCCGCAGTCCAGTTCCTGATAGTCAGATTGAAGATGTCAGTGTTGAAGTACACCAGGATGAGGAGGATATGGGTGTTGCTGGCGCTGGGGAGGAAATTGACCAGGAGGATTCTGATGGTGAGGTGGTTTGTTTAAGTCAGGCACCCGGGGAGACACCTGTTGTCCGTGGGAGGAATAGGGCCGTTGACATGCCTGGTGAAAATACCAAAAAAATCAGCTCTTCGGTGTGGAAGTATTTCACCAGAAATGCGGACAACAGGTGTCAAGCCGTGTGTTCCCTTTGTCAAGCTGTAATAAGTAGGGGTAAGGACGTTAACCACCTCGGAACATCCTCCCTTATACGTCACCTGCAGCGCATTCATAATAAGTCAGTGACAAGTTCAAAAACTTGGGCCGACAGCGGAAGCAGTCCACTGACCAGTAAATCCCTTCCTCTTGTAACCAAGCTCACGCAAACCACCCCACCAACTCCCTCAGTGTCAATTTCCTCCTTCCCCAGGAATGCCAATAGTCCTGCAGGCCATGTCACTGGCAATTCTGACGAGTCCTCTCCTGCCTGGGATTCCTCCGATGCATCCTTGCGTGTAACGCCTACTGCTGCTGGCGCTGCTGTTGTTGCTGCTGGGAGTCGATGGTCATCCCAGAGGGGAAGTCGTAAGCCCACTTGTACTACTTCCAGTAAGCAATTGACTGTCCAACAGTCCTTTGCGAGGAAGATGAAATATCACAGCAGTCATCCTGTTGCAAAGCGGATAACTGAGTCCTTGACAACTATGTTGGTGTTAGACGTGCGTCCGGTATCCGCCGTTAGTTCACAGGGAACTAGACAATTTATTGAGGCAGTGTGCCCCCGTTACCAAATACCATCTAGGTTCCACTTCTGTAGGCAGGCGATACCGAGAATGTACACGGACGTCAGAAAAAGACTCACCAGTGTCCTAAAAAATGCAGTTGTACCCAATGTCCACTTAACCACGGACATGTGGACAAGTGGAGCAGGGCAGGGTCAGGACTATATGACTGTGACAGCCCACTGGGTAGATGTATGGACTCCCGCCGCAAGAACAGCAGCGGCGGCACCAGTAGCAGCTAGAGATGAGCGGGTTCGGTTTCTTTGAATCCGAACCCGCACGAACTTCACTTTTTTTTTCACGGGTCCGAGCGACTCGGATCTTCCCGCCTTGCTCGGTTAACCCGAGCGCGCCCGAACGTCATCATGACGCTGTCGGATTCTCGCGAGACTCGGATTCTATATAAGGAGCCGCGCGTCGCCGCCATTTTCACACGTGCATTGAGATTGATAGGGAGAGGACGTGGCTGGCGTCCTCTCCATTTAGATTAGATTTAGAAGAGAGAGAGAGAGAGAGATTGCTGTGATACTGTAGATTAGAAGAGAGTGCAGACAGAGTTTAGTGACTGACGACCACAGTGACCAGTGACCACCAGAGACAGTGCAGTTGTTTGTTTTATTTAATATATCCGTTCTCTGCCTGAAAAAAACGATACACAGTCACACAGTGACTCAGTCTGTGTGCACTGCTCAGCCCAGTGTGCTGCACATCAATGTATTGTATATAAAGCTTATAATTGTGGGGGAGACTGGGGAGCACTGCAGGTTGTTATAGCAGGAGCCAGGAGTACATGATAAACAATATTATATTAAAATTAAACAGTGCACACTTTTGCTGCAGGAGTGCCACTGCCAGTGTGACTAGTGGTGACCAGTGCCTGACCACCAGTATATTAGTAGTATTGTATACTATCTCTTTATCAACCAGTCTATATTAGCAGCAGACACAGTACAGTGCGGTAGTTCACGGCTGTGGCTACCTCTGTGTCGGCACTCGGCAGGCAGTCCGTCCATCCATAATTGTATTATAATATATACCACCTAACCGTGTTTTTTTTTTCATTCTTTATACCGTCGTCATACTAGTTGTTACGAGTATACTACTATCTCTTTATCAACCAGTGTACAGTGCGGTAGTTCACGGCTGTGGCTACCTCTGTGTCGGCACTCGGCAGGCAGTCCGTCCAACCATAATTGTATTATATACCACCTAACCGTGGTTTTTTTTTCATTCTTTATACCGTCGTCATACTAGTTGTTACGAGTATACTACTATCTCTTTATCAACCAGTGTACAGTGCGGTAGTTCACGGCTGTGGCTACCTCTGTGTCGGCACTCGGCAGGCAGTCCGTCCATCCATAATTGTATTATAATATATACCACCTAACCGTGGTTTTTTTTTCATTCTTTATACCGTCGTCATACTAGTTGTTACGAGTATACTACTATCTCTTTATCAACCAGTGTACAGTGCGGTAGTTCACGGCTGTGGCTACCTCTGTGTCGGCACTCGGCAGGCAGTCCGTCCAACCATAATTGTATTATAATATATACCACCTAACCGTGGTTTTTTTTTCATTCTTTATACCGTCGTCATACTAGTTGTTACGAGTATACTACTATCTCTTTATCAACCAGTGTACAGTGCGGTAGTTCACGGCTGTGGCTACCTCTGTGTCGGCACTCGGCAGGCAGTCCGTCCATCCATAATTGTATTATAATATATACCACCTAACCGTGTTTTTTTTTTTCATTCTTTATACCGTCGTCATACTAGTTGTTACGAGTATACTACTATCTCTTTATCAACCAGTGTACAGTGCGGTAGTTCACGGCTGTGGCTACCTCTGTGTCGGCACTCGGCAGGCAGTCCGTCCAACCATAATTGTATTATAATATATACCACCTAACCGTGGTTTTTTTTTCATTCTTTATACCGTCGTCATACTAGTTGTTACGAGTATACTACTATCTCTTTATCAACCAGTGTACAGTGCGGTAGTTCACGGCTGTGGCTACCTCTGTGTCGGCACTCGGCAGGCAGTCCGTCCAACCATAATTGTATTATATACCACCTAACCGTGGTTTTTTTTTCATTCTTTATACCGTCGTCATACTAGTTGTTACGAGTATACTACTATCTCTTTATCAACCAGTGTACAGTGCGGTAGTTCACGGCTGTGGCTACCTCTGTGTCGGCACTCGGCAGGCAGTCCGTCCAACCATAATTGTATTATAATATATACCACCTAACCGTGGTTTTTTTTTCATTCTTTATACCATCGTCATACTAGTTGTTACGAGTATACTACTATCTCTTTATCAACCAGTGTACAGTGCGGTAGTTCACGGCTGTGGCTACCTCTGTGTCGGCACTCGGCAGGCAGTCCGTCCATCCATAATTGTATTATATACCACCTAACCGTGTTTTTTTTATACCACCTAACCGTGGCAGTCCGTCCATAATTGTATACTAGTATGCAATCCATCCATCTCCATTGTTTACCTGAGGTGCCTTTTAGTTCTGCCTATAAAATATGGAGAACAAAAAAGTTGAGGTTCCAAAATTAGGGAAAGATCAAGATCCACTTCCACCTCGTGCTGAAGCTGCTGCCACTAGTCATGGCCGAGACGATGAAATGCCAGCAACGTCGTCTGCCAAGGCCGATGCCCAATGTCATAGTACAGAGCATGTCAAATCCAAAACACCAAATATCAGAAAAAAAAGGACTCCAAAACCTAAAATAAAATTGTCGGAGGAGAAGCGTAAACTTGCCAATATGCCATTTACCACACGCGATGCCTGACCTTCCCAACACTGGACGTGAAGAGCATGCGCCTTCCACCATTTGCACGCCCCCTGCAAGTGCTGGAAGGAGCACCCGCAGTCCAGTTCCTGATAGTCAGATTGAAGATGTCAGTGTTGAAGTACACCAGGATGAGGAGGATATGGGTGTTGCTGGCGCTGGGGAGGAAATTGACCAGGAGGATTCTGATGGTGAGGTGGTTTGTTTAAGTCAGGCACCCGGGGAGACACCTGTTGTCCGTGGGAGGAATATGGCCGTTGACATGCCAGGTGAAAATACCAAAAAAATCAGCTCTTCGGTGTGGAGGTATTTCACCAGAAATGCGGACAACAGGTGTCAAGCCGTGTGTTCCCTTTGTCAAGCTGTAATAAGTAGGGGTAAGGACGTTAACCACCTCGGAACATCCTCCCTTATACGTCACCTGCAGCGCATTCATAATAAGTCAGTGACAAGTTCAAAAACTTTGGGTGACAGCGGAAGCAGTCCACTGACCAGTAAATCCCTTCCTCTTGTAACCAAGCTCACGCAAACCACCCCACCAACTCCCTCAGTGTCAATTTCCTCCTTCCCCAGGAATGCCAATAGTCCTGCAGGCCATGTCACTGGCAAGTCTGACGAGTCCTCTCCTGCCTGGGATTCCTCCGATGCATCCTTGCGTGTAACGCCTACTGCTGCTGGCGCTGCTGTTGTTGCCGCTGGGAGTCGATGGTCATCCCAGAGGGGAAGTCGTAAGCCCACTTGTACTACTTCCAGTAAGCAATTGACTGTTCAACAGTCCTTTGCGAGGAAGATGAAATATCACAGCAGTCATCCTACTGCAAAGCGGATAACTGAGTCCTTGACAACTATGTTGGTGTTAGACGTGCGTCCGGTATCCGCCGTTAGTTCACAGGGAACTAGACAATTTATTGAGGCAGTGTGCCCCCGTTACCAAATACCATCTAGGTTCCACTTCTCTAGGCAGGCGATACCGAGAATGTACACGGACGTCAGAAAAAGACTCACCAGTGTCCTAAAAAATGCAGTTGTACCCAATGTCCACTTAACCACGGACATGTGGACAAGTGGAGCAGGGCAGGGTCAGGACTATATGACTGTGACAGCCCACTGGGTAGATGTATGGACTCCCGCCGCAAGAACAGCAGCGGCGGCACCAGTAGCAGCATCTCGCAAACGCCAACTCTTTCCTAGGCAGGCTACGCTTTGTATCACCGCTTTCCAGAATACGCACACAGCTGAAAACCTCTTACGGCAACTGAGGAAGATCATCGCGGAATGGCTTACCCCAATTGGACTCTCCTGTGGATTTGTGGCATCGGACAACGCCAGCAATATTGTGTGTGCATTAAATATGGGCAAATTCCAGCACGTCCCATGTTTTGCACATACCTTGAATTTGGTGGTGCAGAATTTTTTAAAAAACGACAGGGGCGTGCAAGAGATGCTGTCGGTGGCCAGAAAAATTGCGGGACACTTTCGGCGTACAGGCACCACGTACAGAAGACTGGAGCACCACCAAAAACTACTGAACCTGCCCTGCCATCATCTGAAGCAAGAAGTGGTAACGAGGTGGAATTCAACCCTCTATATGCTTCAGAGGTTGGAGGAGCAGCAAAAGGCCATTCAAGCCTATACAATTGAGCACGATATAGGAGATGGAATGCACCTGTCTCAAGTGCAGTGGAGAATGATTTCAACGTTGTGCAAGGTTCTGATGCCCTTTGAACTTGCCACACGTGAAGTCAGTTCAGACACTGCCAGCCTGAGTCAGGTCATTCCCCTCATCAGGCTTTTGCAGAAGAAGCTGGAGGCATTGAAGAAGGAGCTAACACGGAGCGATTCCGCTAGGCATGTGGGACTTGTGGATGCAGCCCTTAATTCGCTTAACAAGGATTCACGGGTGGTCAAGCTGTTGAAATCAGAGCACTACATTTTGGCCACCGTGCTCGATCCTAGATTTAAAGCCTACCTTGGATCTCTCTTTCCGGCAGACACAGGTCTGCTGGGGTTGAAAGACCTGCTGGTGACAAAATTGTCAAGTCAAGCGGAACGCGACCTGTCAACATCTCCTCCTTCACATTCTCCTGCAACTGGGGGTGCGAGGAAAAGGCTCAGAATTCCGAGCCCACCCGCTGGCGGTGATGCAGGGCAGTCTGGAGCGACTGCTGATGCTGACATCTGGTCCGGACTGAAGGACCTGACAACGATTACGGACATGTCGTCTACTGTCACTGCATATGATTCTCTCAACATTGATAGAATGGTGGAGGATTATATGAGTGACCGCATCCAAGTAGGCACGTCACACAGTCCGTACTTATACTGGCAGGAAAAAGAGGCAATTTGGAGGCCCTTGCACAAACTGGCTTTATTCTACCTAAGTTGCCCTCCCACAAGTGTGTACTCCGAAAGAGTGTTTAGTGCCGCCGCTCACCTTGTCAGCAATCGGCGTACGAGGTTACATCCAGAAAATGTGGAGAAGATGATGTTCATTAAAATGAATTATAATCAATTCCTCCGCGGAGACATTGACCAGCAGCAATTGCCTCCACAAAGTACACAGGGAGCTGAGATGGTGGATTCCAGTGGGGACGAATTGATAATCTGTGAGGAGGGGGATGTACACGGTGATATATCGGAGGGTGAAGATGAGGTGGACATCTTGCCTCTGTAGAGCCAGTTTGTGCAAGGAGAGATTAATTGCTTCTTTTTTGGGGGGGGTCCAAACCAACCCGTCATATCAGTCACAGTCGTGTGGCAGACCCTGTCACTGAAATGATGGGTTGGTTAAAGTGTGCATGTCCTGTTTTGTTTATACAACATAAGGGTGGGTGGGAGGGCCCAAGGATAATTCCATCTTGCACCTCTTTTTTCTTTTCTTTTTCTTTGCATCATGTGCTGATTGGGGAGGGTTTTTTGGAAGGGACATCCTGCGTGACACTGCAGTGCCACTCCTAGATGGGCCCGGTGTTTGTGTCGGCCACTAGGGTCGCTAATCTTACTCACACAGCTACCTCATTGCGCCTCTTTTTTTCTTTGCGTCATGTGCTGTTTGGGGAGGGTTTTTTGGAAGGGACATCCTGCGTGACACTGCAGTGCCACTCCTAGATGTGCCCGGTGTTTGTGTCGGCCACTAGGGTCGCTAATCTTACTCACACAGCTACCTCATTGCGCCTCTTTTTTTCTTTGCGTCATGTGCTGTTTGGGGAGGGTTTTTTGGAAGGGACATCCTGCGTGACACTGCAGTGCCACTCCTAGATGTGCCCGGTGTTTGTGTCGGCCACTAGGGTCGCTAATCTTACTCACACAGTCAGCTACCTCATTGCGCCTCTTTTTTTCTTTGCGTCATGTGCTGTTTGGGGAGGGTTTTTTGGAAGGGCCATCCTGCGTGACACTGCAGTGCCACTCCTAGATGGGCCCGGTGTTTGTGTCGGCCACTAGGGTCGCTAATCTTACTCACACAGCTACCTCATTGCGCCTCTTTTTTTCTTTGCGTCATGTGCTGTTTGGGGAGGGTTTTTTGGAAGGGACATCCTGCGTGACACTGCAGTGCCACTCCTAGATGGGCCCGGTGTTTGTGTCGGCCACTAGGGTCGCTTATCTTACTCACACAGCGACCTCGGTGCAAATTTTAGGACTAAAAATAATATTGTGAGGTGTGAGGTATTCAGAATAGACTGAAAATGAGTGTAAATTATGGTTTTTGAGGTTAATAATACTTTGGGATCAAAATGACCCCCAAATTCTATGATTTAAGCTGTTTTTTAGTGTTTTTGGAAAAAAACACCCGAATCCAAAACACACCCGAATCCGACAAAAATAATTCGGTGAGGTTTTGCCAAAACGCGTTCGAACCCAAAACACGGCCGCGGAACCGAACCCAAAACCAAAACACAAAACCCGAAAAATTTCAGGCGCTCATCTCTAGTAGCAGCATCTCGCAAACGCCAACTCTTTCCTGGGCAGGCTACGCTTTGTATCACCGCTTTCCAGAATACGCACACAGCTGAAAACCTCTTACGGCAACTGAGGAAGATCATCGCAGAATGGCTTACCCCAATTGGACTCTCCTGTGGATTTGTGGCATCGGACAACGCCAGCAATATTGTGTGTGCATTAAATATGGGCAAATTCCAGCACGTCCCATGTTTTGCACATACCTTGAATTTGGTGGTGCAGAATTTTTTAAAAAACGACAGGGGCGTGCAAGAGATGCTGTCGGTGGCCAGAAGAATTGCGGGACACTTTCGGCGTACAGGCACCACGTACAGAAGACTGGAGCACCACCAAAAACTACTGAACCTGCCCTGCCATCATCTGAAGCAAGAAGTGGTAACGAGGTGGAATTCAACCCTCTATATGCTTCAGAGGTTGGAGGAGTTGCAAAAGGCCATTCAAGCCTATACAATTGAGCACGATATAGGAGGTGGAATGCACCTGTCTCAAGTGCAGTGGAGAATGATTTCAACGTTGTGCAAGGTTCTGATGCCCTTTGAACTTGCCACACGTGAAGTCAGTTCAGACACTGCCAGCCTGAGTCAGGTCATTCCCCTCATCAGGCTTTTGCAGAAGAAGCTGGAGACATTGAAGGAGGAGCTAACACGGAGCGATTCCGCTAGGCATGTGGGACTTGTGGATGGAGCCCTTAATTCGCTTAACAAGGATTCACGGGTGGTCAATCTGTTGAAATCAGAGCACTACATTTTGGCCACCGTGCTCGATCCTAGATTTAAAACCTACCTTGGATCTCTCTTTCCGGCAGACACAAGTCTGCTGGGGTTGAAAGACCTGCTGGTGAGAAAATTGTCAAGTCAAGCGGAACGCGACCTGTCAACATCTCCTCCTTCACATTCTCCCGCAACTGGGGGTGCGAGGAAAAGGCTCAGAATTCCGAGCCCACCCGCTGGCGGTGATGCAGGGCAGTCTGGAGCGACTGCTGATGCTGACATCTGGTCCGGACTGAAGGACCTGACAACGATTACGGACATGTCGTCTACTGTCACTGCATATGATTCTCTCAACATTGAAAGAATGGTGGAGGATTATATGAGTGACCGCATCCAAGTAGGCACGTCACACAGTCCGTACTTATACTGGCAGGAAAAAGAGGCAATTTGGAGGCCCTTGCACAAACTGGCTTTATTCTACCTAAGTTGCCCTCCCACAAGTGTGTACTCCGAAAGAGTGTTTAGTGCCGCCGCTCACCTTGTCAGCAATCGGCGTACGAGGTTACATCCAGAAAATGTGGAGAAGATGATGTTCATTAAAATGAATTATAATCAATTCCTCCGCGGAGACATTGACCAGCAGCAATTGCCTCCACAAAGTACACAGGGAGCTGAGATGGTGGATTCCAGTGGGGACGAATTGATAATCTGTGAGGAGGGGGATGTACACGGTGATATATCGGAGGATGATGATGAGGTGGACATCTTGCCTCTGTAGAGCCAGTTTGTGCAAGGAGAGATTAATTGCTTCTTTTTTGGTGGGGGTCCAAACCAACCCGTCATATCAGTCACAGTCGTGTGGCAGACCCTGTCACTGAAATGATGGGTTGGTTAAAGTGTGCATGTCCTGTTTTGTTTATACAACATAAGGGTGGGTGGGAGGGCCCAAGGACAATTCCATCTTGCACCTCTTTTTTCTTTTATTTTTCTTTGCGTCATGTGCTGTTTGGGGAGGGTTTTTTGGAAGGGACATCCTGCGTGACACTGCAGTGCCACTCCTAAATGGGCCCGGTGTTTGTGTCGGCCACTACGGTCGCTAATCTTACTCACACAGCTACCTCATTGCGCCTCTTTTTTTCTTTGCGTCATGTGCTGTTTGGGGAGGGTTTTTTGGAAGGGACATCCTGCGTGACACTGCAGTGCCACTCCTAAATGGGCCCGGTGTTTGTGTCGGCCACTAGGGTCGCTTATCTTACTCACACAGTCAGCTACCTCATTGCGCCTCTTTTTTTCTTTGCGTCATGTGCTGTTTGGGGAGTGTTTTTTGGAAGGGCCATCCTGCGTGACACTGCAGTGCCACTCCTAGATGGGCCCGGTGTTTGTGTCGGCCACTAGGGTCGCTAATCTTACTCACACAGCTACCTCATTGCGCCTCTTTTTTTCTTTGCATCATGTGCTGTTTGGGGAGGGTTTTTTGGAAGGGACATCCTGCGTGACACTGCAGTGCCACTCCTAAATGGGCCCGGTGTTTGTGTCGGCCACTAGGGTCGCTAATCTTACTCACACAGCTGCCTCATTGCGCCTCTTTTTTTCTTTGCGTCATGTGCTGTTTGGGGAGGGTTTTTTGGAAGGGACATCCTGCGTGACACTGCAGTGCCACTCCTAAATGGGCCCGGTGTTTGTGTCGGCCACTAGGGTCGCTTATCTTACTCACACAGTCAGCTACCTCATTGCGCCTCTTTTTTTCTTTGCGTCATGTGCTGTTTGGGGAGTGTTTTTTGGAAGGGCCATCCTGCGTGACACTGCAGTGCCACTCCTAGATGGGCCCGGTGTTTGTGTCGGCCACTAGGGTCGCTAATCTTACTCACACAGCTACCTCATTGCGCCTCTTTTTTTCTTTGCGTCATGTGCTGTTTGGGGAGGGTTTTTTGGAAGGGACATCCTGCGTGACACTGCAGTGCCACTCCTAAATGGGCCCGGTGTTTGTGTCGGCCACTAGGGTCGCTAATCTTACTCACACAGCTACCTCATTGCGCCTCTTTTTTTCTTTGCGTCATGTGCTGTTTGGGGAGGGTTTTTTGGAAGGGACATCCTGCGTGACACTGCAGTGCCACTCCTAGATGGGCCAGGTGTTTGTGTCGGCCACTAGGGTCGCTTAGCTTAGTCATCCAGCGACCTCGGTGCAAATTTTAGGACTAAAAATAATATTGTGAGGTGTGAGGTATTCAGAATAGACTGAAAATGAGTGGAAATTATGGTTTTTGAGGTTAATAATAATATGGGATCAAAATGACCCCCAAATTCTATGATTTAAGCTGTTTTTTAGGGTTTTTTGAAAAAAACACCCGAATCCAAAACACACCCGAATCCGACAAAAAAAATTCGGTGAGGTTTTGCCAAAACGCGGTCGAACCCAAAACACGGCCGCGGAACCGAACCCAAAACCAAAACACAAAACCCGAAAAATTTCAGGCGCTCATCTCTAGTTTTAATGCCAACAAATAGTTCTGAAAAGAACTCAGCAATACAGCAAGATGTTACACCATAATGAAACTGGTACAATACTCTCTGGAGGCTCACAGGTCTCCTCTTTTTATGTCAATTCTACACACAGTACCACAGGGGGGTAAGCCCTCCCTGTCTTCTCCAACCAATCAGATTATCGCACAAAATATAAATAAATACAAGTTACATTTCAATAGTTAAGAATTAGATAAAGCACATTTAACCTCTTCAGTGCGGCGCCTGCCATTATACGTGTGGCTGTTTAGTCTCTCTGGACACACTCCCCCCCCCCCAATTCAAGCGGGAAAACCAGCGAGTCATGTCCGAACTATATGGCTCCTGGTCCCGCAGTCTCTTGGGTTGAAGGGGACGCTATCTGGGGGGTGTAGGCTCCGGCCTAGACAGTTCATTCATAGTGCAGTGGGCCTCTCTCGTGGGTGCACAATGTTCAAATAGTCCACCTGAAGTCCAAGTTCAAGGCTCCCCCACGAAAGTCTGTCCGATTTCCCCAAGGTACGTTGCAGCCTCCCAAATGGTGGGTGGTAAATCACCACTGTGAGGGGCCAGTTACACAAGCAGAGTAAAAACTGGTCCACTGTACACACAAGTGCCACCCAAGGTGTCCCCATTGTGGCATACCCCATCTCCCGCCATAGCAGTGTTCTGCTCAAACAGGCCACAGGGTGCTCCTGCCCATATGGCTCTTTCTGGCTCAGTACTGCTCCCAGTCCATGCAGTGGCGCAGTAGTTCGTACCACAATGTCCTGGTCAAGAATGTGCACCATCAGCACTGGAGCGGGTACCAGAACCTCCTCCAATGACTGGAATGCCAACTCACAAGCGGGTGCAAAGTCAACTGACTTGGGGATGCCCTTCCTAGTCATCTGTGTAAGGGGGTTCACTACAGAACTAAAGTCAGTGACACCGTGTCCATAGGGCCTTACAGGTTCTAATGTCAGTACCAGTCTGGGTGATGTGGGCCGGGGACAGCCTCTGGTTGCCTCTGCTTTGGGCCTACTCCTGTTTCCTCCCACACGGTGCTCCAGGCACTGCACCTCTGTCATTCCTATCTGGCAACTGTATGCCCTAACTGTCAGACCTGCCCTCCAATCCTCCTCTGTCGACCTATGACTCGGGAAACCTACCCTGTCACCTAGGTCTGCTCTTTCCTCCTTGTCCGCTACCTGTGCCGCAGTGATGGCGGCCAGACCACCAGACTCTGGATCCTGTGTGGCATCCACTATAGGGAGGCTGCGTGTCTTCCCCGATCTACTGAGCACAGGCAGGGGACCTGCTATGTCCACAGCAACTTGCTGTAAAGGTTCTCCTATGGGCAGAGGCCCAGAGACAACACAACCGCTGGAGTGCCCCAGCTGCCAACGCATTGGCACCAGCCTTACAGTTGGTCTGGGTGTCATCCAACATTCCAGACCAGGGTAAGCTCTGTGTCAGGCACTTCAAGGTATGTTCTATCTCCGGGTTACTGTCCAGAGGTGTTTCGCTGGCAACCAACACCGGTTGCGCAGGAAAGTTCCCTGTGGGGACCAGTTGGCCACATTCCCTATCTGGTCTATCCCCTCCCACTTTCCTGGCTGCCCTATACCTTAACCCTTCCCGCCAGGTCAAACTTCCTGCCCCAACCCTGTCAAGGCCGCTGCCAGAGTGGTGCCTCATGCATTTCAGGGATGGGTCAGAGAGTTGAGCCTCCCTAAACTCCTGCCAGCGGCCCTCAATATCTCCTAAATTGGGACACTCTACAAGGGGATCTAGGTGGGGACTACTAGGGTCAGTCTGGTAGGGGTCAGTCACGAAAAGGTCAGTGTAGTTTCTCATACTCACTGCCGGAGTTGGCAAACCACTTGGGTCAGGAGCACCATTGGGCACCCCTACACAGGATCAAATGAGCTGGAACCAACATCCTCTGCGTTGCTAGGGGACGTAGGCATACCAGAGGCAAAAGGCATGCGGGGTCGATGTGCTGATCTAGCCGCTGTAATCTTTTCCTCTGGGCTGGTTGAGACTGTGGTTGGCTGTGCTGGCAGTTGTCTAGCAGCTGTAGTCTTTTCCTCTGGGCTGGGCTGTGCTGGAGTAGCTGATGTCAACAGTGGTTGTGGAACTTGACTCCGGGAAATGGTGCCAGCAAATGTGGTGATGATCCCACCACCCAGATCATTTCCTAGGACCACATCAGTTGGGAGACCATCCATGACGGCAACTTCTCGCAACTCTGGTCCAGCTCCCCAGTCCAGGTAGACTCTTGCCATGGGAACCTATCTCTCCATTCCATCTTCCAGGGTGACCTTGGCAGTGTGACCCTGCAATACTGCAGCAGGATCTATAAAGTGGGGGCTCACTACAGTGACTGAGGCCCCAGAGTCTCTTAGGCCTTTTCCCTGCAGGGGTCCCACGTGGACCGGCTGCAGGTGCCTCCACATATTGTGTAGGGGCTGTTTGGCCATGCAGGTGACTCTCTCCACAGAGTGAACCTGTTTCTCGCCACACTCCATCGGACTGTCTGGAGGGGGAACAGTCTCTGTAGGCTCATCTCCACTTGTCAAACAAGCGAGCCGGGCTCCAGCACTCGGATTTGGGCACGAATCTGGGGTGCTTGGGATGCAGGACAGTTCATCCTCAGATGTCCAATTTTCCCACAGCCATAGCACTTCTTCTCCAGTCGTGGCACCGATGATCTCTGATCAGTTGCAGGAATGCTGCGGTGCAGTTGCTGGCCAAGAGCACCCGGGTTGGAAGATGCTTGCTTTGGGGGGCGATGAGCTGAAGAGGGGTGTCCCCCTGATGGTACAGTCTTTTGGAGCTGGCTGCTGGTGGGGCGCTACTGCCCCGGTGGCCGAATTTCCACATACTTGTCGGCTAACTTGGCAGCCATCTTTAAGTTGGGTGGCTCCCCGTCTAGCACCCACTCCTTCACTTCTGGGGCACACCTGCGGTAGAACTGCTCACTGCAGATCAGGTCGATCAGTGCATCCCATGTAGGGGCTTCAGAATCCTTCACCCACTTCACCACATACTGCCGCAGCTATGTGGCGGACTGCTCATGGGTGCTGCTAGGATTCTTCAGCAAGTCCCGGAATTTCTTCCTGTATGACTCTGGAGTGATGAAGAATCGCTGGAGGAGGGCCTTCGCGACTTTGTTGTAATCCCCACAGTCCTCCGTGGCCACTCCTCGATATGCCTCCAAGGCCTCTCCATGCAGAGTGGGCACAAGGTGTCTCACCCACTCCGACTTGGGTAAATCATGTAGTTTACAAGTCCTTTCAAAAACTTGTAAATGTTCATCAATGTACCCATCACTGTCTGCAAACTTGGCAAACTGAATACGTCCTGATCTGTGTACAGCAGTGGTCAACGGCTCCCGGGGTACCACAGCTTGTGATGCCCACTCCGCATGCCACATTCAAATGACAAGCATGCATTCTTGCTCTGTTGTCCCCTCCCCCAATTCCGCTAGCCGATCTGCTAGGGTATCCGTGCCGCCCTCCCTGGGATGTTGGGATCCTGGCCCTGCTAGGGATTGCTGGGAAAAATGGCTGTTGATAGAGGGGGCGGGGCTTGTGGGTCTCACCGGTTCCTTATGAAGGTCCACTGGTGGGCCGTCCTCTCCGTTGCTGATGCCACTAGTGCTGTCCACCTCCACCCGGCGGGACTCCTCCAAGCTCATGAGCGCCACTCTCATGACGCTCTTGGATGCATTGGAAGGGATCTGCACAACCTTCTGCCGACACACGATCTCCAAATCGTCCTTATACATTCCGCTGAAGTCCGCCATCTTATGCGTTCTCCTGCGCTGCAGTTACTCCTCTCCTGAGTAACTCGGCTTCACCAATCTGTTGACCGAAAAGCCACCTGGGATTATCCCACCGCTATGCCACCAATTTCTGTGACCGGACGGTCCCATACGAAAGACCTCACCGCTTTCGTGTCCCGTCACCAGTACACAGAATGGATGTTTAGGTCACACGGGACCTGGCCACATAGGGGATTCCTGCTTACCGTCAGTAACCGCCTGTTACTGACTCCACCCACTGCGCCATGGGCGGGTTTATTTTGTTAAGAATTAGATAAAGCACATTTCTGCTCCTTTTTCATATATAGCCAAACCAGTGGCTTTCCCAACACAATCTGATTACCATGTTCATGTCTCTTTCACAAATGTAAATATAACTTGCATTTCAATTGCATTCACCCTCATCACACATAATGCAGCCTAAGAAATGTTACATCAAACTGTTGGTAAACGAAACCCACTAGTTTGCATTCATAAAACACAATCTGATTTAGCAGCCCCTTGTGTCTCCATGCAAAACCAGTTCTGAGTTATCACACCACAGGAGATGCTGAAAGCACAGTCTTCTTTCCAAACCTTCATTTGTACCTGAAAGAAAACGTTTGCCGACCAAAAGGCCTGCTAATCGACACCCTGCTTTAGCTAGGACAATTAACTTATGACTGGCTATGTACAAGTTGCTGAACAACAATTGTCAAGGTCTTTTAGAAACAAAATACCTTGTACTTTCCTCATAAGTGCCCTGTCCATCAGTTCATCATTCCCCAACTGCGCACTGCGCAGCGATATAACATATTAAGACACATTATTAAACATATTTTAAATACCCGGTGCCTAGCACCCACAATATATTTAAAGATTGCACCAGTGCATAGTTTAAAAATGGCGCCAAGCGCCCATTGTCCAAATGGTGCCTGGCAGCTGAAGATTAACCTCTTCAGTGCCGCGGCCGCCATTACACATGTGGCTGATTAGTCTCTCCAGCCACAGACCCCCTAGTTCCTAACTTACTTGATGCACGACAAGTCAGTTAGGTTTGTTGTGTGACATAGTTGTTAGGTCATTGGCCAGTTGTATTAGACTTGGGTAGGTTGGAGAGTTAGGGAATAGACCCTTTTGGAGCGCTGGTCTGCACCCATGTGTACACAGAAGGAAAGACAAACCTGGATATTAACAGGCAATTATGATGAATGCTCTTTCCCATTTTTTTTTGGCATCCACAAATCTTGTGAGTAAAGTATCTGTGCATAATGGGGCAGATGTATTAACCTGCAAGGGATAAAAAAGTAATAAAGCAGTGATAAGTGCAAGGTGATAATGCACCAGCCAGTCAGCTCCTAAATTGGAGAAGGTCTTAGTTAGTAAAAGGGCAGTTTGGGAGCATCTATGAGGACCTTTGACCTTTGTCAGTGCCCTGCATGAACACTATAGGGACCTACTGACTCTGGGGTTATCTGTCCAATCTGGCTGGTTGAAACAAAAGTCTGGTAATGCATGAGAGTAAATGACAGTCGGCCAAACATTGGAGAATAGACAAGAATGGTTGTTCAGACAAATTAGTTAAATCAGGCTGATTTAACCAATTTGTCCGAATGACCATTTTTGTCTGTTTATTTAATTTTCAGAGATATGCAGAAAAGTTAGGCAGGGGAGGCACCACATCACTTACCTTAAATTTTTGACTGTAAAAATTATTAGAATAATACAGGGGTGGCCAAAAGGTTGATCATGATCTACCGGTAGCTCGCGACCAATTTCACTAAACTTAACCAGCCCCCAGTAGTGCAGCACACTGGTAACGTTATGATGTCACCCACGCGCTGTGAGGAGCCCAACGCTGCTGCTTCTCTTACTTCGACTGCCTGGCCTGCCTGTCGTAGCGTGCTGTCATGGGAATCTGCTGTTCCGCATGGCTGCCTGCTCGGTAGGTAGTGTTTGGCAGTGTTATTGAAATGTTATATGGGGAAGGGGAGGGAGGAGGATCGTGGGCTGAGACAATTTAATATATGTTTTATTTTTTGTGGGGACAATTTTTTTTTTTTACTTGTATGTGGCAATGTATTTTCCACTCCTGTGTGGGGGCAATGTATTTCTACTAATGTGTGGGGGCAATGCATTTCTACTAATGTGTGGAGGCAGTGTATTTTTACTACTGGGTGGGGCTCAATGTGTTTTTACTACTGTTTGGGGGCCAATGTGTTTTTACTACTGTGTGGGGGCCAATGTGTTTTTACAACTGGGTGGGGGCCAATGTGTATTTGATACTGGGTGGGGGCCAGTGTGTTTTTACTATTGTGTGGGGGCCAATGTGTTTGAGGTTTTTACCTGTGGGGGGCCAATTTGTGATTTCGGGTGACACAGTGCCTACATCCTGTATAGGGAGTAGGTCACGCCCCTTTTGTTATGCTGCGCCCCCCCTTTTAGGGTGCGCACCGCACCTATGTAGATCATGAAAACTTTTCAGCTTTCAAAGTAGATCGCCAACTACAAAAGTCTGCCCACCCCTGGAATAATACAAAGAAGATATTTATAATATATTCTTTATATTTTTCATATACTTCATATAGTCAAAATTCTGGCGTATACTGAAGTATAACTAGAAAGGCTCTGCCTCAGTGTCGGACTGGGGCATGTAGGGGCCACCGGGGGAATGCAGTGGTAGGTGCCCATGTTAGGGGTGTGGCCAGTCTGCAGAGGGGATGTGGCCTGCCACCTCATTGGTTTGATTAACCTTTAGAGAGTGCAACATCTGGGCCCCTTCATAAATATATACAGTAAATTCAGCTGCTGCATGCATGATAATGGTTCAGAAACAATATGTACCTGACGGCGCAGGTTGATGTATAGAGTCTTTTAAACTACTGTCATCTAAAAAACCATATGGTTAATAAACGGTTCTGTTGCATCTGACCCTAGAAGCTTATATGTCTCAGCTTCAGGAATAGAACAATATACAATTGTTAAAAACGGTCGCGCTAAAGAACCAGTTTAATAAATTAAAAATACAATATAATAAAAAATATAGTAGTTATTTATTAAACATATACCATGTACAAATAAAATAAACTATAGCCAAATATTAAGGTGAATAACACCTAATTGATAAAACTGGTAATCAAATGACAATGTTGTCAACCAAAATGTATCAACTCATTTGATTCAAATGACTCAATGTCCTTATTACTGAGGAATAATGATACAATTCAATCCCAGTTAAAAACAATTAATCCATATGGATTTTGATATATATTGAGCGGGGGTCCCGTAATTAGCATTGTAATATGGAGATGTACCCAAATGGGTACTGATGATAATGCTCACACAATTCCCTTTTGCTGCATGTACATATAGCAGGTTGCCGGCCGTTGCCTGCTGCTACTCACTCTGTTCCACTCGTTGCTTGTATCGGGGACCTTTGCAGATATGAGGAAACAATTGGAACCCGAGCGTCCCCGGGCTCAAGCAGCTTGTAGCTGGCGGCGTTTGATGTCCATGGACCGGAGCAGCTTCCTGGCAGCATTTGATGTATACGGACCAGAGTGGCTTCCCGGTGGCGTTTAGTGCCCGCAAACCAGAGCGGCTTCCTGGCGGCAGTGTTATGTGCGGCTGATGGTTTCCGTCTGCGGGGCCAGAGGTGTGCGCGATGATAGTCAGTGGATGTCAGTCGGTATTTCCAGACCTCAATAGGTGTTACAAAAGGAGTCCTAGACGCGTTTCATAACTTCCTGTTACTTTTTCCATAGGTGATATACTTTTCCATAGGTTAATTTGGCTACAGTTTATTTTATTTGTACATGGTACATGTGTAATAAATAACTCAATTTTTTATTATATTGTATTTTCAATTTATTAAACTGGTTCTTTAGCGCGACCGTTTTTAACAATTGTATAATGCATGATAATGGACCAGATTAATAACAGATTAATAACAGCAATGCACTGTAGAAAATACGCCATAGTCCAGTATAAGGTAACATAGGTATAATGTATAATTCAAGTGCAGTCTGGAACCTGATCCTTAGAGCAGGAAGTGGGGCCCACCGGTGGATTCCCCTGTGCCCCTGTGGGCCAGTCTAAGCCTGCCCTGCCTCACCCCACCGCATGTCACACATACACACACACACACACACACACACACACACACACACACACACACACACACACACACACACACACACACACAAGCAAAGTTAACCTTGTAACCCAAATTCTTTCCTTGTGGTTTTTCTTTAGGCTTAGTTAGCCCTCAGACTTCTCTTTTCCCCATTATCCTATCCTGTGGCACTGTACAAATCAATGATACCACTATTACTACTGCTGCTGCTGCTGCTACTACTACTACTACTACTACTACTACTACTACTACTACTACTACTACTACTACTATTATTACTACTACTACTGCTATTACTACTATGCTATTACTACTGCTATTATTATTATTATTATTATTATTATTATTATTACTACTACTACTACTACTACTACTACTACTACTATTATTACTACTACTACTGCTATTACTACTATGCTATTACTACTGCTATTATTATTATTATTATTATTATTATTATTATTAATACTACTACTACTACTACTACTGCTATTACCACCACCACTACCAGGGTCGGACTGGCCCATAGGGGTACAGGGGAAACCACCGGTGGGCCCCACTGCCTGAGGGCCCACTCCTTCCTCTAGGGATCAGGATCCAGACTGTGCACTTGTATTATACATGGTAGATATGTTGCATTACACTGAACAAGACTATTGTGCATTTCAAGCCTCTGTGGAGGATGGCCACACCCCCTTTGTAGGCTGGCCACACCCCTAAGCATGGGCCCCTACCACCGCAGTCCCCCGGTGGGCCCTTCATACCCCAGTCTGTCACTGACCACTACTACTACTATGCTATTACCACTGCTATTACTACTACTACTACTACTACTACTACTACTAATAATAATAATAATAATAATAATAATAATAATAATAATAATAGTAATAATAATAATTACATAAAGGGCCACAGACTTACACAGTTAAAATATACAAGTCGATGCACACTACCAAAAATAGAACTATTATATTATTGAGTTCACAGATAAAAAGACCTATGAAGATATGATATGAAACTTTTATTTATATTACATGCAGAGTGTCAACTATAGTGAAACGGGTTCATTATGGAAATAATGATGAAATGTAGTCTTTATTTAGAAAGTTTAGGATAATCACAGGAAAACTGCTGTCACAGTTTTCCTAGGAGAGTACTTGAAGAGACAGACTTATTTCTACAAATATTTCCTGTTTTTAAATAACAGTCATTTATATTTTGATTACATCATCTCAATGTTAATGATAACAGTTTTAATAATTCTTATAAAATGTAGTATACTATAACAGACTTATTTATTTTGTTACAAAAAAAGTATTTGCAGTTAGTTATTACAAGTTTAAAAACAAATAATTGTAAACAAAGTAAAAGTCATTTACTATTAAAATCAGTAAATCCAGAAAAATATCTAAATAAATGGAAGTTTAATTACAAACATCAGAAGCCACAAATTATTGTCCATTTGTTACATATTTTATCCTAAATTATTCCACACCTCTTTAGGGTAGAGATGAGCGGGTTCGGTTCTCAGAGAACCGAACCCTACCGAACTTCACGTCTTGAGCCTGGATTCGAGTCCGGCTCGGGTTTTCCCTGTAGTGTCTTAGCTGCATCAGTCAGTCCAGTGACCAGTCACAGTGGTGGTGTCCTCTGCTGCCATATGTCCAGTGCTGCTGTATATGTCCCTTACAGTGTTGCTGTGTTGCCCTGTATCAGAACAATGGTAGTGTCCTGTGCATCAGTCAGTCCAGTGACAAGTCACAGTGGTGGTGTCCTCTGCTGCCATATGTCCAGTGCTGCTGTATAAGTCCCTTACAGTGTTGTTGTGTTCTCCTGCATTAGACCAGTGGTAGTGTCCTGTGCATCAGTCAGTCCAGTGATCAGTCAAAGTGGTGGTGTCCTCTGCTGCCATATGTCCAGTGCTGCTGTATAATAAGTCCCTTACAGTGTCGCTGTATTGTCCTGCATCAGACCAGTGGTAGTGTCCTGTGCTGTATATTATTTACTCCAAATAAAGGGGTTATTAACATTTAATCCAAATATAATTTTTACAGGATTTGCCCTGTGTGCTGTAGTTGTACGCTATCCTGTGTCGCATATTGGGGGTAATTCCAAGTTGATCGCAGCAGGAAATATTTTAGCAGTTGGGCAAAACCATGTGCACTGCAGGGGGGACAGATATAACATGTGCAGAGAGAGTTAGATTTGGGTGTGGTGTGTTCAATCTGCAATTTAATTTGCAGTGTAAAAATAAAGCAGCCAGTATTTACCCTGCACAGAAATAAAATAACCCACCCAAATCTAACTCTTTCTGCACATGTTATATCTGCCTCCCCTGCAGTGCACATGGTTTTGCCCAACTGCTAACAAAAATCCTGCTGCGATCAACTTGGAATTACCCCCATTGTGACATATAACTCCAGAAAAATAATGGAGAACAAAAATTTGGAGGATAAAACAGGGAAAGATCAAGAACCACTTCCTCCTAGTGCTGAAGCTGCTGCCACTAGTCATGACATAGATGATGAAAAAGCCATCAACGTCGTCTGCCAAGGCCGATGCCCAATGTCATAGTAGAGGGCATGTCAAATCCAAAAAGCAAAAGTTCAGTAAAATGACCCAAAAAAATAAATTTAAATGGTCTGAGGAGAAACGTAAACTTGGCAATATGCCATTTACGACACGGAGTGGCAAGGAGCGGCTAAGGCCCTGCCCTATGTTCAAAATTAGTGGTTCAGCTTCACATGATGATGGAAGCCCTCATACTCCCGCTAGAAAAAAGAAAAGAGTTAAGCTGGCAAAAGCACAGCAAAGAACTGTGCGTTCTAAGATGGTATCACAAATCCCCAAGGATTTGGCGGTTGCAATGCCTTATCTTCCCAACACCGAACGGGAAGAGGTGGCTCCTTCCACCATTTGCATGCCCTCTGCAAGTGCTGGAAGGAGCACCCACAGTCCATTTTCTGATATTCAAATGGAAGATGTCACTGTTGAAGTACACCAGGATGAGGACATAGATGTTGCTGGCGCTGAGGAGGAAGTTGACGAGGAGGATTCTGATGGTGATGTGGTTTGTTTAAATCAGGCAGCGGGGGAGACACCTGTTGTCCGTGGGATGAATAAGCCTATTCTGATGCCTGGGCAAAATACCAAAAAAGCCACCTCTTCGTTGTGGAATTATTTCTCCACAAATCCGAACAACAGGTGTCAAGTCATGTGTTGCCTCTGTCAATCTGTAATAAGTAGGGGTAAAGACGTTAAACACCTAGGAACATCCTCCCTTATACGTCACCTGCTGCGCATTCATCAGAAGTCATTGTCAAGTTGTGAAACTTTGGGTAAGAGCGTAAGCAGTCCACTGACACCTAAATCCCTTCTTCCTCCTGTACCCAAGCTACTTCAAGCCACACCACCAACTCCCTCAACGTCAACTTCCTCCTCAGTCAGGAACATCAGTAGTCCTGCAGGCCATGTCACTGGCAAGACTGAGGAGTCCTCTCCTTACCGGGATTCCTCCGGAGGATCCTTGAGTGGTACGCCTACTGCTGCTGTTGCTGCTGTTGTTGCTGCTGGGAGTCGATCATCATCCCAGAGGGGAAGTCGGAAGACCACTGGTACTACTTCAACTAAGCAATTGACTGTCCAACAGTCCTTTGTGAGGAAGATGAAATATGACAGCAGTCATCCTTTTGCAAAGTGGATAACTGAGGCCTTGACAGCTATGTTGGTGTTAGATGTGCGTCCGGTATCCGCCATTAGTTCAGTGGGACTTAGAGAATTGTTTGAGATAGTGTGTCCCCATATGTGCATGCAGGGGGGTTTCCGAGTACCTGGAAACCTCCCCTGCCCACCGATCCATTGGTGCAGTTTACCGATTTTTATATTTTAACGCCAGAGTTAAGGGGCACAAGTATAAATAGGCAGAGCTGCCTTCTTACGTAGACAGGCTTCAGGGCTGGCTGTCTGCCTGTAGGGGGAGCTGCAGCGCGCAGCTCCCCTCAGGCATTCCCGGGCTGGCTGCATGAAGCAGCGATCTATTGAAAGATCATCTGCAGGTGTATGACTGGGAGGGGGTGCGGTACGCCGCGGAGAGGGGGTGGAAGGGGCTTTAATAAATTATGCTGGCCAGTGACCCGTTAGCTGGAGATGGGGGGAGGGGGGGCAGCATTTATATTATGGGAGCTAATGAAATATATATATATATATATATATATATATATATTTATTAAGGATGAGCGGGTTCGGTTCCTCGGAATCCGAACCCGCCCGAACTTCAGTTTTTTTTACACGGGGCCGAGCGACTCGGATCTTCCCGCCTTGCTCGGTTAACCCGAGCGCGCCCGAACGTCATCATCCCGCTGTCGGATTCTCGCGAGGCTCGGATTCTATCGCGAGACTCGGATTCTATATAAGGAGCCGCGCGTCGCCGCCATTTTCACACGTGCATTGAGATTCATAGGGAGAGGACGTGGCTGGCGTCCTCTCCGTTTATAGAGAAGAGAGTGAGACAGTAGAGAGAGACACAGTAGTAATTTTGGGGAGCATTAGGAGGAGTACTAGCAGTTACTTGCTGAAGTGATAGATAGTGTGACTGTATTATCTGACTTGTGGGGGAGACACTGACAGTGGGGAGCAGTTAGAGTCTGAGAGCAGGACTCAGGAGTACATATAACGTACAGTGCACACTTTTGCTGCCAGAGTGCCACACTGCCATTGTGACCACACTGACCACCAGTATAATATATATTGTGATTGTCTGCTTAGGAGTACTACTTGCAAGTTGCTGATAGTGTGACCAGTGACCAGACCACCAGTTTAATAATCACCACCAGTGAGTTTAATATATATATATATATATATATATATATATATAATTGTATATAATATATATATAATATTGTATACCACCTACCCGTGGTTTTTTTTTTCTTCTTTATACATACTACTATAGTAGCTTACTGTAGCAGTCTGCGGTGCTGCTGAGCTGACAGTGTCCAGCAGGTCCGTCATCAGTCATTACATAATAAATATATATACCTGTCCGGCTGCAGTACTAGTGATATTATATATATATATATATTGATTTCATCTCATTATCATCCAGTCTATATTAGCAGCAGACACAGTACGGTAGTCCACGGCTGTAGCTACCTCTGTGTCGGCAGTCGCTCGTCCATCCATAATTGTATACCACCTACCCGTGTTTCTTTTTTCCTTCTTTATACATACTACTATAGTAGCTTACTGTAGCAGTCTGCGGTGCTGCTGAGCTGACAGTGTCCAGCAGGTCCGTCATCAGTCATTACATAATAAATATATATACCTGTCCGGCTGCAGTACTAGTGATATTATATATATATATATTGATTTCATCTCATTATCATCCAGTCTATATTAGCAGCAGACACAGTACGGTAGTCCACGGCTGTAGCTACCTCTGTGTCGGCAGTCGCTCGTCCATCCATAATTGTATACCACCTACCCGTTGTTTTTTTTTTTCTTTCTTCTTTATACATACTACTATAGTAGCTTACTGTAGCAGTCTGCGGTGCTGCTGAGCTGACAGTGTCCAGCAGGTCCGTCATCAGTCATTACATAATAAATATATCTACCTGTCCGGCTGCAGTACTAGTGATATTATATATATATATATTGATTTCATCTCATTATCATCCAGTCTATATTAGCAGCAGACACAGTACGGTAGTCCACGGCTGTAGCTACCTCTGTGTCGGCAGTCGCTCATCCATCCATAATTGTATACCACCTACCCGTGGTTTTTTTTTTCTTTCTTCTTTATACATACTACTATAGTAGCTTACTGTAGCAGTCTGCGGTGCTGCTGAGCTGACAGTGTCCAGCAGGTCCGTCATCAGTCATTACATAATAAATATATCTACCTGTCCGGCTGCAGTACTAGTGATATTATATATATATATATTGATTTCATCTCATTATCATCAAGTCTATATTAGCAGCAGACACAGTACGGTAGTCCACGGCTGTAGCTACCTCTGTGTCGGCAGTCGCTCGTCCATCCATAATTGTATACCACCTACCCGTGGTTTTTTTTTTCTTTCTTCTTTATACATACTACTATAGTAGCTTACTGTAGCAGTCTGCGGTGCTGCTGAGCTGACAGTGTCCAGCAGGTCCGTCATCAGTCATTACATAATAAATATATCTACCTGTCCGGCTGCAGTACTAGTGATATTATATATATATATATTGATTTCATCTCATTATCATCAAGTCTATATTAGCAGCAGACACAGTACGGTAGTCCACGGCTGTAGCTACCTCTGTGTCGGCAGTCGCTCGTCCATCCATAATTGTATACCACCTACCCGTGGTTTTTTTTTTCTTTCTTCTGTTTACATACTATTATAGTAGCTTACTGTAGCAGTCTGCGGTGCTGCTGAGCTGACAGTGTCCAGCAGGTCCGTCATCAGTCATTACATAATAAATATATCTACCTGTCCGGCTGCAGTACTAGTGATATTATATATATATATATATATTGATTTCATCTCATTATCATCCAGTCTATATTAGCAGCAGACACAGTACGGTAGTCCACGGCTGTAGCTACCTCTGTGTCGGCAGTCGCTCGTCCATCCATAATTGTATACCACCTACCCGTGGGTTTTTTTTTCTTTCTTCTTTATACATACTACTATAGTAGCTTACTGTAGCAGTCTGCGGTGCTGCTGAGCTGACAGTGTCCAGCAGGTCCATCATCAGTCATTACATAATAAATATATCTACCTGTCCGGCTGCAGTACTAGTGATATTATATATATATATATATATATTGATTTCATCTCATTATCATCCAGTCTATATTAGCAGCAGACACAGTACGGTAGTCCACGGCTGTAGCTACCTCTGTGTCGGCAGTCGCTCATCCATCCATAATTGTATACCACCTACCCGTGGTTTTTTTTTTCTTTCTTCTTTATACATACTACTATAGTAGCTTACTGTAGCAGTCTGCGGTGCTGCTGAGCTGACAGTGTCCAGCAGGTCCGTCATCAGTCATTACATAATAAATATATCTACCTGTCCGGCTGCAGTACTAGTGATATTATATATATATATATATTGATTTCATCTCATTATCATCCAGTCTATATTAGCAGCAGACACAGTACGGTAGTCCACGGCTGTAGCTACCTCTGTGTCGGCAGTCGCTCGTCCATCCATAATTGTATACCACCTACCCGTGTTTTTTTTTTTTTTTTCTTCTGTATACATACTATTATAGTAGCTTACTGTAGCAGTCTGCGGTGCTGCTGAGCTGACAGTGTCCAGCAGGTCCGTCATCAGTCATTACATAATAAATATATCTACCTGTCCGGCTGCAGGACTAGTGTGATATAATATATATTGATTTCATCTCATTATCATCCAGTCTATATTAGCAGCAGACACAGTACGGTAGTCCGCGGCTGTAGCTACCTCTGTGTCTTTTAGTTGTGCCTATTAAAATATGGAGAACAAAAATGTTGAGGTTCCAAAATTAGGGAAAGATCAAGATCCACTTCCACCTCGTGCTGAAGCTGCTGCCACTAGTCATGGCCGAGACGATGAAATGCCAGCAACGTCGTCTGCCAAGGCCGATGCCCAATGTCATAGTACAGAGCATGTAAAATCCAAAACACCAAATATCAGTAAAAAAGGACTCCAAAATCTAAAATAAAATTGTCGGAGGAGAAGCGTAAACTTGCCAATATGCCATTTACCACACGGAGTGGCAAGGAACGGCTGAGGCCCTGGCCTATGTTCATGGCTAGTGGTTCAGCTTCACATGAGGATGGAAGCACTCAGCCTCTCGCTAGAAAACTGAAAAGACTCAAGCTGGCAAAAGCACCGCAAAGAACTGTGCGTTCTTCGAAATCCCAAATCCACAAGGAGAGTCCAATTGTGTCGGTTGCGATGCCTGACCTTCCCAACACTGGACGTGAAGAGCATGCGCCTTCCACCATTTGCACGCCCCCTGCAAGTGCTGGAAGGAGCACCCGCAGTCCAGTTCCTGATAGTCAGATTGAAGATGTCAGTGTTGAAGTACACCAGGATGAGGAGGATATGGGTGTTGCTGGCGCTGGGGAGGAAATTGACAAGGAGGATTCTGATGGTGAGGTGGTTTGTTTAAGTCAGGCACCCGGGGAGACACCTGTTGTCCGTGGGAGGAATAGGGCCGTTGACATGCCTGGTGAAAATACCAAAAAAATCAGCTCTTCGGTGTGGAAGTATTTCACCAGAAATGCGGACAACATTTGTCAAGCCGTGTGTTGCCTTTGTCAAGCTGTAATAAGTAGGGGTAAGGACGTTAACCACCTCGGAACATCCTCCCTTATACGTCACCTGCAGCGCATTCATAATAAGTCAGTGACAAGTTCAAAAACTTTGGGCGAGAGCGGAAGCAGTCCACTGACCAGTAAATCCCTTCCTCTTGTAACCAAGCTCACGCAAACCACCCCACCAACTCCCTCAGTGTCAATTTCCTCCTTCCCCAGGAATGCCAATAGTCCTGCAGGCCATGTCACTGGCAATTCTGACGAGTCCTCTCCTGCCTGGGATTCCTCCGATGCATCCTTGCGTGTAACGCCTACTGCTGCTGGCGCTGCTGTTGTTGCTGCTGGGAGTCGATGGTCATCCCAGAGGGGAAGTCGTAAGCCCACTTTTACTACTTCCACCAAGCAATTGACTGTCCAACAGTCCTTTGCGAGGAAGATGAAATATCACAGCAGTCATCCTGTTGCAAAGCGGATAACTGAGGCCTTGACAACTATGTTGGTGTTAGACGTGCGTCCGGTATCCGCCGTTAGTTCACAGGGAACTAGACAATTTCTTGAGGCAGTGTGCCCCCGTTACCAAATACCATCTAGGTTCCACTTCTCTAGGCAGGCGATACCGAGAATGTACACGGACGTCAGAAAAAGACTCACCAGTGTCCTAAAAAATGCAGTTGTACCCAATGTCCACTTAACCACGGACATGTGGACAAGTGGAGCAGGGCAGGGTCAGGACTATATGACTGTGACAGCCCACTGGGTAGATGTATGGACTGCCGCCGCAAGAACAGCAGCGGCGGCACCAGTAGCAGCATCTCGCAAACGCCAACTCTTTCCTAGGCAGGCTACGCTTTGTATCACCGGTTTCCAGAATACGCACACAGCTGAAAACCTCTTACGGCAACTGAGGAAGATCATCGCGGAATGGCTTACCCCAATTGGACTCTCCTGTGGATTTGTGGCATCGGACAACGCCAGCAATATTGTGTGTGCATTAAATATGGGCAAATTCCAGCACGTCCCATGTTTTGCACATACCTTGAATTTGGTGGTGCAGAATTTTTTAAAAAACGACAGGGGCGTGCAAGAGATGCTGTCGGTGGCCAGAAGAATTGCGGGACACTTTCGGCGTACAGGCACCATGTACAGAAGACTGGAGCACCACCAAAAACGCCTGAACCTGCCCTGCCATCATCTGAAGCAAGAAGTGGTAACGAGGTGGAATTCAACCCTCTATATGCTTCAGAGGTTGGAGGAGCAGCAAAAGGCCATTCAAGCCTATACAATTGAGCACGATATAGGAGGTGGAATGTACCTGTCTCAAGCGCAGTGGAGAATGATTTCAACGTTGTGCAAGGTTCTGCAACCTTTTGAACTTGCCACACGTGAAGTCAGTTCAGACACTGCCAGCCTGAGTCAGGTCATTCCCCTCATCAGGCTTTTGCAGAAGAAGCTGGAGGCATTGAAGGAGGAGCTAAAAGGGAGCGATTCCGCTAGGCATGTGGGACTTGTGGATGGAGCCCTTAATTCGCTTAACAAGGATTCACGGGTGGTCAATCTGTTGAAATCAGAGCACTACATTTTGGCCACCGTGCTCGATCCTAGATTTAAAACCTACCTTGGATCTCTCTTTCCGGCAGACACAAGTCTGCTGGGGTTCAAAGACCTGCTGGTGACAAAATTGTCAAGTCAAGCGGAACGCGACCTGTCAACTTCTCCTCCTTCACATTCTCCCGCAACTGGGGGTGCGAGGAAAAGGCTCAGAATTCCGAGCCCACCCGCTGGCGGTGATGCAGGGCAGTCTGGAGCGACTGCTGATGCTGACATCTGGTCCGGACTGAAGGACCTGACAACGATTACGGACATGTCGTCTACTGTCACTGCATATGATTCTCTCACCATTGAAAGAATGGTGGAGGATTATATGAGTGACCGCATCCAAGTAGGCACGTCAGACAGTCCGTACTTATACTGGCAGGAAAAAGAGGCAATTTGGAGGCCCTTGCACAAACTGGCTTTATTCTACCTAAGTTGCCCTCCCACAAGTGTGTATTCCGAAAGAGTGTTTAGTGCCGCCGCTCACCTTGTCAGCAATCTGCGTACGAGGTTACTTCCAGAAAATGTGGAGAAGATGATGTTCATTAAAATGAATTATAATCAATTCCTCCGTGGAGACATTGACCAGCAGCAATTGCCTCCACAAAGTACACAGGGAGCTGAGATGGTGGATTCCAGTGGGGACGAATTGATAATCTGTGAGGAGCGGGATGTACACGGTGATATATCGGAGGATGATGATGAGGTGGACATCTTGCCTCTGTAGAGCCAGTTTGTGCAAGGAGAGATTAATTGCTTCTTTTTCGGTGGGGGTCCAAACCAACCCGTCATTTCAGTCACAGTCGTGTGGCAGACCCTGTCACTGAAATGATGGGTTGGTTAAAGTGTGCATGTCCTGTTTATACAACATAAGGGTGGGTGGGAGGGCCCAAGGACAATTCCATCTTGCACCTCTTTTTTCTTTCATTTTTCTTTGCGTCATGTGCTGTTTGGGGAGTGTTTTTTGGAAGGGCCATCCTGCGTGACACTGCAGTGCCACTCCTAGATGGGCCAGGTGTTTGTGTCGGCCACTAGGGTCGCTTATCTTACTCACACAGCTACCTCATTGCGCCTCTTTTTTTCTTCTTTGCGTCATGTGCTGTTTGGGGAGTGTTTTTTGGAAGGGCCATCCTGCATGACACTGCAGTGCCACTCCTAGATGGGCCAGGTGTTTGTGTCGGCCACTAGGGTCGCTTAGCTTACTCACACAGCTACCTCATTGCGCCTCTTTTTTTCTTCTTTGCGTCATGTGCTGTTTGGGGAGTGTTTTTTGGAAGGGCCATCCTGCGTGACACTGCAGTGCCACTCCTAGATGGGCCAGGTGTTTGTGTCGGCCACTAGGGTCGCTTAGCTTACTCACACAGCTACCTCATTGCGCCTCTTTTTTTCTTCTTTGCGTCATGTGCTGTTTGGGGAGTGTTTTTTGGAAGGGCCATCCTGCGTGACACTGCAGTGCCACTCCTAGATGGGCCAGGTGTTTGTGTCGGCCACTAGGGTCGCTTAGCTTACTCACACAGCTACCTCATTGCGCCTCTTTTTTTCTTCTTTGCGTCATGTGCTGTTTGGGGAGTGTTTTTTGGAAGGGCCATCCTGCGTGACACTGCAGTGCCACTCCTAGATGGGCCAGGTGTTTGTGTCGGCCACTAGGGTCGCTTAGCTTACTCACACAGCTACCTCATTGCGCCTCTTTTTTTCTTCTTTGCGTCATGTGCTGTTTGGGGAGTGTTTTTTGGAAGGGCCATCCTGCGTGACACTGCAGTGCCACTCCTAGATGGGCCAGGTGTTTGTGTCGGCCACTAGGGTCGCTTATCTTACTCACACAGCTACCTCATTGCGACTCTTTTTTTCTTCTTTGTGTCATGTGCTGTTTGGGGAGTGTTTTTTGGAAGGGCCATCCTGCGTGACACTGCAGTGCCACTCCTAGATGGGCCAGGTGTTTGTGTCGGCCACTAGGGTCGCTTAGCTTAGTCATCCAGCGACCTCGGTGCAAATTTTAGGACTAAAAATAATATTGTGAGGTGTGAGGTATTCAGAATAGACTGAAAATGAGTGGAAATTATGGTTTTTGAGGTTAATAATACTTTGGGATCAAAATGACCCCCAAATTCTATGATTTAAGCTGTTTTTTAGGGTTTTTTGAAAAAAACACCCGAATCCAAAACACACCCGAATCCGACAAAAAAAATTCGGTGAGGTTTTGCCAAAACGCGGTCGAACCCAAAACACGGCCGCGGAACCGAACCCAAAACTAAAACACAAAACCCGAAAAATTTCAAGTGCACATCCCTAATATATATATATATATATATATATATATATATATATACATATACACACAGTGGGGCAAAAAAGTATTTGGACAGCCACCGATTGTGCAAGTTGACCCACTTAAAAAGATGAGAGAGGTATGTAATTTCCATCATAGGGAAACTTCAACTGCGAGAGACATAATCTGAAAAAAAAACTAGGAAATCACATTGTATGATTTTTAAACAATTTATTTATATATTCTTGCGGAAAATAAATATTTGGACAATCAAAAAGTTTAACTCAATACTTTGTAATATAACCTCGGTTGGCAATTACAGAGGTCAAACGTTTCCTGTAGTTCGTGACCAGGTTTGCACACACTGTAGCAGGTATTTTGGCCCACTCTACTAAGCAGATCTCCTCTAGATCTGTCATGTTTTGGGCCTGTCACCGGGCAACACGGACTTTCAACTCCCTCCACAGATTTTCTATTGGGTTGGGGTCTGGAGACTGGCTAGGCCACTCCGGGACCTTGAAATGCTTCTTATGGAGCCACTCCTTAGTTGCCAGGGCGGTGTGTTTGGGGTCATTGTCATGCTGGAAGACCCAGCCACGTTCCATCTTCAATGCTCTTACTGAGGGAAGGAGGTTTTTGCCCAAAATCTCACGATACATGGCCATATTCATCCTCTCCTTTATACGGATCAGTCGTCCTTTCCCCTTTGCAGAAACCTTTACAGATAACCCATTTGCAGAAACCTTTACAGATAACCAGTTCAAACAGGTGCCATTAATACAGGTAACGAGTGGAGGATAGAAGAGCTTCTTAAAGAAGAAGTAACAGGTCTGTGAGAGCTAGAAATCTTGCTGCTTGGTAGGTGTCCAAATATTTATTTTCCACAAGAATATACAAGTAAATTGTTGAAAAATCATACAATGTGATTTCCTGTTTTTTTTTTTTTTGAGAGTCTGTCTCTCACAGTTGAAGTGTACCTATGATGGAAATTACAGACCTCTCTCATCTTTTTAAGTGGGTCAACATGCACAATCGGTGGCTGTCCAAATACTTTTTTGCCCCACTATATATATATATATATATATATATATATATATATATGAAGGTTGTCAGAAAAACCGCACACTGCTAAATGTATGATTCATTGGGGTGCTGCAATTCCATAATCTCTATATACTCGTGTACACTCAGCCAAGGAATCACTTCCCAGCTAATTCAGAAATCAGCACACCACCAGTGTAAATTCATAAAGTGCTTGTATTCCAAAGGTAAAAAATAGCAACATCCATCAAAAAATATGAGGCAATCTGGCAAGGGTTAACATGCTGGCTTATTCATACATTATATGTCCCTTCCATTTTTGTAATGTGGAGACTGCGCTCCTGATGCCCGACGTCCGTTTCGGTGACAGCATCTTCCTCTGGGGCATTAACCTTACTAAACACTGAGCTGCTATTTATGTGTTGGAGCGCCCGCCAAAATCTCTGTGACACCCTGCACCTGTGTGTTACTTAACTCACCTGCTGTCGGTCTCATCCGCGTCTCGGTCCCGGAAGTTCCTAGCGTGGAACGCATTGGACCTGCGGTGGAACGCAATTCCGGTCCCGGCATGCACCTCAAATGATGTCACTTCCGGAAACATTGCTCGGGCCACGTTCCCGACCAATAAGCAGCAGCACATATTGGTATCCACGGAGAATGTAAACAATCTGTCCTTCTCCAATAAGGGCCGCACAAACTCAGCATGGATCTAATGCCAATCCAACTATAACCTTCGCTGATGCAAGTAATCACATTAAGCCTGACAGGCGCTCCTCACATTCTCCATCATGTGCTGTTTGGGGACTAATTTTTTAAAGTGCCATCCTGTCTGACACTGCCGTACACCTCCAGGGGTTCTGTCGTATAAGTCCAGGGGTACTGCTGTATAAGTCCAGTCCAGTAATGCTGTCTTGTGTTGCATCAGTCCAGTGGTGGTGTCTTGTGCTGCCATAAGTCCAGTGGTGGTGTCCTGTGCTGTATATTATTTACTCCAAATAAAAGGGTTACAGTATATACATTACTTATATTATTATCTAAATCATTTTTTAGGGTTTGCCCTGTGTGGTGTAGGGGTACGCTCGCCTGTACTGCATATTATTATAATAGCTCCAAATAAAAGAATTATTATCCAACTTAATTTTACAGGCTTTGCCGTGTGTGTGTGTGTGTGTGTGTGTGGTTTAGGGGTACGCTCTTCTGTGCCACCAATATTGTGCGTGTATTACATCTGGGCAAATTTCAGCACGGCCCATGTTGTTTGTGCCGTACATTTGTGTCGCTTAGCTTAGTTATACAGCTACCTCATTGCTCCTCTTTGTATTCTTTGCATCATGTGCTGTTTGGGGCCTATTTTTTAAATCTGCCATACTGTCTGCCACTGCAGTGTCACTCATAGATAGGCCAGGTGTTTGTGTCGCACACTTGTGTCGCTTAGGTTAGTCATCCAGCCACCTCGGTGCAACCTTTTGGCCTAAAAACAATATTGTAAGGTGTGAGGTGTTCAGAATAGACTGGAAATGAGTGGAAATTAATGTTATTGAAGTTAATAATACCGTAGGATCAAAATTACCCCCAAATTCTGTGATTTTAGCTGTTTTTATGTTTAAAAAAAAAATCGTCCAGATCCAAAACCAAAACCAAAATACCAAAGGGTGGTTTTGGCAAAACCAATCCAGATCCAAAACACGAGCATGGAACCAGAACAAAAACCAAAACACAAAACACGAAAAGTGCTTTAGAGTAGAGATGTGCGCCGACCCCCTGTGTTTTGGTTTTGGTGTGCACCAACCCTCGAGTTTGGTGGTTTTGATGTTGGATATGTAAATTAATTTTGTGTTTTGGTTTTGGATCTAATTTGACAAAACAGCCCTCACATGTTTTGGATCTGTATTTTATTTTTGCAAAATGCTAAAAACTGTTAAAATCATGTAATTGAAGCCTATTTCTATTCCTACAGTAATTTTAACCTCAATAACATTCATTTACAGGCAATTGTGACCCCCCCACAGCTCACAATATTGTTTTCATCCAGTTTAGGCCAAAATGTTGCACAGAGGTAGCTGGATGACTAAGCTAAGCGACAGCAGTGGGTGGCACAAACATGTGGCAGTTCAACTTCAAACATGGCACATCCATGAAACAATGTGGCACAGCAGTGGCAGACTGGGTGGCAGTTTATTAAACTATATGACCCCATAGAACGTAACCAGAATGTTTTCATTAATCAAGAACTAGATCAGAGGCTCGAGGGAGGTGTAGTATGCAGACCCTTTCAGAGGTTCATAGAGACCCGGGAAACCCAAATTAAGAGGCCCTACACCAGCTATTTCTAAAAAAAAATTACAAAAATAAAAACACATTAAACAATGCAGTTCGAATGTATCTTAATTTGATTTTAATTCTTAACTTTATTAAAATGTACAAATAAAATACTGTATACATATACTGATGTACTGGATTACTGGAAATTTCTAGTAAGAAGTGCTTTTCTAGTTTAGGCATTAGTTTTGAATTTGTATTACTTGGAATGGATAAATATATATAAAAAAAAATAAAGTTGGCACACAAAAACTAAAGTAAGTTAGAACATTTTGAATATCCCTGTTTGTCGGAGGACCAGGACATTTTTCCCCTAGCCCACCCTCTGGTAGGGTCAAGGAGTATGTATGGAGTGGAAGGCAGGCAATGGAACGATGGACTGATTCAGAAGTTAATTTATTTGTTTGATTCTGAAAATTTTAATCAGTGGTAGCATTGGGTACGGTATTAGATGGGAAGCGGAGCGTGTCACCAGAGGCACAGATGCAGTTGTCAAAGTGAAAGCTCCACCCAGTCCCCTGTATAGCTGTGAGAGGTGTCGGGGAAGCAGCTGGCTAAAATATTTATTAGTATACAGATGGAGCTGCACTCATCTAGTGATTCCGGTGCCTAGCCACATTACTAGAGTGCACAGAGACGCTCCCATTAAAGTAAATGGGGCGTGCACGCATCTCGGACGTGCGCACCCCAGACGCGACAGTTGCGGTAGAGACTAGAACCACTTTGCCAAGACTGAGACATTACCATGTATTACCACAAAGCCATGCCAGTCTGCTGAGAGGAAGGCAGCCAAGGAACTCATATACAGTAAATTCAGTTTCCTGCAAGGAATTAGCAAATTCTAAAGGACACCAGAGTAACAAATCTATTGATTACAACCAAAGAGGAGATATTAGTAAAGAATTTACGAGCTGTGGAGTGGTTGAATCCTCAGCATACAGCTAACATGTAAATCAGACGGTTTTCAATTCCCTTTGCTTCTATGAACTAAGGGGGTCATTCAGAGTTGATCGCTCGCTTCCATTTTTCGCAGCGCAGTAAACAGGTTACTACTGCGCATGCGTATGCACCACAATGCGCAGGCGCGTCGTACGAGTACAAAGCGGATCGTTGCTAGGCGGTGGATTTAACGAAGAATCCATTCGCACAGCCAATCGCAAGGAGATTGACAGGAAGAGGGCGTTTGTGGGTGTCAACTGACCGTTGTCAGGGAGTGTTTGGAAAAACGCAGGCGTGTCCAAGTGTTTGCAGGGCGGGTGTCTGACGTCAGTTCCGGGACCAAAAAGACTGAAGTGATCGCAAGGGCTGAGTAAGTCCAGAGCTACTCAGAAACTGCAAAAAAAATTTCATCCCGCTCGGCTGCACACGCGTTCACACACTTGCAAAGTGAAAATACACTCCCCCATAGGCTGCGACTATGCATTTGTACGGCTGCGACAAAGTACCTAGCGAGCGATAAACTCGGAATGACCCCCTAAAAACAATTGGAGCTACTCACATTCATAGCAAAAACAGAAAGTGGACAACTGAGCTCCATCTATTTAAGGAAGCTGAGTTAATCAAATAATTATTTACCTGAATCCAAAGGTCCTACTAATATAATATATACATATATATATATATATATATATACATATACACTGTTATCCTATGTGATACTTACCTCTGAGTGTCCCATTGGTCCAGTAAAATGGCTCCCATATCACGACGGGAGGGACTTATATCAAATCCAGAACCCGCGTATTCCGACTCCGGGAAGATGACGTATTGCCTCATTTTGGAATCCGAGCAAGGCATGAAAACCTGAGCTGGCGCTCAGATTCCCTTGGAATCTCTGGGTAGGCTCAGTTGTGCGGGGTCAGGAAACTGACCCCACACAAATCTACTTTAGACTCCTAGGGGGAATTTACTAAGTAGTGGTTTTGAAAAAATTGCAAACCCGCCAGAACCTGCAGCAATTTGGATTTTATTCACAAAAATCTGTATTCACTAAAATCAAATTTGACCTTCTAAATAAAACCTTCTGTCAATCCTCAGCAGTGTCTAAAGCCCTATTCTGCCAGGATCTTGCCACAAACTGCTGCAAACACACCATGGTTTACAAGCCTGCACAGATCCCTAAAATGTTTACAGGTTAATGTAAAAAAAAAAGAAAAAGTAAACCGTCAAATATTTTTTCCCTCAAATGATTGGGAAACCCCTTCAATTTTATAACCAGTCCTGGTTTATTCGCGATGTGTTTGGCATCCTGGCGGTCAGGATACTGGCGGTCATGTGACCAAAGCAGGAATCCCGACACCCCTCGACATCGACAGCCGACATCCCGAAGATGAGTATCGGGGTGGGGGTTAGGGCCCAGGAGGAAGAAGGTTAGGGTTAGGCACTAAGGAAGGGGGGGATTGTTAGCCATAGCCAACACCCCTGTAGGGGGGGATAAAGAAGGGGAGGGGAGGGGAGAGGAGAGGAGTAAAATACTCAATATACTTACCCCCATCTGGTGTAAGGATTATCACTGTCGGGATGCAGTGGTCAGTCATGTGACACCCATTATCCCGACCATGGCACTTCATACCCAACAGCATTGTAGGCCCTGGGCAGAGCAATGCACTGGGGCCCCTAACCACTCATCACGGGGATCAATAAAAAAAGAAATCATAATATGCCCCTCTCGCAGTCACACACCATCTCTGCACATGCTTCCATACAGTGAATTGATGTCAGCACTCTGATTTGTGGATAGCTCCAGCCATCTACCAATCAGTATGCTGACAGCCATTCACTGTCTGGCTGCATGCTGAGAGGTAGATAGAGAATGCTGCTTTACTGCTCTGATTGTGTGACCACAGGGGCTGGCTGGCAACTTTCAGCCTGGGTGGCAGACTCAAGCATGTGGCCCAGCTTTTCACAGGGAATTCAATGCAACAGTGGCCCTGAATCCCTTAAATTGCACTGGCCTAGGGGACAGATAGCACCCTGCCCCCTTGCCCAGCCAGCCCCTGTGTGACCACCACCCGCCCCTGCTCAAAGGCACCTGGAATTGTGTAGCCCTGGGCTGTAGCCCTGGGCTGCTGCCCAGTGTGTCTATTAGTTAAGATGGCCTTGTACTGTATGTCAGTGAAGTGACCCTTTGGAAGTTTTATTTTTAAATGTTTGGCAAGAAGACCTTTCACCTTTTAGAAGGTTAATTTATAGAGACTGCAGATAATGGGGTTGATGCTGAGTGGTTGTGGATTTCAGTACATGTGACTGCGAAACAAACTGCTGACTGTCCAGGCGCCAAATCAGACTTAAAAACATGGGGGGATGTAATGCCGCCCGAGTTAGCCGGAGGTGCGGGTTGCCGGACGAATTCAGAAGATTCTTTAAAGCAGTAAATTATTGTTGTTTTAAAATATATATCTGAGTTTGTCTGGCAACCCGTACCTCTGGCCAACTTGGATGGCATTACATCCTGCCCCTGGATGGATTATGCTATAGTGTGTGGATTGAGCCATCCATCGATGGACAACCCTGCCCATGAAATGGGTGTCTCTGAGCGGTGACTGGGTGATGACCTTGTGAACGTACAGGTCTGTCTCATCTAGTAGTAAGTTATGGGAGTGTGATTGGATTCATGCTCAGTCACAGTGTGTGGGGACGGAGGTGTGATGTCCGTTTCAGATAGTTCTTTTGTACCTAGCGTGGAGTAGGTACAAGTCCAGATACTAGTGGTGACAACTGTGGATGGAAAAAGAATGGGCAAGATAGGCTTCCACATGCAGTGATTTGTTGCATACACGGGCGGATTCTCACATTAGCATGAGCTAGTAAGTGGGCTGATGTATCCATCTGGGAAAGCGTCCCACTCAGAATCAGCCCTAGCGTGAATAATACTGTTGGTTATGGAATGCTGGAATTTGCATTCAAGTATTAAATCAGAAGGACTCTAATAAAGGTTCTATAATGAACCTCATACACTGGCAGCTACAGAGGAAGAGGCCTGGATGGAGACTGTACAGTGGACTCCTCCTCTCTTGAAATGCCCCTGGTCACATGTTACAGATATAGGAGAAGTTAAAGGTTAAACATAGTCCTGATTCTTCCCCCCATTCTCCAATTTCATGATATGAGCTCAGAAATTGGGTTAATCTTAATAAAAGATCTAAATAAAATGTGTATCACTTTCCAATCCCCTTCTGAAACACACAGCCCTGCCAGTTACTGACAGTTTCTGTCTTGTCACAAAGTACCAGGCTGCATCTCATTCATTGTCCTCTGACAGTCATTCAGAGAAGCAGACAAATCTCTAGAACCTACTGTATGAAAGCTAGATTAATAGCTGCTATTAACTGTGTGCAGCTCAAACCCTTTTATTTGCAGTGGCAGCGCCATTATGGGTTCTATAGCACTGTAATTTAGGGCTGTGCTGTACATTGGAATGTAAGGTATTGGATTGTGTTATACTGTATTGTGCTGTAAACTATCTTGGATCTGCACTAAATACTGGCCGGTTCTTAGTATATGAACTGACATAATATACTCATTTGGCTCTATTATATTCACAGGATTAAGAGTAGTTCAGTTTCCAGAGAAAAGAAGTTACTCAGGCTATTCCTCCAGTATGCCACAAAACAACATTGGGCATGACGAACAACATGTGGGCATGATATATTGCCAATGACATATTTGAAAATGTAACATGTTAGAGATATAATCAAACATAACACAAAACTATCTGGTTATAATTAAATGCAAACCATTCTAGTACTTTAGTAACCTGTATGCCAGGGACGTGCAGGCAGGGGAGGCAGTGCCTCCCCTGCCACAATAATTAAAATAATACAAAGAAGATATTTATAACACATGTTCTGTGACATAGATATCTTCTTTTATTATTCTAATAATTCCCCCCTGTAAAAATCCCTGCATATTGGGGTGGGAGGCAGCGGAAGAGGTGCCTCACGCTGACAATATAAAGTTCAGGAAGCGAGGGGACGGGCAGTGGGCGGGGCCAAGCAATGGGCTGTAAAAGCCCATTGAAAAATGATAGGGAAGCGGCACCAGTATATGTGCCTTAATGACAGGGGCGTGCATTCGGCCCACCTGAAAGCACGCCCCTGTCAGTCCCGCAGATGTGACTGGACCAGCGCATCCACTGGATCTGCTGGACAGTGGGCACATGCGGTGCAGCAATGCGGCGGGCATTTGTGGCGGCGGGACCTGGCGGAGAAAGGGTGGCTGGCGACAGACCTAGATCCGAGAGGATCCATTCCCTTCCAGCCATTCTGCAGAGTTCGGCAGCGGAGAGCTGGCTTCTCATTTCAAAAATGGCACGTCAGCATAATTTTTTTAATTTAAGATGGACACCGCGAGCCAGTAACGGCTCGCCATGTCATTGCCCCGCCCCCTCAACTGGCTTATATAAGACAGCAGCAAGGCAACGGCTGTCAGTCCAGTGGCAGTGAGGGAGCAGGTAAGAGCTCCTGAAGATAGAAGCCCTTGGAAGCCCTGGGGAGGCAGCGGCCATGAAAATTAGCTTAAAGGCCGCCACTCCCAGGTGAAGCCACAGCATAATAAACTATTAAAACATTATGTGTTGTGTTTTTATTGTAGTATTTTTTTTACAGATGGACTACAGGTGCCAACAGGCCCTTAATGTGGTTCTCCAAGTGCCAGCATGCTGGGGCAGGCTTGCTGGGACCTATTCAATGTGCAAATATTGTGGAGGGGTTTTACTATAAGGGCATGAGGGGCATAATAATGCGATTAGTCCGGCCCTGCCCCTATCAATGTCCATTTGCTTCTCATTTCTCGGCTTCTCCTGGAGAGAAGACTTCATATGTCGGAAAGTATGCTGTATATGTGATACCCGGGCAGTGCCAGGTCCGTCAGTGATTGGTGCTGGGACATCGACAGCCGACATCCCGAAGATGAGTATCGGGGTGGGGGTTAGGGCCCGGGAGGAAGAAGGTTAGGGTTAGGCACTAAGGAAGGGGGGGATTGTTAGCCGTAGCCGACACCCCTGTAGGGGGGGATAAAGAAGGGGAGGGGAGAGGAGAGGAGTAAAATACTCAATATACTTACCCCCATCTGGTGTAAGGATTATCCCTGTCGGGATGCAGTGGTCAGTCATGTGACACCCACCATCCCGACCATGGCACTTCATACCCAACCCGCTTATTCAGCCTAGGCTGGTAGTGAAACATAATGGGGTCCACCCTATTCTCTATTTTCCTCCAACCAGCACTTGGCTGAAACATCCAGGGCAGGTGAGACTACAGCATGAATCCATGCATCATAATGTCAACCAGCCCTAGAATGCTCTGTCCAGGGCTGGATTCCCTATTGTAATGGGGAACCCCCACAAAAAAGGGGATATCTCTGCATAAGGTCAAACATACTTGGGCTGCCAGTGGATGCAGACGTAATTAATAGGTGTCAATAATAATATTGTTCTTTACAGATGGACTGCTGGTCCCAGCAAGTCTGCCAGAGTATGATGGCACTTGGAGAAACTGCAGTAACAGGGGAACAGCACAAACAACCACATAGCATACTGCATCAGGGCCGTCTTAACAGCATTGTAGGCCCTGGGCAGTGCAATGCACTGGGGCCCCTAACCACTCATCACGGGGATCAATAAAAAAATAAATCATAATATGCCTCTCTCGCAGTCCCGCACCATCTCTGCACATGCTTCCATACAGTGAATTGATGTCAGCACTCTGATTTGTGGATAGCTCCAGCCATCTACCAATCAGTATGCTGAAAGCCATTCACTGTCTGGCTGCATGCTGGGAGGTAGATAGAGAATGCTGCTTTACTGCTCTGATTGTGTGACCACAGGGGCTGGCTGGCAACTTTCAGCCTTGGTGACAGACTCAAGCATGTGGCCCAGCTTTTCACAGGGAATGCAATGCAACAGTTGCCCTGGAACCCTTAAATTGCACTGGCCCGGGAGGGGGGGGGGCAGATGGCACCCTGCCCCCCTGCCCAGCCAGCCCCTGTGTGACCACCACCCGCCCCTGCTCAAAGGCACCTGGAATTGTGTAGCCCTGGGCTGTAGCCCTGGGCTGCTGCCCAGTGTGTCTATTAGTTAAGATGGCCTTGTACTGTATGTCAGTGAAGTGACCCTTTGGAAGTTTTATTTTTAAATCTTTGGCAAGAAGACCTTTCACCTTTTAAAAGGTTTATTTATAGAGACTGCAGATAATGGGGTTGATGCTGAGTGGTTGTGGATTTCAGTACATGTAACTGCGAAACAAACTGCTGACTGTCCTGGCGCCAAATCAGACTTAAAAACATGGGGGGATGTAATGCCGCCCGAGTTAGCCGGAGGTGCGGGTTGCCAGCCGAATTCAGACGATTCTTTAAAGCAGTAAATTATTGTTGTTTTAAAATATATATCTGAGTTTGGCTGGCAACCCGTACCTCTGGCCAACTTGGATGGCATTACATCCTGCCCCTGGATGGATTATGCTATAGTGTGTGGATTGAGCCATCCATCGATGGACAACCCTGCCCATGAAATGGGTGTCTCTGAGCGGTGACTGGGTGATGACCTTGTGAACGTACAGGTCTGTCTCATCTAGTAGTAATGTTATGGGAGTGTGATTGGATTCATGCTCAGTCACGGTGTGTGGGGACGGAGGTGTGATGTCCGTTTCAGACAGTTCTTGTGTACCTAGCGTGGAGTAGGTACAAGTCCAGAGATTAGTGGTGACAACTGTGGATGGAAAAACAATGGGCAAGATAGGCTTCCACATGCAGTGATTTGTTGCATACATGGGCGGATTCTCACATTAGCATGAGCTAGTAAGTGGGCTGATGTATCCATCTGGGAAAGCGTCCCACTCAGAATCAGCCCTAGCATGAACAATACTGTTGGTTATGGAATGCTGGAATTTGCTTTCAAGTATTAAATCAGAAGGACTCTAATAAAGGTTCTATAATGAACCTCATACACTGGCAGCTACAGAGGAAGAGGCCTGGATGGAGACTGTACACTGGACTCCTCCTCTCTTGAAATGCCCCTGGTCACATGTTACAGATATAGGAGAAGTTAAAAGTTAAACATAGTCCTGATTCTTCCCCCCATTCTCCAATTTCATGATATGAGCTCAGAAATTGGGTTAATCTTAATAAAAGTTCTAAATAAAATGTGTATCACTTTCCAATTCCCTTCTGAAACGCACAGCCCTGCCAGTTACTGACAGTTTCTGTCTTGTCACAAAGTACCAGGCTGCATCTCATTCATTGTCCTCTGACAGCCATTCAGAGAAGCAGACAAATCTCTAGAACCTACTGTATGAAAGCTAGATTAATAGCTGCTATTAACTGTGTGCAGCTCAAACCCTTTTATTTTCAGTGGCAGCGCCATTATGGGTTCTATAGCACTGTAATTTAGGGCTGTGCTGTACATTGGAATGTAAGGTATTGGATTGTGTTATACTGTATTGTACTGTAAACTATCTTGGATCTGCACTAAATACTGTCCGGTTCTTAGTATATAAACTGACATAATATACTCATTTGACTCTATTATATTCACAGGATTAAGAGTAGTTCAGTTTCCAGAGAAAAGAAGTGACTCAGGCTATTCCTCCAGTATGCCACAAAACAACATTGGGCATGACGAACAACATGTGGGCATGATATATTGCCAATGACATATTTGAAAATGTAACATGTTAGAGATATAATCAAACCTAACACAAAACTATCTGGTTATAATTAAATGCAAACCATTCTAGTACTTTAGTAACCTGTATGCCAGGGACGTGCAGGCAGGGGAGGCAGTGCCTCCCCTGCCACAATAATTAAAATAATACAAAGAAGATATTTATAACACATGTTCTGTGACATAGATATCTCCTTTTATTATTCTAATTATTCTAATAATTCCCCCCTGTAAAAATTAGAGATGAGCGCCGGAAATTTTTCGGGTTTTGTGTTTTGGTTTTGGGTTCGGTTCCGCGGCCGTGTTTTGGGTTCGACCGCGTTTTGGCAAAACCTAACCGAATTTTTTTTGTCGGATTCGGGTGTGTTTTGGATTCGGGTGTTTTTTTCCAAAAAACCTAAAAAACAGCTTAAATCATAGAATTTGGGGGTCATTTAGATCCCAAAGTATTATTAACCTCAAAAACCATCATTTCCACTCATTTTAAGTCTATTCTGAATACCTCACACCTCACAATATTATTTTTAGTCCTAAAATTTGCACCGAGGTCGCTGGATGACTAAGCTAAGCGACCCTAGTGGCCGACACAAACACCTGGCCCATCTAGGAGTGGCACTGCAGTGTCACGCAGGATGTCCCTTCCAAAAAACCCTCCCCAAACAGCACATGACGCAAAGAAAAAAAGAGGCGCAATGAGGTAGCTGTGTGAGTAAGATAAGCGACCCTAGTGGCCGACACAAACACCGGGCCCATCTAGGAGTGGCACTGCAGTGTCACGCAGGATGTCCCTTCCAAAAAACCCTCCCCAAACAGCACATGACGCAAAGAAAAAAAGAGGCGCAATGAGGTAGCTGTGTGAGTAAGATAAGCGACCCTAGTGGCCGACACAAACACCGGGCCCATCTAGGAGTGGCACTGCAGTGTCACGCAGGATGTCCCTTCCAAAAAACCCTCCCCAAACAGCACATGACGCAAAGAAAAAAAGAGGCGCCATGAGGTAGCTGTGTGAGTAAGATAAGCGACCCTAGTGGCCGACACAAACACCGGGCCCATCTAGGAGTGGCACTGCAGTGTCAAGCAGGATGTCCCTTCCAAAAAACCCTCCCCAAACAGCACATGACGCAAAGAAAAAAAGAGGCGCAATGAGGTAGCTGTGTGAGTAAGATAAGCGACCCTAGTGGCCGACACAAACACCGGGCCCATCTAGGAGTGGCACTGCAGTGTCACGCAGGATGTCCCTTCCAAAAAACCCTCCCCAAACAGCACATGACGCAAAGAAAAAAAGAGGCGCAGTGAGGTAGCTGTGTGAGTAAGATAAGCGACCCTAGTGGCCGACACAAACACCGGGCCCATATAGGAGTGGCACTGCAGTGTCACGCAGGATGTCCCTTCCAAAAAACCCTCCCCAAACAGCACATGACGCAAAGAAAAAAAGAGGCGCAATGAGGTAGCTGTGTGAGTAAGATAAGCGACCCTAGTGGCCGACACAAACACCGGGCCCATCTAGGAGTGGCACTGCAGTGTCACGCAGGATGTCCCTTCCAAAAAACCCTCCCCAAACAGCACATGACGCAAAGAAAAAAAGAGGCGCAATGAGGTAGCTGTGTGAGTAAGATAAGCGACCCTAGTGGCCGACACAAACACCGGGCCCATCTAGGAGTGGCACTGCAGTGTCACGCAGGATGGCCCTTCCAAAAAACACTCCCCAAACAGCACATGACGCAAAGAAAAAAAGAGGCGCAATGAGGTAGCTGTGTGAGTAAGATAAGCGACCCTAGTGGCCGACACAAACACCGGGCCCATCTAGGAGTGGCACTGCAGTGTCACGCAGGATGTCCCTTCCAAAAAACCCTCCCCAAACAGCACATGACGCAAAGAAAAAAAGAGGCGCAATGAGGTAGCTGTGTGAGTAAGATAAGCGACCCTAGTGGCCGACACAAACACCGGGCCCATCTAGGAGTGGCACTGCAGTGTCACGCAGGATGGCCCTTCCAAAAAACACTCCCCAAACAGCACATGACGCAAAGAAAAATTAAAGAAAAAAGAGGTGCAAGATGGAATTGTCCTTGGGCCCTCCCACCCACCCTTATGTTGTATAAACAGGACATGCACACTTTAACCAACCCATCATTTCAGTGACAGGGTCTGCCACACGACTGTGACTGATATGACGGGTTGGTTTGGACCCCCACCAAAAAAGAAGCAATTAATCTCTCCTTGCACAAACTGGCTCTACAGAGGCAAGATGTCCACCTCATCATCATCCTCCGATATATCACCGTGTACATCCCCCTCCTCACAGATTATCAATTCGTCCCCACTGGAATCCACCATCTCAGCTCCCTGTGTACTTTGTGGAGGCAATTGCTGCTGGTCAATGTCTCCGCGGAGGAATTGATTATAATTCATTTTAATGAACATCATCTTCTCCACATTTTCTGGATGTAACCTCGTACGCCGATTGCTGACAAGGTGAGCGGCGGCACTAAACACTCTTTCGGAGTACACACTTGTGGGAGGGCAACTTAGGTAGAATAAAGCCAGTTTGTGCAAGGGCCTCCAAATTGCCTCTTTTTCCTGCCAGTATAAGTACGGACTGTGTGACGTGCCTACTTGGATGCGGTCACTCATATAATCCTCCACCATTCTTTCAATGTTGAGAGAATCATATGCAGTGACAGTAGACTACATGTCCGTAATCGTTGTCAGGTCCTTCAGTCCGGACCAGATGTCAGCATCAGCAGTCGCTCCAGACTGCCCTGCATCACCGCCAGCGGGTGGGCTCGGAATTCTGAGCCTTTTCCTCGCACCCCCAGTTGCGGGAGAATGTGAAGGAGGAGATGTTGACAGGTCGCGTTCCGCTTGACTTGACAATTTTCTCACCAGCAGGTCTTTCAACCCCAGCAGACTTGTGTCTGACGGAAAGAGAGATCCAAGGTAGGCTTTAAATCTAGGATCGAGCACGGTGGCCAAAATGTAGTGCTCTGATTTCAACAGATTGACCACCCGTGAATCCTTGTTAAGCGAATTAAGGGCTCCATTCACAAGTCCCACATGCCTAGCGGAATCGCTCCGTGTTAGCTCCTCCTTCAATGTCTCCAGCTTCTTCTGCAAAAGCCTGATGAGGGGAATGACCTGACTCAGGCTGGCAGTGTCTGAACTGACTTCACGTGTGGCAAGTTCAAAGGGCATCAGAACCTTGCACAACGTTGAAATCATTCTCCACTGCGCTTGAGACAGGTGCATTCCACCTCCTATATCGTGCTCAATTGTATAGGCTTGAATGGCCTTTTGCTGCTCCTCCAACCTCTGAAGCATATAGAGGGTTGAATTCCACCTCGTTACCACTTCTTGCTTCAGATGATGGCAGGGCAGGTTCAGTAGTTTTTGGTGGTGCTCCAGTCTTCTGTACGTGGTGCCTGTACGCCGAAAGTGTCCCGCAATTCTTCTGGCCACCGACAGCATCTCTTGCACGCCCCTGTCGTTTTTTAAAAAATTCTGCACCACCAAATTCAAGGTATGTGCAAAACATGGGACGTGCTGGAATTTGCCCATATTTAATGCACACACAATATTGCTGGCGTTGTCCGATGCCACAAATCCACAGGAGAGTCCAATTGGGGTAAGCCATTCCGCGATGATCTTCCTCAGTTGCCGTAAGAGGTTTTCAGCTGTGTGCGTATTCTGGAAAGCGGTGATACAAAGCGTAGCCTGCCTAGGAAAGAGTTGGCGTTTGCGAGATGCTGCTACTGGTGCCGCCGCTGCTGTTCTTGCGGCGGGAGTCCATACATCTACCCAGTGGGCTGTCACAGTCATATAGTCCTGACCCTGCCCTGCTCCACTTGTCCACATGTCCGTGGTTAAGTGGACATTGGGTACAACTGCATTTTTTAGGACACTGGTGAGTCTTTTTCTGACGTCCGTGTACATTCTCGGTATCGCCTGCCTAGAGAAGTGGAACCTAGATGGTATTTGGTAACGGGGGCACACTGCCTCAATAAATTGTCTAGTTCCCTGTGAACTAACGGCGGATACCGGACGCACGTCTAACACCAACATAGTTGTCAAGGCCTCAGTTATCCGCTTTGCAGCAGGATGACTGCTGTGATATTTCATCTTCCTCGCAAAGGACTGTTGAACAGTCAATTGCTTACTGGAAGTAGTACAAGTGGGCTTACGACTTCCCCTCTGGGATGACCATCGACTCCCAGCAGCAACAACAGCAGCGCCAGCAGCAGTAGGCGTTACACGCAAGGATGCATCGGAGGAATCCCAGGCAGGAGAGGAATCATCAGAATTGCCAGTGACATGGCCTGCAGGACTATTGGCATTCCTGGGGAAGGAGGAAATTGACACTGAGGGAGTTGGTGGGGTGGTTTGCGTGAGCTTGGTTACAAGAGGAAGGGATTTACTGGTCAGTGGACTGCTTCCGCTGTCGCCCAAAGTTTTTGAACTTGTCACTGACTTATTATGAATGCGCTGCAGGTGACGTATAAGGGAGGATGTTCCGAGGTGGTTAACGTCCTTACCCCTACTTATTACAGCTTGACAAAGGCAACACACGGCTTGACACCTGTTGTCCGCATTTCTGTTGAAATACTTCCACACCGAAGAGCTGATTTTTTTGGTATTTTCACAAGGCATGTCAGTGGCCATATTCCTCCACGGACAACAGGTGTCTCCCCGGGTGCCTGACTTAAACAAACCACCTCACCATCAGAATCCTCCTGGTCAATTTCCTCCCCAGCGCCAGCAACACCCATATCCTCCTCATCCTGGTGTACTTCAACACTGACATCTTCAATCTGACTATCAGGAACTGGACTGCGGGTGCTCCTTCCAGCACTTGCAGGGGGCGTGCAAATGGTGGAAGGCGCATGCTCTTCACGTCCAGTGTTGGGAAGGTCAGGCATCGCAACCGACACAATTGGACTCTCCTTGTGGATTTGGGATTTCGAAGAACGCACAGTTCTTTGCGGTGCTACTGCTTTTGCCAGCTTGAGTCTTTTCATTTTTCTAGCGAGAGGCTGAGTGCTTCCATCCTCATGTGAAGCTGAACCACTAGCCATGAACATAGGCCAGGGCCTCAGCCGTTCCTTGCCACTCCGTGTGGTAAATGGCATATTGGCAAGTTTACGCTTCTCCTCCGACAATTTTATTTTAGGTTTTGGAGTCCTTTTTTTACTGATATTTGGTGTTTTGGATTTGACATGCTCTGTACTATGACATTGGGCATCGGCCTTGGCAGACGACGTTGCTGGCATTTCATCATCTCGGCCATGACTAGTGGCAGCAGCTTCAGCACGAGGTGGAAGTGGATCTTGATCTTTCCCTAATTTTGGAACCTCAACATTTTTGTTCTCCATATTTTAATAGGCACAACTAAAAGGCACCTCAGGTAAACAATGGAGATGGATGGATACTAGTATACAATTATGGATGGACTGCCGAGTGCCGACACAGAGGTAGCTACAGCCGTGGACTACCGTACTGTGTCTGCTGCTAATATAGACTGGTTGATAATGAGATGTAGTATGTATAAAGAAGAAAGAAAAAAAAACCACGGGTAGGTGGTATACAATTATGGATGGACTGCCGAGTGCCGACACAGAGGTAGCTACAGCCGTGGACTACCGTACTGTGTCTGCTGCTAATATAGACTGGTTGATAATGAGATGTAGTATGTATAAAGAAGAAAGAAAAAAAAAACCACGGGTAGGTGGTATACAATTATGGAAGGACTGCCGAGTGCCGACACAGAGGTAGCTACAGCCGTGGACTACCGTACTGTGTCTGCTGCTAATATAGACTGGATGATAATGAGATGTAGTATGTATAAAGAAGAACGAAAAAAAAAACCACGGGTAGGTGGTATACAATTATGGATGGACTGCCGAGTGCCGACACAGAGGTAGCTACAGCCGTGGACTACCATACTGTGTCTGCTGCGAATATAGACTGGATGATAATGAGATGTAGTATGTATAAAGAAGAAAGAAAAAAAAACCACGGGTAGGTGGTATACAATTATGGATGGACTGCCGAGTGCCGACACAGAGGTAGCTACAGCCGTGGACTACCGTACTGTGTCTGCTGCTAATATAGACTGGATGATAATGAGATGTAGTATGTATAAAGAAGAAAGAAAAAAAAAAACCACGGGTAGGTGGTATACAATTATGGATGGACTGCCGAGTGCCGACACAGAGGTAGCTACAGCCGTGGACTACCGTACTGTGTCTGCTGCTAATATAGACTGGTTGATAATGAAATGTAGTATGTATAAAGAAGAAAGAAAAAAAAAACCACGGGTAGGTGGTATACAATTATGGATGGACTGCCGAGTGCCGACACAGAGGTAGCTACAGCCGTGGACTACCGTACTGTGTCTGCTGCTTATATAGACTGGATGATAATGAGATGTAGTATGTATAAAGAAGAAAGAAAAAAAAACCACGGGTAGGTGGTGGTATACAATTATGGATGGACTGCCGAGTGCAGACACAGAGATAGCTACAGCTGTGGACTACCGTACTGTACTGTGTCTGCTGCTAATATAGACTGGATGATAATGAGATGTAGTATGTATAAAGAAGAAAGAAAAAAAAAACCACGGGTAGGTGGTATACAGTTATGGATGGACTGCCGAGTGCCGACACAGAGGTAGCTACAGCCGTGGACTACCGTACTGTGTCTGCTGCTAATATAGACTGGTTGATAATGAGATGTAGTATGTATAAAGAAGAAAGAAAAAAAAAACCACGGGTAGGTGGTATACAATTATGGATGGACTGCCGAGTGCCGACACAGAGGTAGCTACAGCCGTGGACTACCGTACTGTGTCTGCTGCTAATATAGACTGGATGATAATGAGATGTAGTATGTATAAAGAAGAAAGAAAAAAAAACCACGGGTAGGTGGTGGTATACAATTATGGATGGACTGCCGAGTGCCGACACAGAGATAGCTACAGCCGTGGACTACCGTACTGTACTGTGTCTGCTGCTAATATAGACTGGATGATAATGAGATGTAGTATGTATAAAGAAGAAAGAAAAAAAAAACCACGGGTAGGTGGTATACAATTATGGATGGACTGTCGAGTGCCGACACAGAGGTAGCTACAGCCGTGAACTACCGTACTGTGTCTGCTGCTAGTAAAGACTGGATGATAAATAATGATATAAAAAATATATATATATCACTACTGCAGCCGGACAGGTATATATTATATAATGACGGACCTGCTGGACACTGTCTGTCAGCAGAATGAGTTTTTTATAGAATAAAAAAACACCACACAAGTCACACGACGAGTGTTTAACTTTTTCAGGCAGACAATCACAATATACTGGTGGTCAGTGTGGTCAGGTCACTGGTCAGTCACACTGGCAGTGGCACTCTGGCAGCAAAAGTGTGCACTGTTTAATATGTTCTCCTGGCTCCTGCTATAACCTATAACTGCTCCCCAGTCTCCCCCACAATTAAGCTGTGTGAGCACAGTCAGATATTATACATAGATGATGCAGCACACTGGGCTGAGCACAGATATGGTATGTGACTGAGTCACTGTGTATCGTTTTTTTCAGGCAGAGAACGGATTATATTAAATAATAATAAAACTGCACTGGTGGTCTCACTGGTCAGTCACTAGTATAACTAACTAACTAACTACTATCAGCAAAATTCTGCACTCTCTGAGTACTCCTCCTAAGCTCCAGTAAATGAAGTGTCTCACTCTCACTCTCCTATCTATTTCTAAACGGAGAGGACGCCAGCCACGTCCTCTCCCTATCAATCTCAATGCACGTGTGAAAATGGCGGCGACGCGCGGCTCCTTATATAGAATCCGAGTCTCGCGATAGAATCCGAGCCTCGCGAGAATCCGACAGCGTGATGATGACGTTCGGGCGCGCTCGGGTTAACCGAGCAAGGCGGGAAGATCCGAGTCGCTCGGACCCGTGTAAAAAAACATGAAGTTCGGGCGGGTTCGGATTCAGAGGAACCGAACCCGCTCATCTCTAGTAAAAATCCCTGCATATTGGGGTGGGAGGCAGCGGAAGAGGTGCCTCACGCTGACAATATAAAGGAAGCGAGGAGACGGGCAGTGGGCGGGGCCAAGCAATGGGCTGTAAAAGCCCATTAAAAAATGATAGGGAAGCGGCACCAGTATATGTGCCTTAATGACGGGGCGTGCATTCGGCCCACCT